>NC_046298.1:44750335-45068540 GCF_004115265.2 Rhinolophus ferrumequinum | reverse complement strand
TCCTAAGAACGAGAAAGGACATTCCAGCTTTCTTTCAATCCTTGATCTGTTCTGGGACCACACATTGTATTTGGTTGTCTTTTATGATACTTACATTTTTGAAGACCTCAGGCCAATCATTTTACTGACTATTATATTATTGGGGGTTGGGTACATCGACCTGGAGTGACTGACCGTAGTTACTCAGTCTCCAGCCCCTCCAGAGGTCAAGGTGCTACCACATGGCGCAAGATTCTACCACGAATCATGTTGTTGGTATAGACTATCTGGTGTGGCCCAAGGCTCCAAGGAAAGGAGGACATTCTTATAGGCAAGATGTTCCAAGGACTGAGAGATTACCTCCCAGGAGCTGGGCAAGAGACACACCTTTTTTGGGACTGTGCAGGGTTTGGCCCACACAGGCCTGCTGAATTAACCCTTTACTGCACAATATAATAAATAAGTCAAAAGGAGACAAATACTATGGAGGAAAAAAAAATAAAGCAGGGACCAGGGGATAGGCAGTGCTGGGAGTAGGGGTAGGGGGTTGCCGTTTAAAGCAGGGCAGCCAAGAAGGATTACACTGAAAAGTCAGCATGTGAGGAAAGACTGAAGGAGAGGAAAAGCAGCCTTGAGGGGGCCTGGGGTCGAGGGCTGTGGGCAGAAAGAACAACCCGTGGAATCCCTGAGACAGGGCTATGTTTGGCATATTCACAGAACCTCAGGGAGGCCAGGGAGGCTGGAGTGCAGAAAGCGGGACAGATGTGGAAGGTGAGGCCCTAGAGGTGAGGGGTAGATCAGGTAGTGCCTTCTAGGCCATGCTAAAGAGTTTTGACTTCTCGGTCACATGGGAGGGTTCTGATCTGAAGTTTGATGCAAGTGACCTGACTGAGGTTTTAACAGGATCCCTCTGGCTGTGGAGAACAGATTTTAGCAGGGCATGGGGAAAGGAAGGCTGGGAGACCAGTGAGAAGGTGTAGCAATGGCCCAGGCAAGAGATGACGATGGCTAGAACCAGGGTGGTATGAGTGGAAGGGGTGAGAAGTGATTCCTCGATCTATCTTGAGTATTGAGCAAATGTTGAACAAGATTTGCTGATGCACATGTTGCAAATTGCATGTGGGATGTGAGAAAAAGGAGTCAAAGAGAGCACCAAGGCCTGAGCAACTAGAATCATGGCACCTGCATCTGCTAAGATGAAGACTCGGGGGTTGGGAATAGGTTTGGAGGAGACTATCAAGGTTTGGTTTTGGACTTACTGAGTTTAAGATGCCTATTCGACATCTAAATGGAGATTCTGAGTGGGTAGTTCAATATATACATCGGGACTTCAGTGTGAGGTCCAGGCTAGTGAGAGGAACGTGGGAGGCATGAATGGATACAGGTTGCTGCTGTTCAGTGGAAATATGATGTGAGGTACAAATAGTCACATATGTAATTTTAAATTTTTTGGTAGCCACGTTTTTTTAAAAGGTAGACAGAAGCGGGTGAAATTAATTTGAATATACTTTATTTAACCCAATACCTAAAATATTACCATTTCAACATGCAGTCAACATAAAAATTATTGGGATATTTTACAGTTATTTTTTTAGTACCATGTCTTTAAAATCCAGCATACATTTTGTACTAACAACACACCTCAATTCAGACTGGCCCATTTCAGGTACTCAGTACCCATGTGTAGCTAGTGGCTGCCATATTGGACAGTGCTGGTCTGGGTAATATATAAAGCCATAGGCTGGATGAAATCATGAAGGAGTGAGTGTAGACAAAGAAGAGGAGAGGAGAGCAGATCAGAGGAAAAAAGAGGAGAGGTCCACCTTTCTACCACCTACCAGATTAGGAAACTGAGTCCAAAGGAAGGTGGTTTAGCCTGGGGCCCCACAGTGGATCAGAAGCTGGATGCAGCACCTCCCAGGCCGTAGATCTGCCCAGTGACCCCAAGTAAAACCAGTCTTGGTTACTCCTGGTAAATGAAAAGGAGTTTCCGTATCTCATCTCTTTGAAGCTGCAGATGGGATGCTGGGTGCCCGCCCCCGCCACAAGGATCTCTCTCTCTCCTTAGATGGGCCTCTGCTGGAAGAGCTGGTGACTCTTAGGGAGAAGGTGACCAAGGAACTCAAGAAAGTTTTAAAATTGTATGAATTAAAAGGTGTGGCATCTCTCTCCGTCAAGCCCACTTCTCCCCTTCCCCATTATCACTCCATCCCCTTCTCTCACGTTTTCTACCAAACTCCTTCCTCACCTCCCCTATGACTCAGCCGTCTCTGCTCCTCCCCAATACTCCCCTCTTTCCATTCCCAGACTCACTCCTCCCTCCCTCTCCTGGTGCCTTCCATTAAATTCTCAAATTGCTGTCCCGACTTACCTCAGCTCTTTTCTCTTGCAGCTTGCGATCCCAAAATGTGCCGTGAGTCCTGGATTTATTGTCTATCCCTCCCTTCTCTACCCTCCTACACCTCTCTACCCTGTCTCCCCAAATCAAGCCCCACTATCACACCTACTCCATCTAGTGGTCCCCCCACCCCCAAGCTGTAGTACCTAGGGCTATCTGATTTTTGAGGGCTTATGACAGTGATTGCAACCTGCAAAAAAGAACTTTAGCGGGATGTTAGTCGGATAGGAGAGTATGTTCTAATAACAAACCCCACATCTCAGTGGTTTAACAAAAGAAAGGTTTATTTCTCTCTCACCCTAATTCCATTGAGAGTTGAGCAGTTCTTCCAAGTGGTGACTCAGGGATCCAGACTGCACCCATGCTGTCGCTTCTAAGCAAGCTTCAGAAGGGAGAGAGAAC
Organism: Rhinolophus ferrumequinum; assembly: GCF_004115265.2. Classification (NCBI taxonomy): domain Eukaryota; kingdom Metazoa; phylum Chordata; class Mammalia; order Chiroptera; family Rhinolophidae; genus Rhinolophus; species Rhinolophus ferrumequinum. Next base: position 45,065,761 of record NC_046298.1, on the reverse strand, counting down.
AGGGAATCCAACGGGGGACTTCCATGGCCAGGACTGGAAGTGGCACTGCATCCCTCTGCCCACTTCACATTGGCCAGAACTCAGTCACATGGTTGCAACATGCTGCAAAGGATCCTAGGAAATGTAGTCTTTCTGTGTGGCAGGAAGGGGAAAAGACAGATGAGTATCCAACCAGTTTGCCTGCCGCAGGGGGCTGCAAAATAGGCAAAGAGCAAAGGTTCTGTTTGTGGACATTTAACTAAACGTGTCTTTAATTTTAATTAGTTCAATGTACACAAACAGAATGTTGGGCCAACTGTACAGCTGCATTCAATTTAACTCTTCAATAATTATATAAAAATTATTTTTAATGTGAATTGTCAGTTTATTTTGCTCAGCTTTTTCTGCTGCCTGCAGGACCTCCAAAATCCCGAGGGCCAAGGGACTCCATCTCTTCTTTCCCCTTCTGCCTTCCCGCCCCCTGCCAGTCCTCTATAGCTGCCCTCACCCCACTTCTCCCTTTCCTCTTGTCCAGGCTTGCTAAAAGAAGAGGTCTTGGACTGTTTACATTGCCTGAAGATCAGTCCCGAGTGTATCAAAAAAAAGTACTGTTTTGGTAAGCTCTTGGGGGTGGGGGAAGACATGGGACCAGTACATGAGAGATGAAGACAGCCATGTCCTAGCAGATATGAGTTTTGAGGTCTCCCGCATGCAGCCTTGAGTCCTGCCCTGAACACTTGCTTACAGTGAGGCCCAGAAGTTGCTTCCACATTCTGAAATTACCTTTACCCCTGCTGTTAAATGGGAAGACTCCTGTGTGACTTTACAATACCAGAATGGCAAGTGCTAGACAAACATTTTATTATTAGCCAGTGCCATACCTGGGGATTCTGGAAGATGTGCTGAATTCATTCTTTTATTCATTCATTCAGCGATTTAAAAAACACATATCCTTAGAGCAGAGAAAATAGTACAATGAACACCCATATATACATCAAGATTGAATAGTCATGCTAGACCTTTTCACATGTTGTTCCCTCTCTCTGGCACACTGTTCCTCTCACTCACTTCAACAAAGTCTCAAAGTTTACCTCCTCAGACAGAACTCCCTGATTACACTCTCCAAAGTAGCATTTTCTATTAAATTATCTTGACAATGAATGTTCCTCTGTTTTTGCTTTACTGGTTTATTGCCACAGTATTTTAAAAGAAACCAGGCATCTGAGCTTTCACCCATTCATAGTGTATACCTCTAAAAATAAGGACATTTTCTATCTAACCACAATGCCATTCTCACACCCAACAAATCTAACAGTCCTTCAATATCAAATAATTCCAAGTCCCTATTCCAACTTCCCTAATTGTCCCCAGAATACCTTTCACAGCTGATTCATTCAGATCGGAATCCAATGAAAGGACTTGTCATACCATTCAATTGTTAGAGTTTTTCCACTTCTTTTATTTTTTAATCTAGAAGTGTTTTTCTTGTCATTTCCCCCCATGACATTGACCAGTGGAAAAGAGGGGAAGTGTCTATTTGCTCCCTTAGGAGCTCTTCGCTGTCACTGTGATGTGCTGTGGAGACTGTCGGTGCCCGGAGGGCAGGGATGTTTATTAATGGGGTTCACAGCTGTATCCCAAGCAACTCGAATGGTGTCTGGGACACAGAATGTGAGGAATAGATGAATGGAGAGTCTGACCCCAGGAGAGGGCAAGGGGCATGTGGGAGCGGGGGAGAGGCTCAGGTTGCTGAGTGAGCAGCGAGTGTGGTACAAGGCCCAGGGAGGGTGGTGACATGGAGGTCGGGGCTGTCTCCCCCACCCCAGTTGATAGGCAGCCCCGCAAGGCCCTGCAGTACGAGAAAAAGGGTGGATACCCGCGGAACCAGGCCACGTTTGGCATCGTCATTTCCATGTGTCTGGCTGTCTTCACCTTAGGGGTCATCGTGGCTTTGTGAGTCATCCCTACCCTCTCCTGAGGCCTCCAAAGGTCCCACTGAGCCCCTCAAAAAATGTCAGTGCCCTGGATCCGTCACTGTGTTATTTGGGAGTCTCCTCTTTAGTCACTTTATGTCTCTGTCTCCCTTTGTCTTTTTCTCTGGCTCTTCTTCTCTCTCTCTCTCTCTCCCCATCATCTCCTCTTCCTCCCCTCTTGGACCACATTATGTCTTTCCTGGGTCATCAGCACTTTTGCCCTTGTGTGGGTCTCTTCCTCCATAAAAAATACTAAAAATTATATTTTGTGAATGTGCTGGTCTGAACACAGATATATATATGGATTCATTATTATACACAGAGGATACCCAAAAAATGCATACACATTTTAAGAAAGGAAAACTGTATTAAAATTGTATTACTCAATATATACCGATAACAAAAGATGAATACAAGTCACGTTTGACTCCTATAATTACAAGAGGTGCTCAGAGTTTTTCCCATCAGCGTCCAGACACTTCTGATTATGGCGAACTACTGCTTGAGCAACGTTGACCAAAGTGTTCATTTGTATACATTTTTTTGGTAGCCCCAGTATATTACATATTAATTATTATTATTCATTGTTATATTAGCTTATTTTCTTCTGCTTTTCAAGATATTAAAATGAAAACATTTCCATGGGCCCCAAGCGTGAAGCCCACAGTTGGAAGGGGAACAGTTGCTCTCACCATCCTCTCTCCACCTCCGAGTTTCCCCCTGCTCTGTCTGCTTGTCACACATTCAGGACCCTCTCCAGTCTCTCGCTGCCTTTTCCACCTGTCCCTCACCCTCATTTCCCTAATGCCTCAGTTTCTTCATATTCAGTTTTACATAATTCCAGTGCATCCCTCTCAGGGTTGGGGCTAAGCATTCAGCCAGCGCTTAGCACAGTGAATGTCAGCTCTCTTTGTTCCCCCTGTCATGTCCCCATCTCTTTCCCTCTCTGAAACTCTCCCCCTCTCTCTGCCTCTCCCACTGGGCTTTCTTCTCCCCTCCACTGTCCCTGTCCCAAATCTAACATCCTCTTCTTCCTCTCCTCACCCCCAGGTTGAATCTGTGTTTTTCAGTCTCTCTGGCTCTATCTCTGAATGTCTCTCCCCGTCTCGGGGTCTCTGTTTCTGACTCCCACCCCACAAGCCCTGAAGACTCTCTCCCTACCTGTCCACCCCTCTCTGCTTCTTTAAACCTTTCCAGCCGTTGCCACTTCCCTTCCCCTCCCGCCTTCCCCTATTCCCCCAGCACCTTTCCCCCAGCTCCCTCCCCATGTTTGACCCTCTCTCCTATCTTTGCCTCGGCTTCATCTCTGTCTTCCCCTCTCCCATCTCTGGGTTGCCCTGTCTTGAATTCTGTTTCTCTCTCCCTCAGCCTCTTGCCTAACTTCTGTCTCGCCTCTCAGTCTCTATTACACAACTCTCTCCCCACTGTCTCCCTGTGTATTCGTTTCCTATTGCTGCTGTAACAAATGACCACAAACTGAGTGGAATAAGGCAACGAATCTATTCTCTCAGAGTTCTAGAGGCCAGAAGTCCAAAATCAAGGGGTTGGTGGGGTTGGTTCCTTCTGGAGGTTCTGAGAGAATTCATTCCATACGTGTCGCCTACCTTCTGGTGATTGCTGGTATCCTTGACATGGCCTGGCTCGTGGCTTCCCTCCAATCTCTGCCTTGGTCTTCACATGCCTTTTTCCTCTGTGTCGGTGTCTCAAATCTTCCTTTCCTTTCTCTCATGAGGACACCAGACTTTGAATATCGCATCCTGCCTAAATTCAGAATGATCTCACTTTGCCTTAATTACATCTGCAAAGACCTTATTTCCAATTAAGGGCACACTCATATTTGGTACTGGGAATTAGGACTAGGATATCTCCAAGTCCTAATACACCTGTTTCTCTCCTTTCCTCACTCCTCTCTCTCTTTCCGTCTTTCCCTTCTCTGTGTCTGTATCACTTGGAGTCTCCTCCTGCCCGTTCCCACTCATCCTGTCTCCACTTTTACCCTCAGTCCCACTCTCAACTTATCACTCCTCCCTCCTCAAGTACATTAATTGTCCAAGAACCCTGGAAATCTGCCCAGAGACCCATGATGTCACTGGCTGAGCCAAATAAGGCCGATGATTGGAGGGAAGTTGGCGGGTGAGAGTCAGTTGACCTGAAGGGACCTGAAGTTCTCTTTCTAACCTCCAGGCTTTTTCTCTCTGATCAGGGCTCTTACGTATCGGCAAAACCGGAAACTTCTGCTACAGTAGGGTGGTGGTTTGGGGGTTTGCAACGGGAAAGGAAAAGAAGTTTAATAAAGTCTGTGACAAATTCCTCAATGTCTCCATCAGTTTCTGAAGGACCCTCCCCCCAATTGGTAACCAGCTCTGGGCACCTGACTGGGTGGTTCTCAAGGGTTGGGACCAGGTGTCACTCATCTGTAGACACCAATTACCCTGATTCAAAGTAGAAGTGGTTTGGACCTTCCAAAGGGATAGACAACCTACACGGAGGGCTTGACGGGACAACCACTCTTACTTGGAGGAAGAATGCATCCTAAAGAGGATGACTTCACAGTGGGACCTGCAAGGACAGTTAGGCGGAGGAACAGCAGTTGTCAGCGTGAAGAATACAGGTCCTGGGGCAAGGTGTCTGTGACTCGGGTAGCTGGAAGAGGATGCATGAAGCCGAAGGCAGACTAGACATGCTTTATTCACAGGCTTTCTGGACACAGCCAGGGTTTCTCACTGCTGCGCACAGCTGGACATTCTCAGGTTACGACCCGCAGCCAGCAGCAGCAGCCCACAGCAGCCCGTTTCTCAGCAGCCCCCACACACTTTGGGCACGGTTCACACAGCCAGCCTCATAACATGGCTGGACCCTTTCATACCACACAGAGACAAAAGTGGCGCCCAGCCAAAGTGCTTAAATAAGCGTATACAAACAACAACATCTTCAGGATGGATGGTGCTTGCACAACATTTTATCTCGTGCCCGGTGGGTCGGGTCAGGGTCACCAGATGGCTGGGGAGGGAGCCTAACCAACTCTATTTTCCCTACAACAGGTTTCCCTCCCCATCTGAACTCTTAAATTTTCACCCTATATGTTCCTGAATAGATTCGGATACATTTTCATGTAAATCCTTTGCTGTCTGAACTCCTGCTACTCTCTAACCCCAAATAGGAAATAGATTTGGATAACATGATACCCTCTGTTTCTGAGCCTGCCAGCAGAACTGTTGCCATCTCATTCAGGAGAATGAGAATGTTTGACGGGAGTGACTGGTGGGGGGAAGTGATAAGATTTGGCAACACACATACTAACATAGGAATGGTACAGAGAAGATTAGCATGGCCCCTGAGCATGGATGGCATGCAAATTCATGAAGTGTTCCATATTTTTTAATAAAAATCTTTAAAAAAAAAAAAAGAAAAGAAAAAAGAAAAAAGAATGCTTGGCCCAGAGCAGGCGGTCAGTAAATATTTGTTGAATAAATGAGGGTAGTAATGTTGGGAGAAAAAAGCCTGCAAAGACAGTATGGATCCATCCATCAAAGGGCTTTAAATGACAGGGAAAGGGAGCTTGACGGTTTTTCCCAGTTTCCGGGATTGAAACCTCAAATATCTTATTGGGCCAGGTAGATAAAGTGAATGACTGCAGGTCCTATTCATAGAGGATAGAAAGTGGTGAAATAACAGCCCCAGTGTTTTCAGATCTTTAGATTTTTCAACAGAACCCAGAAATTCAGATTTTTTTTATGTGAAATCTTTCCATTAAAGTAGTTGTAGGCAACTAATTTTTTTCAAATACTGCAGACCAACAAAGACACAATTATGAGGTGACGGGGAAACATCTAGGATTGGATATTGCTTTTATATACATGGGGAGGGATATTGCTTTTATATATATATATATAAGCACCATATCTAATATATATATATATATATATTAGATATTAGCAAAGGAAGTTCTAAGTGTTGATGGATCCCGCTGAACTCCCTAATTAACTACATTTCCCAGAAACCTCTGCCTCTCGCAAATAAGTCTGTTGCCATAGATACTATCATCCCAGTGTAGTTAAAGGTAGGAGATGTGCCCGTAGAACTCGACTTCTGATTAGCCAAAACCTTGACTTCCTTGTTCCAGCCACCCGTTGCCAAGACACCACTTCTGTTACCTGCGCAGTTGCGCGCGCTTTGAGTGGAAAGATTTTGAAGAGAGAGAGCAGTGGCTCCAACCTCTTAAATAGACTCGGCTCCAATCGAGAGGATTCTGGTAATGGTAGTTTCTGGACTGTCTGTCCACCGTCTCCTCCCCTCGCCCCCCTCTCCAGTGCAGGCGCACTTCTCTGGAGGCCACATACACTGGTCGCCTTGACGACGGCGCTCGGGAGGCACATGATGTCACCGATAGTGCGAGCTGTCCGGGGGCGGGGCTATTGCAGACACACACATCAAACTGGTGGCCTCACGGAAACCCACTGTAGGAAAGGCTCTAGCTTGGGGGTCGCAAGCTGGTGGCTTTGAAATGCTTTTTGCTGGGGAGCAGCGTTATTTTGGTTTGTAAAATGTCTTCAGGTTACTGATCCAGCCACTCCCTTAACTTCCTGGGAATTTCCTGGGAGCAATGCAAAATGCAGTAAATGGATAATTAAATTGTGCATCAAGTATAGCGTGATGAGAGCTCCCGAAGAGTGCAGAGTCTGCGGCAGGAGAGACAGTCATCAAATAATTACAATTGGGGCCGCCCGGTGGCTCAGGCGGTTAGAGCTCCATGCTCCTAACTCCGAAGGCTGCCAGTTCGATTCCCACATGGGCCAGTGGGCTCTCAACCACAAGGTTGTCAGTTCAATTCCTCAAGTCCCACAAGGGATGGTGGGCAGTGCCCCCTGCAACTAAGATTGAACAGGCACCTTGAGCTGAGCTGCCGCTGAGCTCCCGAATGGTTCAGTTGGTTGGAGTGTGTCCTCTCAACCACAAGGTTACCCGTCCGGTTGCCGGTTCGACTCCCGCAAGGGATGGTGGGCTGCACCCCCTGCAACTAGCAACGGCAACCTGACCTGGAGCTGAGCTGCGCCCTCCACAATTAAGACTGAAAGGACAACAACTTGAAGCTGAATGGCACCCTCCACAACTAAGATTGAAAGGACAACAACTTGACTTGGGAAAAAGGCCTGGAAATACACACTGTTCCTCAATATAAAGTCCTGTTACCCTTCCCCAATAAAATCTTTAAAAATAATAATAATAATTACAACAATTACAATATCAATATCAGCGCTAGGATACTGAGACGTTCCTGTGGGGGACCCAGGGAGGGAGTTACCACCTCCTGCTGGGCTGGGTGAGACTAGGGGAAAGTTTCACAGAGGAATGAATGGCTGTAAGAACTTGTTCTTGCAAAAAAAGTAGTTTTCCAAAATAAGTACAGGCAAAAGGACATTCTGGACAGAGGTAACAGCAAGTATGAAGGTCAAGAGGTGAGAACTATTGATGACATTGTTAATAATATTGATAGCAAACATGTAGATGGTATTTTCTGTCACATACTGTTTTAATGGCTTTACTTACATCAACCTGGTGAAATCTCATAACCCAATGAAGAGGGTGTTTATTTTCTCCCTCTGTACAATGAGGAAATGGAGGCACAAAGAGGTTAATGATTTTCACACAACGAATAAGTGGACTTAACAGTTATGCTATGCATCCTTTGTTACAGGGTCCTAGAGTAATTGAGCCCTTACTACCTGCAATGCATGGTGCTGATTGACTTATATACACTATCAAATTTAAGCCTCGTCAAGCCTTTAGGAGATGGCTGTCAGAATAATGTAGTTATGCTACACCACCACACACCCCCCCAGTAGCTCGGTGGATTACAGCAATGAAGGTTTACTTCTCATTCGTTTGCCATGCCTATCACAGGGCAGCTGAGGCTCTGCTCCACGCCACCGTGACTCCAGAGCCCTGGCCAACAGAGTAGCTTTTGTTTGGGGCATTCCCAGTAATCATGATACAAGGAAGAGACAGGGTGAACTTGGGTGTAGTAAAACCTAGTGGTTGCACATATGGGCTGGACCTGAATTCAAATCCTGCCTCTGTCCTTGACTAGCACTGGACCTTGGGTGGGTTACAGAAATCTTCCCTCGCAGTGTCCCTGTCTGTAAAATGGGGGAGCAATGCCTTCTTCACAGGGTGGTCATACAAGTTAAACGAGCTCAATGACGCATGTCACTTTCATCTGTACTTCATTGGCTGAAGCAAATAGCACAGTTGCAATTGAGTTCATATAGCAGTCCCAAGAAAGGGTCCTGATTGGTCCCCTGCTTGGGTCTTGGGCCCATTCCTTGAACCAATCACTATTGCCAGTATTAGGGTACATGATAAAGACATGGTTACAGGCAGTTCGGACCCTGTGTGATATACATATGTGCTTGATGGTGATAGTCCAGGATATTGTATGAGCTCAGAGAAGAGCCTCCAACCCAGCCTGGTAATCAGGGAAGGCGTGTAGATGAGGTACCACCTTGTCTGTAATTTGAAAGATAAGAACCAATGGAGTAAAAGACATGATTGTGACTGATGAAGGCAAAGGGTGAGGTGGGCTCTTCCAAATAGAAAGAACAGAGAATACAGAAGCCTCAAGGGGACAGAGAGATATAAGTAATTCTTCGTGGCTGGTATGCGGGGTGGGATGTAGGAGTATTTTTTATTTCATTTTGTCAGTGGTTCATCTAGCTTTTACTGATGTGCATATCTATATTTTACATCTGTATAAACATGAAAGTTATATAACTTTGTGATTCATTTTGTCTTTTAACTTTCATTTGCAAGCATTTCCCCTTGTTTTCATTGATCATCAAAATTATTTTAGGGCTCGATAACGTTTCAAGGGCAGGATGTACCGCTATTTATGTAACCCATCCCCTGAGTCCATATAATTGAAAATAACTTTGTTATTTTGTTTCTGATTGGAGACGGCTTTCCTCCAAGTGACAATTCAGGGACCTTCCATCTGTAACATGTGACTTCCAGGGTCACACGCTTCATCTACATCAGCAGAAAAGACTGTGGAAAGTGACAAGTGGGAAGTTTTAAAGGGTCAGATATGGGCATGGCATGCATGTCACTTCTGCTCACATTTTATTGGCCAGAACTAGTTACATGGCCACCCCAAATTACAAGGGAGGCTGGGAAATGTAGCATGGCTGAATGCACAGGAAGTACAGAAAAGGATTTGGAGAAGAGCTATCCAGTCTCTGTCACACATTATTTCAGTGTGGAATTATAGAGAAGAAAACCTAGGTGCAGATAGTGGAAGAGAATGCCCGAGATCACCAAAAGATTAAAATCTATTAGGCAAAGATGGAACTAAAATCCAAATAAGCCTTTTAAAATTAGATTCCTCATAATTGTTGTTTGAAAAGAGAAAACTATTGTTTTTTTAATTTTAATTTTCAGTAATATTTTTCAATAGTTGACATACGATGTTATATTAGATCCAGGTGTACAATACAGTGATTAGACATTTGTATACCTTATGACATGATCACCCCAGTAAGTCTAGTACCTATCTGACACCATACATAGGTAGTACCCATCTGACTCCATACTATATTATTGACTATATTCCCTATGCTGTACCTATTGGCTTTTATTGATTAATTTTGTACCTAGTAATATTACAGAATTATCTTATTGTTTACCTTAGTGTTCCAATTGATTCTCTGATTTCCAAGATATCAGTCATATTCAAAGAAGGATGAAAACTTGGATTTCTCTGATTCAATGATGTCTTTTCCTTCTCTTCTCTAACTATATTGCTGGTTCTTCCCAAAATGGTAATTGTGGACATTTTGTTTTGTTTTTGACTTTAATAGAGGATATTTTGGTGTTTTACCATTAAGCCTAATTTGGGGTTTTGACTACATGTATATAATTAAAACCAAGGAGAGGCCAGTAACTCCTTAAAATTGTTGTCATTACTGTTCAATATGGGCCTTATTCTTTTTTTTTTAAATTTTATTGGGTAATACTGGGGAACAGTGCATTTCTCTGGGGCCCATCAGCTCTAAATCGTTGTCCTCCAATCTAGTTGTGGAGGGTGCAGTTCACTGGCCCATGTGGGAATCGAACTGGCAACCCTGTTGTTCACAGCTCACGCTCTAAGCAATTGAGCCATCCGGCAGCCCCTGGGCCTTATTCTTAATAAGTTCAAATAGAAATGGCTGATTACTGAATGTCTCAAAACCCTTCTCATACCCATGCATATGATTGTATTATTTTTATATATCAATAGGTGAGTTACATAATCGCCTAATACTGACCGGCTCTTGCATTCCGGGACATACATCACCTAGCTCGTTCCATAGGGGTCTATTTCCTTTACCACACTGCCCTTTAAGAGGTGAGAGGTGAAACTGAGGCATACAGGAAGGTGGATGCCCAGGGAAATTGAGTAATTAAGTGACAGAGGCTCAATTCATTCACCATCAATTTATTAGGTTGGTGCAAAAGTAATTGCGGTTTAAAAGGTTAAAAATAATTGCAAATACCGCAGTTACTTTTGCATCTACCTAATAGATGGGGTTCAACTTTTATGTGTCCTGCAGACTTCGGGTGTGGTAGGAGAAATTTGGATTAAATGGATTAAATAGACTATGACATTGTCTCCAGTGGAGGGCAGTGAAAAGACTCTGGCTAAAAATGGGGATATTCGCGGTGCCAATACAGCCAGACATTTCCCAAATACCGTATTTCCTCCAACTGCAAAGCAGCTGTGTGTTAGAGCATTCTTTTCCTCGCGCCACATTCTATTCCCAGACTCCATTTCCCGGCATTCCCAGTCCTCAGAGACCTTAGGCCCGGAGGAGCGCGAGCCGCAATGATTTCTGGAAAATGTAGTCAAGCTGCGAAGCCGCGTTTAAAGTACCAGGACTTACAGTTCCGACTGCGCAGGCTCAGTCCGCGGCCCGCCGGAGGGAGGGAAGGCCTGGCCTCCCTACGCAACCCAAGTGGGCGCACAGGTGAGTGCCGACCTGGCAGGCCCGAGCGGCAGCCGGTAGGTGAGGGCCGGGCCACGCAGGGGGGCGGGCGCTCAGGGGGCGGCCGCAAGTCGTGCCTGAGTTGGAGGGGGTAGGGCGCTGTGGGCGGTGCCCCGCCCCCTCCTGTCACTCGCGAGGCGGCCTCAAAGCCCCCCTGCCATCTGCGCGACTGGGACAATCTCGGCGCGCAGGAATTGGGCACCTGCTGTTTGCCAGGAGTCTGGCCGAGCGCGGGACCGCTGCGATTCCCTAGGAGGGAGAATGTACTTTTCCTCGCTTCGAATGTGAAGAAACAGACTTGGGGAGACTCCGCGGCTTCTCCCAAGTCACAATACTAATAAGTGGTTGACCGAGGAGCACACCCAGGGATGCCTGACCCGAACACGCCAGCGTGCTCTGCACAGTCACGCCCTCGGTCTGTATGCTCTTTATTCTGGGCATCTCTTCTCTCTGATTCCCCACCAGCACCTCAACCCCGTTCTGCCTCCCTCTCTCTTTCTGGGTCTCTGCGCACTCCACGCCCCCAAGAGTCTCTGTGATTTTGTATTTTTTCTAAACACAAGGTCATTTTCTTCCAAAACTATAGCACCATGATCACATCAGGAAATTAACCTGGATACAATACTATTAGCTAATCTACAAGTCTTCAAATTTTGCTCTTGTCCCAACAATGTCCTTAACGGCAGAAGAAAATCCGGTATCATGCAGTGCATTCGTCGTGAGGTTTCTTAGTCTCTTCGCCTGGAACAGTTCTTCAGTCTTTCTTTGACCTTCATGATCTTGGCAATTATGAAGGTTACAGATCTTCTGTACTTCAGGGATGTCCCTCAGTTTGGATTTGCTCAGTGTTTCCTCATGGTTAGATTTAGGTTACACGCTTTTGGCAGGAATAACTTAGCAGTGATGTTATGTCCTTCTTATCAGATCAGGAGCCCATGATTTTGGTTTGCCCATCGCTGCTCATGTCAACCTTGATCGCTTGGCTAAGGTGGTGTCTGCCAGGTTCCTACTCCTTAAGTTACGCTCTTCTTTTTGTGAAAAGTGACCTGTGGGGAGAGAGTTAAGACTGTTCTGTATTTCCCCCTCAAAATTCCACCAGCTGGTGTCAGCCTTTAGGTGTGTGTGTTCTTGCTTAGTTGGGCATATGTGCTGGCTGTTTCCCTGGAAACACGTGTGAGGCTCTGAGTTTTGGTATTTCTGGACTGTATTAGTTTCCCATGGCTGCTGTAACAAGTTACCACAAACTCAGTGGCTTCAAACAACGTAAATATATTATCTTACAGTTCTGAAGGTCAAAAGTCTGACATGGGTTTCACTGGGCTAAAATCAAGCTGTCAGCAGAGCCTGCTCCCTCCAAGAAGTTCCAGGGGAGAGATTCCGTTTCCTTGCCTTTTCCTTACCTTCTGGAAGCCACCTGGATTCCTTAGGTGTGACCCCTTCCTCCAGCTTCAAAGCCAGGGCCCACCCAAATAATCCAGGATAATCTTCCCACCTAAAGATGCTTAACTTAATCACATCGCAGTTCATTCCAAAGATATCTTTTGGGTCTACTATTCAGCCCTTCACCTGGTCTACATCCAGGCCTGTCTCCTCCACAGGCAATCGGTGGAGCGGCAACTCACTTGTCTCTATCTTCAGATGGCAAAATGGATCCTGTCACTCACATGAGGCCCAGAGACTGTTTGATGAACGAATCGGGTGACCACAGTCTGAACACCAACTTTTAAAAAAAAATTTTTTTTTTAAGGAGGGTGCAGCTCACAGTGGCCTGTGCGGGCATCAAACCAGCAACCTTGGTGTTATTAGCACTACACTCTGTTAACCAACTGAGCTAACCGGCCACCCCAACACCAGCGTCTCTTTGGCAGGGATTCTGAAACTTTATTTCAGCAGGTGGAACTGTTTTTTAAATAACATCTTTAGCGGGAACCCAGGATCCTTAAGCAGGATTTGTAAGACAGATAGAAGGAGCTCTGCAAAACGTGGTCCATCCGTATAGTGGGATGTTATTCAGCCGTGAAAAGGAATGAAGCATTGAGATGTGCTATAACATGGATGGACATTGAACGTGTTATGTGAAGTGAAAGAAGACAGACTCAAAAGGCCACATATTGTATGATTCCATTTATATGAAATGTCCAGAGTAGGGAAATCCATTTAGACAGAAAGATGAGTGGTTATCAGGGGCTGATGTGGGAGGAGAGGGGTACCAAGGAGATCGGCTGGTGATTGGCTAACAGTACAGGGTTTCCTTTTAAAGTGATGATGATCATGTTCTGGAACTAGATAGAGGTAACGGTTGCCCAACATTGTGAATGTACCAAATGCCACTGAATTGTACACTTTAAAATGGTGAAAATGGTATGTTTTATGTTATATGTATTTTACCACAATAAGAACAATTATAAGAAAAAAAAAAAGAGGGGTTGGCTCTGCAGCCAGACTTCTGGATTTGAATCTTGCTCTGAACACTTGACATCCCTGTGACCCTCGAGCAAGGGCTTTGACCTCTTGTGCCTTGATTTCCTCATCTGAGGATAACTGTAGTTACTTCTCTGAGAGCTGTTGTGTGGGTGCAGTGAGCCGAACCTCCTGATTGCTAGTGGTTGTTGTTACAGAATAGAGACCTCAGGCAGCCTGTCTTGAGCCTTTACTCCTGCTTCAGGGGCCCCTCTGTCACGAGGCTTCTTTGGGAAAGTGTCTGTCTGTCTCTCTGGGTCAGAAATGACCCCAGTTCTCTGCTCCAGTCTCCTCCAGCTCTGCAGATTCAAGCCTGGTCTTTTCTCCTGAAGATGCATGCCACGGACCCAGTCATGGCCACCAGGACCCGAACCGCTAAGGACCAGGTGAGGCTGGGTTCCCTCTGCCCCGAGATGACTTTGTGGACTCCATAGGGCCATCCGCATCTCTGTCTGTGGCCTCAAGATCTTCTGCCCCTCCCATTCCTGGGAGAGAGGGTATAATGGGAGGAGCTCTGGGGCTGCCAGGTGTGAGTTGTAGGGGAGAGGTGGCAGGACGCTCTGAGCTGGAACATTGTGACATGGTCTGAAAATCAATTATCTAACGCTTGGCAGCCTTTTGTTTAACAGGTGAAATGGGCAGTGGCTTATTTTGTTTCACCCCTGAGTCTTATCCTTGGAGACAGGAATGGGGGTTGGGCTCAGGGAGTTGGTGCCTGGGATGGAGTACAACTTAGGAATTTGTACGTGGCTCTCTCACTCAATGGCTTGATATATTTTTTTAAATGTTTCTTATGATTGCCACATAGAGGTGTGTAGGGTAGGCACTGCACAGGGTGCCTCATCTCAGTGGTATCTGAGGTATAAGATTTGCATCTTATACCTCCTACACTGGTATTTATTATGGCAATTTTCACACAGATGGCAGTCAACTGTCATGTACTAAAATAATTGGTATATTATAACAGTTTTCCAACAGATGGCAGTAAAGAGTCATGGGAAAGGGGGCCCGTGTTAGACTTTCTAACGAGGTGCCTGCAGGCTAGCGGCTGCCCTAGACTTTTCACATGCCTGTGGGCCCGTTGATTCAATTGTCCTAAATCTGCCAAGTCAGAATGTTCCAGCCCAGCGAGCAAGTGATAGGCTCTTGACCCATGACTTCTCCCACCCCAGAGTTCTGGCAGGACGCGCCCCTCCAGTGTGTCACATTGGCCCTTGCAGGAATCAGTGACCTTCAAGGATGTGGCCGTGGACTTCACCGTGGAGGAGTGGGGCTGGCTGGGGCCTGGCCAGAGGGAGCTGTATTGGGACGTCATGCTGGAGAACTACCAGAACCTTCTCTCACTGGGTAAGGGCCCACCCCTGCCTTCTCAGGAAGAGGCATGATGCCCCCGTCTGCCCTCCCACTGCTTAACGTGGGCGGTCACTGGGGTCACGTGATACCCTCAGCGGGACCTCCCGGCTGGCCTCTCTACAATCCTAGCGTCCCTGAGGGCCTTGAGTTTTCTGCCTGTCCCTCAGAATCTTCGGCCTGTGTCCCACCCTCTGTTCATGCTTCCCTCTCCCCATGTGGTGACCTCAGGCTCCACGCTGGAATGCCTGTTCTGGAATCTGAGACTCCAGGTGCTCCTCTGTCAATAGGCTCCATCCTGGAATCTTTTCCCCAGAGTACATAAATGCTGTTCCCCAAGTGTACCTCCCGAGCCCCACACTTGTCCACTCACCCCCCTCCCACACCCCTGCAAGATCCCTCACATTCACCACACTTACCCTGAGCTCAGTGTCTCCACACTGACCTGCTCTCCCACTCCGGGTACCCATCTGGGTTGGCCCCACATCCCCCAGGCCCCACACCAGACCCCCGGCACCATCCTCTCCTTCTCCTTCCCCTTACTGACAGTCCGTCAGGTCCAGCCCTGTTCCCCCTGCCCCCTGACTCACCGCATGTCCCCTCCTCTCTGTCTCCACAGCTCGGCTCTGCTCAGGCCTCACCCTCTGCCCCAGATCTCACTCCAGCTTCCTCTCTGCTCTGTCTTTCCTTCTCCCTACATCTCTCACTTCTCGTTTCCTTTTTCTGGCTCCTCTGTCTCTCCTTTTCCCTGTAAGCTATGGTGGTACAAAGGCTCTGTCCTCAGCTCTCCTCACTCACATTCTTTTGCAGGACAAACAATATATTCCCTGAGAGCCACCTTCCTGGGAAGGTCCTGGCCCCCATTTTCCTTATCCCCACTGAGCTCACCATGGCCCCCAGACCCATTCCTCCTCAGATTCACCCATCTCAGGGACAGTCCCCTACCCAGCCAGTCACCAGGCCAGTCCTGGGTGCTGCCTTTACCAGCTCCTTCATACCTTTATGTGACCTGGCCCTGCCAGTGTCCTCCGTTTCATCGCCTTCCATTCTCTCCCTCCCTCGCTCTTCACCTGTCAGAGGAAGACATGTCTTTAAGGTGGGAGCTGTTAGCATGTTTGTCTACTCATCAGAACAATCAGCAGGGAGATGTGTTAGCTTCCTTTGTGCTACTGTAACAAATAAGCACAAACTTGGTGCCTTAAACCAGCAGAACTTTATTGTCTCACAGTTCTGGAAGCCAGAGTGCAAAATCAAGGTGTGGGCAGGTCCATGCTCCTTCTGAAGGCTGTAGGGGAGAATCTGTTCCTGCCTCTTCCAGCTTCTCGAGTCTCCTGGCAATCCTGGTGTTTCTTGTACCTGCGTCACCCCAACGTCTGCCTCCACCTTACACGGCCCTTCCCCCTCCATTATGTGTCTGTGTGTCTCTCCTCTTAAAAGGACACAAGTCGTTGGACTTAGGGCCCACCCTAATCCTCGTCTTAACTAATTACACCTGCAAAGCCCCTATAAATTAGGTCACATTCTGAGGTTCCTGTGGACATAATTTTGGGAGGACACTGTTCACCGTGCTACAGGAAAAGAGAAATTCGGAAGCAGGCATAAACAAGTAAAAAGAAACAGATGAAATTAATTTTAGTAATGTATTTTGTTTCATCCCATCTATCCAAAATATGATCATTTCAGCACATGTTGAAATCATAATCGATATGAAAATTATTAATGAGATCATTTATATTTTTCTCCATATGAGATATGCGGTATATTTTGCACTTAGCTTGAACAGCAGAGTCAGAGCCTTAAACAGTAACCTTGGGGCTCAGGCTCTCTCTGGAATGTAGTAGGCATTGATCATCGAAGTGCCTAATCATTAGGCACCCAGTGTATGCACCTCTCCTGCAGACCGAGGGCCTGAGGCCTCCCTGTGACTATGGCACCCACGGCCAAGTCTTATGTCTTTCCCAGGGGCAGGGCTTCCTGGTTCTAAACCCGACGTGATCTCCCGTCTGGAGAGAGGTGAAGAGCCCAGGATAGAGAAGAGAGAAGCCCAGAGAGTTACCTGTCCAGGTGGGTGAGGATATCCAGCAGGTGCGAGCCATCTTCCTACCCCATCTGTCATGACCAGTGACGGTCATTCAAGAATGAGGCAGCATAATACACAAGCCATCATCGTGGGCTCTGGGTTCAAATCTCAGCCCCACTGCTTCCTGGCTCTGTGACCTCTGGGCAAGTCATTTAGATTCTCTGTGCCTCAATTTTCTCATTTGCAAAATGGAGTCAGTAATAGTACCTAGGTTTGGGAGGAAGAAATGAATTCACACAGAGTGTAACCCAGTGCCTGGTACACGGTCACCTCCTGCCCCCTGTCAGAATTGGCTACACTGGTTATCATTATTATCATTTGTTAGGAATAGCCTGTGTAAAGACCTAGAAGTGGGCCTTATCTGTATAGTGGGGATACAAAGTGTCCACTGCGCTGAATTTATTTTGAGGAGTAAATTAGTTAATAGAACAAGCCTGATACATACTAAGCATTTAATAAATGTCACCTATTGCAATAATAATAATTATTATTCTATTACAATTATTGTAATTACCTGATGTATTAGTTAGGACTCTTTTGCATATAAAGAATCAAAATAGCTTAAGCAAAATTAGATTTTTTTTGACCCATATAAGTGGAAAGTGTTGCAGTCCTAGACTTTAGGCATAGATAGATCTAAAGCTGTAAATGGAGTTATCAGGGCTCACTTGTTTGTTCTCTCTCTCCTTCAATTCTTCCTTCCATATGTTGATTCTGTCTGTTTCTAGCTTCAGTCTATCTTCAGGCCTTTCCATGTGGCAGTCAATATGGCTGCCCATAGTCTCAAACTTATGTTCTGCCTAGCAACACCATATATCAATTTCAAGGAAGACTCTGACTGGCTCTGTTTGGATCTTGAACCAATCACTATGGTCTGCAGGAGTGGGTATTCTAATTGGCCGGGCCTGGGTCTCATGAGGTGCGGGGTGGAGGAAACTATGATAAACAGCCTCACCAAGACTACATGGAAAGGGGAGCAGTGGTTTTCCAAAGGCAGCGATGCTAAGGAGACATGGAGGATATGTCTAAAATGTCTGAGTACAAGCCTGCCTCTCCCTCTTCTCTGAGGGCAAGGGTCAGATGTCCTGTTGAGCACAGTCACCCACCCCAGTACTGTGGTTGGTACATGACAATTAAGCAATTAATGGGTGTCCCTGAACAAATCTACTAGCATCAAAAAAAATCAATTCCCTTTAACAAATCCCAAGTGGTTTTGTTTCCTTCTTATCATCTTTATGTCTCCTTTTCTCCAAATTGCAAGATTATGCTGTTAAACTCATATAAATTTAATATTTATTGATATCTGTTGATCAAATAAAAGTTGTACGTGTTCATCATAGAAACTTTGGAAATCTAAATAGGAATAAAACAAGAAATGAAAATCTCATAATCCTACTTATCTTTCAAAAAAAAATTCACATTTAATATTTTTCCCCTTTTTCTGCCTCCACCCCACTCCGGTTCAAGCCGTTGTTGTTCAGTCTATTTGTGTAGGACACAGCTCCCTGGCCCATGCCGGTGTTATGAGCCTTGCGCTTGCTCCCCCCAGCTGAGGCAGTTGGTGGCTGCTCATAGCAGTTCACAGCAGCCCATGGCCGCTCCTGGCAGCACAGGGTAGCCCATGGCAGCACGCAACAGCCCGCGGCAGCTCACGCCAACCTCCGGCTGCTCACGGCACCCAAGTTCCAGGGAGAGCCGTTGTTCACAATCTTAGCTGTAGAGGGCGCAGCTCACTGACCCATGTGGGAATTGAACTGACAACCTCGGTGTTAGGAGCACAGTGCTCCAACTACCTGAGCCACCGGGCTGGCCCCACATTTAATATTTTAATGAGGTTCCTTCAAGTATTTTTACCCCAATATATTTACTGTATTTTTAATTACAAAAGTAAATAATAACAACATTGATGAACCTTGAAGACATTATGCTAAGTGAAATAAGCCAGCTATAAAAAGAACAAGTATTGTATGATTTCACTTACATGAAGTACCTAAAGTAGGAAAATTCATAGAGACAAAGTAGAATGGTGGTTGCCAAGGGCTGGGGGGAAAGGAAATGGGGAGCTAGTGTTTAATGGGTACAGAGTTTCAGTTTGGGAAAATGAAAAAGTCCTGGAGATGGATAGTGGTGATAGTTGGAAACTGTGAACATACTTATGCAACTGAACTGTACACTTAAAATGGTTTGAATGGTACATTTTATGTTATGTGTATTTTACCACAATAAAAAATAATAGGGGCAGCCGGTTAGCTCAATTGGTTAGAGTGCGGTGCTCTTCACAGTAAGGTTGCTGGTTCGATCCCCACATGGGCCACTGTGAGCTGTGGCCACAACTGTGGCCACAATCCACAACTAGAACGACACAACTACTTGACTTGGAGCTGATGGGTCCTGGAAAAACACACTTAAAATAAATAAAAGTTTAAAAAAATAAATAAACAATAAATTAAAAACCCTCCATTCCACCACACATATATACATACATGTTCACACATATGAATATATGGAAAATCTCTAGAAGGATTCACCAATTACAAACAGTGTAGAAGCAAAGGAAGGAAGAATATTTACTTTTCACTGTCATCACCTAGCAAAAAAATTACTGTTCAATATTTAAAATAAATAAAACATTTCAAATATATAATGTAGACAGTGAAATTCCCTTATAAATTCACTTATCATACAATTCACTTGCCAACATTGGATATTTTTAAATTTTCAATCTGAAAAGTGTCAAATGGCTCTGAATAATTTGATTTTTGGACTATTACTAATGTTGAGCATCTTTTTACATATTTATCAGCCACTTGTTTTTCTTCTGCAAAATGTCTATTCAAATTCTTGCTTCACTCTTTTATTAGATGGTTTCTCTTTTTCTTATTAATTTGTAAAAATTTATTATATATTATGGCTAATAAACCACTGTGCACATAAACTGTTTTGTAACTCAGTTCTTTTTGTTTTTAAAATACACGGAGTGTGAGACTTTAAAATATAAGGATGTGACACATCCTTCTGTGTCATATGAATCTATCTACCTTATATGCCTTTTGAAATAGAAACATAAATTTTGAAATTTTTCTTTTTAATTTTACAATGCCTAAATGTTCTAAATAATCACCTTCCTTTGTCCTGGAACAGATGATATTCGTATTTTCCATTTCTTTTAGAGTTGGAGACAAGCTCAGCAACTAGTCAGGAGACACTGCCAAAAATGGTTATTTCTGAAGAGACAGCTTCCCCAATGGGAAAGATGGAGGGAATTTTAAGGACAGTGCTTGGAGATACCAAGATGGGGGAATTGCAGACATGTGGCCATCCGTTGGAGGAACTGGGAAAGCAGGAGAGACATTTGAGGTGTTTTTTTGCTTCTCCTAAGAAAAACACCTGTGGGGAGAGAGGCCTTGGCTGTAATGAGCTTGGAAAAAGCTTCAGGCGGTCCTCAGCCTTCATCAGGAAGCACAGAGTACCTGGGGGAGAGAGGCCTCGGAAGTGGAATGGGCCAAGAAAGAGCTTGAAACACCAAAGGACTTCCATAGAAAACAAACCATTTAACTGCATGGAATGTGGGAAAGCTTTTATTTACCATTCGGACTATATCCTGCACCAGAGAATTCACACTGGAGAGAAACCCTACAAGTGTAAGGATTGCGGCAAGGCATTCAGCAACAGCTCATATTTCATTCAGCACCACATCATTCACACAGGAGAGAAGCCCTATGCATGCAATGAATGTGGCAAGACCTTTACTCAGAGCTCATCGCTGACCGAGCATCAGAGGATCCACACTGGAGAGAAACCATACCAATGCAAGGAATGTGGGAAGGCCTTCACCCAGAGCTCCTCCCTCATTAAACACCAGCGATGCCATACCGGGGAGAAACCCTATAAATGCAACCAGTGTGGGAAGTTTTATTCACAGGTGTCCCACCTTACCCGGCACCAAAAAATCCACACGGGGGAGAAACCCTACAAATGCAGTGAGTGTGGCAAAGCTTTCTGTCACACTTCCTCCCTGACCCAGCACCAGACGATCCACACTGGAGAGAAACCGTACAAATGTAACGAGTGTGGGAAAACCTTCAGCCACAGCTCATCCCTGACCCAGCATCAGCGGGTGCACACAGGAGAAAAACCCTACGAGTGCTCTGCCTGTGGCAAGGCCTTCAGCCACAGTTCTTCCCTGACTCAGCATCAGAGGATTCATACTGGAGAGAAGCCCTATGAGTGTAACGAGTGCGGGAAGGCTTATACTCAGATTTCCCACCTCATGAGGCACCAGAGCATTCACATGGGGGAAAAGCCCTATATATGTAACGAGTGTGGCAAGGCTTTCAGTCACACCTCATCCTTTACTCAACACCAAACAATTCACACCGGCGAGAAGCCCTACAAATGTAATGAATGTGGGAAAACCTTCAGCCAGAACTCTTCCCTGACACGCCACCAGAGGATTCACACTGGGGAGAAACCCTATGAGTGTAACGTTTGCAGGAAGGCCTATACCCAGATTTCCCACCTCATTCAACACCAGAGGATTCACACTGGAGAGAAACCTTACGAGTGCAGTGAGTGTGGGAAAGCTTTCAGCCGGAGCACCCACCTTATCGAACATCAGAAAATCCACACAGGCGAGAAGCCCTATAAGTGTAAGGAGTGTGGAAAAACATTCAGTCATAACTCATCCCTCACTCAGCACCGGAGGATTCACACTGGTGAGAAACCCTACGCCTGTAAGGAATGCGGAAAAGCCTTCAACCAGAGCATCCACCTTATTCAGCATCAGAGAATTCATACTGGAGAGAAGCCCTACAAATGTAACAAGTGTGGGAAAACCTATACCCAGATCTCACACCTCATTCAACACCAGAAAGTTCACACCGGGGGCAGACACTATGCATATAAAGAATGTGGAGAGGATTTCAGCTGGAGTTCACACCTGACTCAACACCAGAGACTTCACACCATACACAACACCTACGTCTGTGATGATTTTGAGAAAGCCTTTGCTTGGAACACACAGCTTGCTGATCATCAGAGAACTCATGCTGACTAGAAAGTCTGACAATGTGACACATTGGTAGTTCTGCTATTGGGTTCGGTTCAGCCGTTCCTAGAAGGAGGATGGTACAGCTTATCACCAGCTGGGACAACTTCTGATCATTTTAGTAGCTTTCCCCTAAAATCTCAACTTCCCCCCTATTTTTCAACACTACAGTGTCCCCAGGTGGTGATCTAAATGGGATGCAACTATATCTGGGATCTTTAGTAAGATCTCTCTGAGCTTTATAAGTGTATTGATTATTCTTTAATTTGGAGCCTGAAAATTCAAGAAAAAAGAAATAACTGTAAAGATTAATGCTTTAGAGTAAAAGTCTCAAATATATGTAGCTGAACATAAGTGCTAGATGATTTTAGTTTCCTTTTAAAACTTTAAGATACAAATTTCACCTAAAAATCTGCAGTTGGCTTAAACACTGAATACGTTTCACATGTTTACAGCTATTTTTTATGTCCTATTTTTTCTATTTTCCATTTCCAGGATATATACTTTACAAAGCAATTGCCCTCTTAAGCACCATTTTTTATTTTTGCCCAAAGGGAAGTTTTTCTTTCCTCATATTTTTTAAACATAGTATTTTTCTAATATAAAAATAATATGCATACTTTTATAACAGCAACATTTTTAAGTAAAATCACATATGCTTATTGTAAAGGATAATTTGGAAAGTGTAAAGAATTATGAACTAAAATACAAGTTCCCCATAATCCCACAGCCCAGAGACACCTACTAATCATTTTCTTTTCTTTTTGGTTTTGTTTTACTCTGTATTCCATATCTATATTTTTAAACTTTGAAAAATCTGGATCAAAAAACAAAAGCCATATACCCACCTCCAACTTGGCCACCCTCTGAAATCATGTTGTTTTGATTTTTTTTCTTATTTCCTTCCAAATATCATTTTAAAATAAATGTTATTTTATTTAACTGTAATCAGAGTGTAGTAACAATTTTGACTTCCCTGTTTTGTCCTCATTTTACCATGAAATTTGTCCTTTTTCACCACCTACACTTTGTACTCATCATTATTAGGGCTAATCATATTTCATTGATGGGTGTAGAATAATTTACAAATCTATTGCCCATTTTGGCTTTGTTCTAAGTCCCTGATTGACACAGGTTGTTCACCAAGTTTCTCAATTATGAGTAATGTTGTAATGAGCATTTCCACACTTCCTCTGGCCTTTTGGGTGGATTATTACTCTAAGTAAATTCCTACAGGGGAAATAACAGAATTGAGTCTCTAACCATTTTCCTGATTCCTGAAACATGCTTCAGATTGCTTTCCAAAGAGGCTGAACGTAATCCACCTTGCACAAGGAGGTGTGTGGATCACAGTTTTACTACATTTTTACCAGCACTGAACATCAATCATGAAATTTTTTCCCCATGTCAAACATTAAATGGCTAGTGCTTTCAGTAACTTACTGTGTGCCAAGTTCTGTTCTAAGCCCTTAGTATGTATGAACACCTTTCATTCTTCCATCATCCCTACATGTTCAGGGCTATATTGTCCCATTTCACAGATGAGGACACTGAGGCACAGAGAGATTAAAGTGGCCAAAGTCTCACAGCTGATGTCATGGTATTTGGATTTAAGCCCAAGTAATGAGTCTCCAGAAGCTATGCTCTGAACTTCTATAGGGTTTATCCATGTTGCACATATAACATTTCCTTCTTAAAATAATGTTTATTATCATAAAAACCAGTACATACTTCTTATAGAAAATTTAGAAGACCCAAGAAATCCAGAAGATTTCATCCAAAGTTCAATGCTACCCAGAGGTAAGTTAACGTTTCAATACACTTTTACTATGTTTAAAACTTAATATATAATATATACACTTTAATAAATCTGGAGCACACTGAATATACAGTTGAGTGTACTTCTATGTTTACTTAACTTTTATATCATGAGAACTTATCATTAAATATCATGATTTACCCATATAATTAAATATCTACATCATTAAGTAACCTCTAACAACTAGATGTTTTGGGGCTTTGTATAGTTTATGTTTATTCAACCAATGTATTAGCCAGTCTCTTGTTGGACATTTTGGTTTTCAGTGTTTTTTTTTTTTAAAGATTTTATTGGGGGAAGGGGAACAGGACTTTATTGGAGAACTGTGTGTACTTCCAGGACTTTTTTCCAAGTCAAGTTGTCCTTTCAATCTTAGTTGTGGAGGGTGCCGTTCAGCTTCAAGTTTTTGTCCTTTCAGCCTTAGTTGTGGAGGGCACAGCTCAGCTCCAGGTCCAGTTGCCATTGCTAGTTGCAGGGGGCGCAGCCCACCATCTCTTACGGGAGTCAAACAGGCAACCTTGTGATTGAGAGGACGCTCTCCAACCAACTGAGCCATCTGGGAGCTCAGCGGCAGCTCAGCTCAAGGTGCCATGTTCAACTTTATTTGCAGGGGGCGCTGCCCACCATCCCTTGTGGGACTCGAGAAGTTGAACCGGCAACCTTGTGGTTGAGAGCCCACTGGCCCATGTGGGAATCGAACCGGCAGCCTTCGGAGTTAAGAGCATGGTGCTCTAACCGCCTGAGCCACCAGGCCAGCCCTGGTTTTCAGTTTTTGACTTTTATAAATGTCCCTTCTACTGAAGTCTTAGGCTGAGCACCTGACCAGTTCCCAAGTGAAATCCTGGCAGAGAGGTCATGGTGTCCAAGGGAGAAAGTTTTGGGGCAGTTGGTTTGCACAGTAGTTAGAGCACAGTCCTCATAACACCAAGGTCTCTGGTTCGATTCCCACATGGGCCAGTGAGCTGTGCCCTTCAAAACTAGATTGAAAATGAGTTGACATGGAGCTGATGTGTCCTGGAAAAACACACTCTTCCCCAATATTCCCCAAAGTTTCAATGTCCCCATGCATGTGGCCAGAGGCTTTCCAGAACTTCTGTATCACTGGCAATCTGACTGGCAATGGATGGAACGGTGTTTCACCAACGTCATCTGTGGATAACTATTACGGTGTTTAAGTCTTTACTCAGGTACAGTGTTTCTCCGAATTTTCTGTGACTTCTTTCAATTGTTGTAGAAATACTTGTTTATTGTGAATAATTCAGACAATACAAAAATGAAGAAAGCTATGGCTCTCTATAAATCTTCATTCCAAAGATTCTAGACTTTTTTCTGTGAATATGAACCTCTGTTTTTTTAAATTAAACTGGATGTATATGTATATGTATATATATATATATATGTGTGTGTGTGTGTGTGCGCACATATACATATGTGTGTATACACACACACATATATATATTTAAATAACCTCTCCTTTTGTGGGGATTCTGGGGGGAATATATATATATATATATATATATATATATTCAAATAAATATGGCATTATCACATGTGATTTTAGAAGTGACTTTTTTTCACTTGGTATAATATGGATATTTCCCCATGACAATGCAATATATGTGTATCCTTATTTTTAACAGCTGCATAGTATTTCATACTAGAGTTTCTTGAATTTATCTGATCTCTATTAATGGACATTTAGGTTGCTATTTTCTTTTCCATCATTGGACATTTATTACACATTTGTGCAAAATATCTCCATAAGATGAATACTTAGAAGTAAACTTGCAGGATCATAGTGTGTCCATGTTTAAAATTTTGATAGTTATTGCTAAATAATACTCAAAAAAAGGATGAACCTACCTAGGAATAAATTTAACCAAAGAAGTAAAAGACCTGTACTCAGAAAATTATAAGACACTGAAGAGAGAAATTAAAGAAGATACAAATAGATGGAAACACATACCATGCTCATGGATAGGAAGAATTAATATCGTTAAAATGTCCATACTGCCTAAGGCAATATACAGATTCAATGCAATTCCTATCAAACTACCAAGGACATTTTTCACAGAAATAGAACATATAATCCTAAAATTTATATGGAACCATAAAAGACCTCGGATAGGCTCGGCAATCTTGAGAAATAAGAACAAAGTGGGAGGTGTTATGATACCTGACATCAAATTATACTACAAGGCTACAGTAATCAAACCAGCATGGTACTGGCATAAAAACAGACATATAGATCAAAGGAACAGAATAGAGAGCCCAGAAATGAGTCCATGCCTATATGGTCATTTAATCTACAACAATGGAAGCAAGCATTTATGGTGGGGTAAAGACAGTCTATTCAATAAATGGTGCTGGGAAACCTGGACAGACACATGCAAAAAAAATGAAGCTGGACCACCTCCTTATACTATATACAAGAATAAATTCAAAATGGATTAAAGACTTAAATGTAAGATCTAAAACCATAAAACTCCTAGAAGAAAATATAGCAGGAAAGTTAGAAATACAGACATTACCCGGGGTAATATTTTTACTGATATTACCCCTTGGGCAAGGGAAGTAAGAGAAAAAATAAACATATGGGATTTCATCAAACTAAAAATTTTTTTCACAGCTAAGGAAACCATCAATAAAACGAAAAAGGGGCCTACTGAATGGGAGAAGATATTTGTCAATGATATATCTGATAAGGGATTAATATTCAAAATTTATAAAAAACTCAGTCAACTCAAAACAACTCAAAACAAAACTCAAAAAAACCCAAACAATCCAATTAAAAAATGGGCAGAGGACATGAAGAGAAATTTTTCTAAAGAGGACATATAGATGGCAATCAGACATGAAAAAATGCTCAACCTCACTAATCATTAGAGAAATACAAATAAAAATGAGATACCACAATGAGATACCACCTCACTCTGGTCAGAATGGCTATCATCAATAAATTAACAAACAACAAGTGCTGGTGAGGAAGTAGAGAAAAATGTACCCTAATGCACTGCTGGTGGGATTGCAGATTGGTGCAGCCACTATTGAAAAACAGTGTGGAGGTATCTCAAAAAATTGAAAATGGAAATACCTTATGACCCAACAATTCCACTCTTGAGTATCTATCCAGAGAATTCCAAAATGCTAATTTGAAAAAAATCTATGCACGCCTATGTTTATTGCAGCGCTATTCACAATAGCCAAGACATGGAAACAACCGACATGCCCATCGGTAGACGACTGGATTAAGAAACTGTGGTACGGGCCGGCCAGGTGGATCAGGCTGTTGGAGCTCCGTGCTCCTAACTCTGAAGGCTGCTGGTTCAATTCCCACATGGGCCAGTAGGCTCTCAACCACAAGGTTGCCAGTTCAACTCCTTGAGTCCCACAAGGGATGGTGGGCTCTGCTCCCTGCAACTAAGATTGAACACGGCACCTTGAGCTGAGCTGCCGCTGAGCTCCCAGATGGCTCAGTTGGTTGGAGCGCGTCCTCTCAACCACAAGGTTGCCGGTTCGACTCCCACAAGGGATGGTGGGCTGCGCCCCCTGCAACTAGCAACGGCAACTGGACCTGGAGCTGAGCTGCACCCTCCACAACTAAGACTGAAAGGAAAACAACTTGAAGCTGAACGGCACCCTCCATAACTAAAATTGAAAGGACAACTTGATTTGGAAAAAAGTCCTGGAAGTACACAGTGTTCCCCAATAAAGTCCTGTTAAAAAAAAGAAAAAAGAAAAAAGAAACTGTGGTACATTTATACAATGGAGTATTACGCAGCCATAAAGAAGAATGAAATTTTACCATTTGCAACAATATGGATGGACCTAGAGAACATTATGCTAAGTGAAATAAATCAGAGAAAGACAAATACCATATGATCTTACTTATATGTGGAATCTAAAGAATATAATAAATGAATGAACTAATCAGAAAGTCTCAGAGATGTAGAGGAAAAACTGAGGGTTGCTAGATGGGAGGGGGGATGGTCAGGGGATTAAAAAGCACAATCGGTAACCACAAGATTGCCACAGGGATACGAAAGTCAGTTTGGGGAATACAATCAATAATGTTGAAAGATTGTGTAGGGTACCCGATGGACACTTGTTTTATTAGGGAGACCACTTCAGGGATGCTGTAGATTCCTGATCACTGCGCTGTATCCCTGAAGTTGAAGCTGAATAATAATGAATGTCAATTATAATTATATATATATATATATATATATATATATATATATATATATATATATATTCACAAGAAGGGAGCGTAGGGAATAGTGACAGTGGAAATGTAATTGCTGTATGCAATGTCAGAGGGGTAGTAGAGTGGGCGAGGAGGGTTATCACTTTGTGAGGGGTATAAATGATAAATGTCTGTCTATTACAGTGTTTTGTACACATGAAGCTAATAAAAAAATAAATAAAATTTTTAAGAAAAGGAAAAAAAAGGATGAACCAACTTACATGACTCCTGAAGTGTGTATGGGTGCCTATTTTTCTGTTCCTCCACTTCCTTCACAAACACTCAGTAGTGGTCTTGTTTTTTAAAGATTTCTATTCTAATAAGTAAAAATGTCTGATTCATAGTGAGATTAATTATCTTTTTAGGTGTTATTGATGTTTTGTCTTCATTGAATTGCTTATTTATGTATTTTGCCCATTTTTAATTGGGCTGCCTTTTCATACTGATTTATAGGAGCAAGTCTTTATATATTACACATATTAACCCTTTGGTATATATGTTACTAATATTTCTTCCCATTTTATTATTTCTTCTTCAGTTTTGTTTGTGGCATATTTTGCTATGCAGAATTTTTAAATGTTTAGCTATTCAAATCTATCTGTATTTTCTTTTATAGTACTTGGACCTACTATCCCACTAAGAAAGGCCTTCCTCACCCCCAGGATTATGGAAAAGATCTCCTATATTTTTATTCTAGTACTTTTATAATTTTTTATGAGTTAAATTTTTATTCCATCTGCATTTTTTTTATGGTTTATGGTATGAATTTTCAGTTTGTAGAGGTCACGTGCATTTCTTGGTTTGTGTCCCCTTCCTCCATCTCCAAAGCCAGAAACTAACATCTTTAAATCCCTCATCCTGGTATATTCTACCATACGTATGTTTCTTGGCACATTTAGTCCACTCTCATCTCGAAGACTCACACCCCACCCCACTAACATACTAATGTAGAATAATTGGATTAGTAGAAAATAACCTAATTTTAAACTTTGCCATTGCCATTGTCTTGCAATCTAATCTAGTTCTTTATCTTTTAAATGAGAATAAGACTATATTACAAAGATATTTTGGGTTTGAAGTAACAAAAAACAACTCAAAATAGCTCAAACAACAAAGATCATTTACTAGCCCAAGTAGCCAAAAGGAACAAAAGCAAGCCATTCATCCTGTTGTATCCTAGTACCTCAGGATGCCTTCACTGGAAAGTAAAAGAAAACCCCAATTCAAATTTTTGCAAACGCTAGGAAGAATAAATCTGCAGGTGCTATACACATTAATATTTCTCTACAATTCCCTTGAGCTTTATATGGTTATTTCACATTTATGTTGTCAAATAATTATATTTCCTGATCACAGTTACTCTTTCATTGCTATCTCAGCTCCTTGCCTGTTTACGTCATAGTATTTATCATAATTTCCTGTTATGTTTCTTATTTACTGCTTGCTCTCTGCCTGTCTGAAAGCAGGGTCCATGTGTATCTTTCACCACTATATTCCCAGCGCCTGGAGCACTGCCTGTAACAGTAAGTTCTCAGAAAATACTCACCAACTGATTGATTTACCTCCCATCGCCACCTGTATGGTAGGAAAATGGTAGTTTCCCCACACCCTCGTTAAGACTGTATGTCATACAGTTTTAAATTTTGGCCGGATAGATAAGACAGTATTTTTTTTTTCTTTTCTCTTCCAGGTGACCTCCTACTCATCCTTCAAAACCTTGTTCAGACATCCCTCCTCTGAGAAACTTTCCTCACACCAACTCTTTCAATCCTGCTCTGCCCAGTTTTTCTCCCTTCCTTGTGCTCTAACACGTTTTCCACTACGTTTTACGAGCAGAGCACGCTGTTTTGTTGAGCATCTCTACTACTTAAAAGCGCCTCTAATGGGGGGCCCTTGTCCTGCGCCAGTGCTTGGACAGTTGCCACGGAGACCGACTCGTTTCCAGAGTTAACGGTTGCCCAGGAGATGCATGCGGGCGATCTTTAGTTTTCACACTGTAGCCTTTCGAGAGAAACGAACTTTATGGCATTCTTCTCCGCTCCGTCTACGGATGCCAGAAGAAGCCTTTGATCGGTGCACCCCAAGCGAAAACTGCCGCGGACTCCCGGGTTCTTTCCGCCTTTCAGGTATCAGGTATCCAAGGACGATCGTCCAGAGGAGCCGAAATCCCGCAGGGATCTGGGAAATGTAGTTTATCCAGGAGTCTGCGCAGACGCAAAGGTATGCAGGGGACGGGTTGCGGATGCAGCGGCGGCGCTATGGTGGGGATTACGTGTGGGGAGCGAACTCTGCGTGGGAAGCCGACCCAATTGCCAGGTAATTGAGGACCCGAGTATTAATGACACTCATCGTATCCTCCCCATCTTT
Source organism: Rhinolophus ferrumequinum (assembly GCF_004115265.2). Classification (NCBI taxonomy): domain Eukaryota; kingdom Metazoa; phylum Chordata; class Mammalia; order Chiroptera; family Rhinolophidae; genus Rhinolophus; species Rhinolophus ferrumequinum. Next base: position 45,035,420 of record NC_046298.1, on the reverse strand, counting down.
GGCCACGAATGCAGCTTGGAGCGGTCTTATGCCACCTAGGGGGCATACAGAGGTGCGAGAAGTTGGTGCCGTGGGGCGGCAGGGACGTGGCTGGCTCGCAGCCTGAGGCCCGGCGGCGGCGACATTAGAGGCCGGGCTTTGGGCGTGGTAGAGGCGTGGCGATGAGCAGGGTTAGTGTGGGGATTGGCTGAAGTGGGCTTGGGGAGGATGGGTTGAGCCAATGAAGCCGGAGTAGGAGAGACGCGCTTACGTTCTGAGAATCCTTAAGTCCAGTAGGGAAACTGAGGCTCAGAGAGCAGTGGGGATTCGTCCAGAGTTGTTCATTGATCTCTTGCTCTTGGTTTGGAGACTCGTTGGCTGAATTGAATGGTGCGGAGACAGCTTAGTTTCTCAGTTTGTTTCTAAGCTGACTTTCTATGGAAGTAAATGTTTAGTGTAAGAAATCTGTTATTATTGCTTTACTAGTAATACATTTTTCAGTCACTTATTAATTGCCAAGTACTGTGTTAAGGTAGAGGTTAAGCGCTAGGGTTCCAAGTTTATATATGCTAATCTTACAAAATAAATAAAATGTATAATAAAACGTGTTGAGTGCTTATTATGAGCCAAGAGTAGTTTTACTCTTAATGCTAATAACTACTAAAAAGTATTAATTGTACTGAAACAGCTAGTATTTATGCATCTTAGGTGCCAGACAGCTCTAAACGTTGCCCACGTATTTAATCCTTACATCCTCCCAGTGGAGTCCCTACCATTGTTACTGCTGTGTTATATGAGGCAAAAGCCTCATGGGGTGATGGCACTTGCCCAGGGTCACCATCTATTAAAGGACAGAGTGGAGTCTTTGCCTTTAGCATAGTGGTTAAGTATCCAGGTCTGGAGCCTGACTGATCAGGTTCAAATCCTAGCTCTAGCACTTTTACACTGAACAACAGGTCAACAGGGGCAAGTTTCCTTAACCCTTTGACCACAGTGTGTCCATTTTTATCTGTTTTATACAGTGGGTTCTTAGGGATAATTTCTTAGACTAGTATCTTTTCAATGTTAGGCATCCACATGCCACCTCCTTGGTTTTTGCATCCTCCTGAGATGCCAAGTGCCTGCACCTCAAGATTCTCCTATTTATTTCAAGCAATGCCCTTTAAAACTTGTGGACACAGCTGTGAATCACTTGCCATGAATGGGTGTTAAGAGTAATGCAACAAATACAATGGTTTGCACATTTTCGATGGATAGCATTGTCCACCCAAAGTGCTAAGTCAAGTCCTGCTCTGCCAGCCAGAGACATGAGATGTAAGGTGTTAAAGTTGCATTCTCATTGAGGTGACCAGAAGCATCAACAGACATAAAAAGGGAGTAACTTTCTCAGTGTGTGTTGATATTTTCAATATAGTGTTGTCTTCCAAAACATTGGTGTCTGTGACACTTTAGAAAACACTAGTAAAAGAGTTCTGTAAGCAGAAAATTCGAAAACCATTCATCTAAAGCAAAGTAATCCCAAACTATGAGAGAGGAAACAAACAAACAAACAAAACAGGCCAGGACTGGCACTTTCCAAGGACTTTAGAAAGGCATTTAGAGGCTTTTGAAATACCTCTTCTGTAGCACCCTAATACTTAAAATACCAGAATCTGCACGTGTAAGAGAGGACAGGAAGTTAATATGTGCTAGATGCAAGCAGTTACTTGCAGGGTGTTGCTGTGGATGTGGAAGAGAGACTTTTGTCCTGAATACTTTTATATTGCTGGACTGTTTCTAACGAATGTAATTATGCATCACTTCTGTAATATAAAATGGTAACCTGTCCATTGTGGAATGTCTGAGAAATACCACAAAGACTGAGGAACAAACTTATTTAACTCAGAAATACTCTGGTGAATTTTTTCTGTAATCATAGAATTATTTCTATTTGGAAAGCTTCTAGAGGCTGATCTCCCGCTTTCATCACTTATTATATCATGAACCCTTTCCAATATCATCAGAAAGTCAAGCAAGTACTTACGGTGCTATCACTGAGACCACCAGTATCTAGTTCTCCTCTCTTCGATGAGGAGACTTCCCAGGTCATTCTGCAGTTAGGCCAACATGACTAGTTGTGACAAAGGGGACATGAATGGAAGTGACCTACAGCACTTCCTAGCTGAGGAAGTGATAAACGCAGTAGCCTCCAGCTCTTTTCCTATCGTGGTAACTAAGGCCACATGTTCCAACTGGTGGGGCTGCACCCTGATCTCTCGGGTGAATACAACAGCCCTAGCCAGCCCACAGTGGATACGTAGCATGAGCAAAATAAATCTTTGTTCTGTTCAGCCCAAGAATCGACAAGTGTGTTGCCAAAGCATAATTCTGGTACAGTAGTCCATCGGCAGAGTTCTAGGCTTTAGTGAACTCAGTGTTACCCAAACCTTATTCAGTTATATACCACTATCAACTTTTTTGCAGATGTATACCATGCATTTTCCTTTAAATAAGTTTTGTGGTTTTTTTTACTTAAATCATTTTTTTTTAAAGATTTTTATTGGGGAAGGGGAACAGGACTTTATTTTTTTTCCCAAGTCAAGTTGTTGTCCTTTCAATTGTAGTTGTGGAGGGCACAGTTCAACTCCAGGTCCAATTGCCGTTGTTAGTTGCAAGGGACAGAGCCCACCATCCCTTGCGGGAGTCGAACTGGCAACCTTGTGGTTGAGAGGATGCACTCCAACCGAGCCATCTGGGAGCTCAGCAGCAGTTCAGCTCAAGGTGCCGTGTTCAATCCTAGTTGCAGGGGGCAGAGCCCACCATCCCTTGCGGGAGTTGAGGAGTTGAACTGGCAACCTTGTGGTTGAGAGCCCACTGGCCCATGTGGGAATCGAACCGGCAGCCTTCGGCGTTAGGAGCACGGAGCTCCAACTGCCTGTGCCACTAGATCGGCCCCAAATCAATTTATTTTTAAAGAGAACTTTCTACCACTACCATGAGTAGGAAACTAGTGTCTTTTATCAGTAAAAGAAAAAAGTGGGGGGGCGAGGAGGTGTGAAAATAAATGCCAAGAGAACCAAATAATATTAAATTCCAGCTAAAATTATTGCCTGAGCCTGAAGTCTGCTGTGTCTTTGTAATTTGAGTAAACACAATGCTGCCCACTCTTCCTTCTTAATTAAGTAGGATTGTACTAGAATGGAAAAGTGGTTTGGTGATGTATTTGAGGACCGGCTTTGTGTGGTTCCTCTGTGGTCCATGCCCTGCCCACTTTGGGAAAACAGCCTTAACTGCCCTCTTGGGGGATGTTTTTCACCATTACAAGCCCTCCCCCCCACTAGAATGTGAGCACTTGGCAGGCAGGGACTCTATGCCCAGCATCCAGCCAGGTGTGTGGCACCAGGCTGAGAGAAGGAAGCAACACTTTTAGACTCAAAACTTTAATCAGAGAACCAACATGTATACATGAAGGGTGTTTCTACACTGGCCAACAGCAACACAGGTCATTAATTACAAAGACTGCTCCCCGCATCTAGTGGCTGCTGATTTTCTACAGAGCCTCTGACCTGTATGTTTGGTATCAAAATTCTCATTGAACACACTTCTCAATTTGAGTTCCCACCTCTGCCCCACCCGCAACCCTTTGTACACCCCTTTAGTATATAACAGCCCTGATGCCCAGACTAGACTGATTTCCAAGGGCAAGGACCAAGAGCAGGGAGTTGAACCTTTCAACCATTAGAAAACCAGTACTCTCCCCACTGTGCTGTGGGCCCAACGGTCAGCCATTAAGTTCCTAGTTTCAACAATAAAATCAACCAGCTAAACGCAAGGTGCAAGATTTTAAAAGCCCAAGAGCACAGGGCACATACTCCTAAACTTTTTTAGCACCAAAAATATGAAAGACATTTGAAGTGTGTGTCCTGTCTTCCTAAGATTGTGCTTCAGCAAACAGGTGACTGAGTTGCTTAGTGAGTGGGACACAAAAGCCCAGAGCTGAAGAGGTGCCATCAAGAGGAAGCAGAGTGTGTGGTTCCATGAGGTGAGTCTAAGATGTAGAACAGGCCTGGCCAAGGTGAGTGATTGACTCAAGGGCTCCAACAGGAAGCACTGTTTCCTCACTGGGCTTCCAACAATCGGTGATCCTAGAACTTGCTGTGACGTGAGGGAATGTGGCATTTTAAGATGTCACTTGTCAACAAACAGCACTCCTCTATGAAAATGGGGCCATTCATTTCCCTTGGATTCCAGAAGCTTCTATCCTGGCACCTAGCAAAGCACCTGGTGAGTGCTTTGGACAAATGGTGAATAAGGAACATTCCAGCAGTTGTTATTACCATACATCACAATTTCCACCAAGCTACTCTGTAGAGATCATATTAGCTGTGTGGCAACATCCAGTGCAGTTTTCCTAACTGAATCCAGCTGTTTCCAGTATCATTAACTCCCGTGACAAACTGGGTCTCATACTATACAACCAACAACTTTAAATGGGGAAGGAGATCATGGGAAACGGTGGCATGTGTATGTATGTGGGAGGGGTCCTTTTGAGTCACAGGTTTAGGATGTTAGGAGTGGCAAGTTTTAGCCATTTGATGTTAGTTTACGTGGTCTTCTTGGCTTTCTGTGGTTTAGTTAAGAAAATACTAGGACAGAGCAGAGAGGAGGAAAGGGAAAGGCTAGACTTCTTGTTAAAAAAAGATTAAGGTTTGGGGAACTGAATTAAGCCAAGGGTATTTTGGAGAAAAACTAAAAATTAAAGCCATGTATAATGTTAGTTAAGAATATTAAGTGCAGTAAATAGAGGGTTGCTAATTCTCTTCCTTTTAACATAAAAGAATATGTATCTGTTGTATCTGATATATATGTGTAGCCCATGCTTGATGAGTACTTACTACATGCTGGGCACTCAGTTCTAAGTGCTTTACATCTACTTCCTTATCCTCACAACAGCCCTCTGAGGTAGGTAACTATTATTGTGCTTGTTATATACATGAGGATGTTGAGGCCCTGAGAGGTTCCATGACTCTCCTTAGATCACTTAGGTAGTGGATGGCAGAGCTGGGATTTAACTCAGTAGACTGGTTCAAGTCCACCTATGAATTTGGACACTACAGTTTTGTGTTTTCATTGTTTTAATGAAAATTGTGTGCAAGTTTTCTAATTTTTATCAATAAAGATATTTATTTGTTTTGCCGAGGGTATGGGGAGGGCCTACAATGTAATAGTTTCAACTTTAGGCCTCAGATGATGTTCTCAGATGACGGGGGACCCTGCTGCCACCCAGTGGCCACATGTAGTGTTTTACTTCTTACTTTTTAGTGTGAACTTGCTGATGTCGGAGTAGACCTAAGCGGCAGGGAAAGGCTTTCTGACAGTGTTGACACGGATATGGTTTCTCTTGGGTGTGAACTCTCTGGTGCTGACTGAGATGGGCACTGAGGCCAAAGGCTTTCCCACACACGTCGCAGATGTAAGGCTTCTCTCCAGTGTGAATTCTCTCATGCTGCCTCAGATTTGCTTTCTGGGAAAAGGCTTTCCCACATTCAGCACATATGTAAGGCTTCTCCCCGGTGTGAACTCTCCGGTGAACAGAAAGGCACGAGCTTTGGCTGAAGGCTTTCCCGCATTCCTGACAAATGTAAGGCTTTTCTCCAGTATGAACTCTGCGGTGTCGAATGAATGGAGCATTCAAACTGAAGGTTTTCCCACAATCACCACATTTATAGGGTTGTTCACCTGTGTGAACTCTCTGATGTTTAGAAAGGTGCCAGCTGTAGTGAAATGTCTTTCCGCATTCCTTACACTCGAAGGACTTTTTTTCAGCATGAGTTCTCTGGTGCTGGACAAGGTAGTTACTGTGCACAAAGATTTTGTCACACTGGTTACATTTAAAGGGTTTCTCGGCAGTGTGACTCAACTGATGTTCTGAGAGATGTGCACTTTGGCTGAAGCTCTTTCCACATTCATTACACTTAAAGGGGAACTCACTCTTGTGGATGCTCTGATGTTTGGTGAGGGAGGTGCTGCGGTTGAAGGCCTTCCCACAGTCCCCACATTTAAATGGCCTCACTCCAGAGTGGATCATCTGGTGGCGGGTAAGCTGTATAGTTTGGCCAAAAGCTTTGCCACACTGGTTACATTCAAAGGGCTTCTCCCGGGTGTGAATCCTCTCGTGCTGAGTCAGGTATTTGCTGCAGCTGAAGGTTTTCTCGCATTTGTTACACTTAAAGTGCTTCTCACTGATCCCTGGATGCTCTTTCTGGTCTAAGTTCTGATTCAAGATCTTCCCGCTCTCGTCAAGTCCTTGTTTTTCTCGGGTGTGAACGCTCTGGTGGCATGTTAGGGTCAAGTTGCAAATGAAGCGTTCACCACACTCTTGACATTCGTAGCGGGTTTCCACAGCATGAGTTTTCTGGTGTAGAACAAGGTGTTCATTATGGCTGAAAGTCTTCTTGCATTTGGCACAGCTATAGGGCTTTTCTGTGGCATGAACGGACTGGTGTCGAATCAGGTGGGAGGGCCGGCTGAAGGTCTTGACACATTTTTGACATTTGTGGGGCCTGTAACCCGTGTGAATCCTCTGATGCTCATTAAGGTGAGTGTTCCGGTAGAAGGCTTTCCCACATTCATTGCATTTGTAAGATTTCTCTCGGCTGTGAACCCTCTTGTGGCTCTTTAGGGTCAAGATATGGCTGAAGGATTTCCCACACTCACCACACTTGTACATTGTTTCTCCAGTGTGAACAGACTGGTGTTTGATGAGTGCTGAGCTCTGCTGAAAGGCCTTCCCACATTCCTGACACTGAAAGGTAGTTTTTGCAGTATGAATTTTTTGATGTTGGAGGAGGTATTTGCGAAAGTTGAAAGTCACCTTGCATTTGGCACATTCATAGCGCTTCCGAGTGTGGGTCTTCTGATGCTGAGTAAGACCAAAGGTTCGGCTGAAACTCTTGCCACACTCGTTACACTTGTAGGATTTACCACCTGTGTGGGTTTTCTGCTGCTCCACAGGCTGTGAACCGTGACCTGATGGACAGTCATTGTCTTGACTCTTATGTAGTTTCTCTGCAGTGTGAATTTTCTGATGCCACAGAAGGTGTGTATTTTGACTAAAAGTTTTCCCACATTTGTTACACACATAGGATTTGTAGCCTGTGTGAGTTGTTGGATTCACAAAAAAGCACGAACTCTGGTCAAAACTATTCTCATACTCTTCATTCACAGTGGGTTTCTCTCTCATATGAATAATCCAGTGCTGGATAAGATCGCAACTGCGGCTGAAGCACTTCTCACATTCACTACATTTATATGGTTTCTCCCCTCCCTGGACAATATCCTGCTGACTTTGGTCTGAGTGGTTGCTAAAGTCATTCCTACATTCCTGAGACTTACTTGGCATCAGGCTTTCTTCAGGAAGATCATGGATCACAGAATCCTCTCCTGTGAAGAGGAGGGGCTGAGGACTGAGGCCACTCTTGAGTTCATGACTCTTGTACTCTGTGGGACTTGCCACGTTGGTGACAATGTCAGATCTCAGAAAACTTTCTGGATCTCCTACCAAACTGTCTAACCAGCTGTCATCCATGTAGGCTTCTCCCAAGTTGGAGTTCCAGAGGCCATCCTTGGAAAATGTCTCCATAATCTCCTGGGGGAGTCCTTCTCCCAAGAAGTCCTGCAGCAGAGGAGAGTTCTTGGCTTGATCCATGTCTGCAAGAGAAGGAAAGTGCAAATGTGTCCTGTTCCGCAGGGTGAAAAGAAAAGAGCTGCAGGGTGAGGACACAGACAGGAGGGAGAACGGGGAACGGGTCCTGAGTCAAGCCTGTCCATCCTGGGGACAAAGGAGAAGAGGCCAAAGTGGTGATGCAGGGAGAACTGGCATCACAGGAAACAGCGAGCCCATGACCAGGAGCATTAAGATGGGAGTGGGCAACGGGAGGGCCTCCACCAGGAAGGGGGGACTTCTCGGCAGACACTCTCCACCGTCACCCTCATCAGCTAAGACCTACTTCCTAGAAGTGCACTGTTCATGGGGGCATGAGATATAAATGATAACAATGCCATACGACTGTCACCATGGAGTATACATTTGCGTGTTAGTCAAGTCGTGGCTCTACATGCTTGGGAATAGTCTGTATGTTGAGGTGGCAGAAACAGATATGCAAGGCTGCAGGAGTCTATGCCTGGGTTAGTCACCTACATGAAAATAGCGGTGTGCTGAATAAGGTTGCAGAGGGCTCATGCTAACGAACTTCTGAGAGGTGAATGGAGCTGCATGCTGACCAGGTGGGGTGGAGGCTGACTGAGCTGTGCAGCCATCACTCTATGGTCTCTGGTTCAGGGGCCCTTCTCCTCATGTTAATGATCTAACCACGAATAAAGCCTCCTGTGCCCCGGGCAAGGACCCTGCCTCTGCTTTCCCAGTAGTGACCTCTTGACCAGTGTCACATCAGGAATCCTCACTGCTTAACCTGATCCCTCTGGGGGACTGTGGCAGAGTGAATGCTCTTGGCAGCATTTAGGCCCAGGCTTGAGTTACTAACAGATGTGACCATCCGCTGTGCTCCATGGGCCAGAAAGGAGGGCTAGGCCTATACAAAGGAAGGTGAAACAGGTAGACCACGATGTCCACCTGGGTGCTCGGGGGCACAAGGCAGGAAGATGGAGTGACCAACTTCAGGGACGGAAGGCCTCCCCTTGCTGCGCCTGCAAGGACCAGGAGGGGACAGAGGAAACATGTGACATCAGGACAGTCACATGTTGAACGCTGAACTAGACAAAGACAAGGTGGGCATACAGAAAGAGGGTCCTGATCCCTGTCAGGACGAGGGGACAGAACCAGCGTGTGGCAGAGTGAAGCCCAAAAGCCAGGGGTCCTGGTGGCTGGGTAGACATACTGGGTATGGACGGAGGTTCTGAGGATGGAGGGCACACACAGGCCACACCCCAGGACCTCGCCACCATCCCCCCAGATGCTGGTGGCCCCTCTTCACCCACTCACCAGGGCCTGCAACTTCTGGACTTCCTCTCACCAAGGCTTCCAGCTCTTCCCCACCATCTGGATAGGAGGTCAGATTGGATCTGGGGGAGTCTGCAGGGAGAGAACGGCACTGTCATCAACCAGGACATGGAGGGCCATCCAGCTGCTCAGTGGGAACCTTCTGGTTCTCCTGATTATTCAATGTTTTGTCCAGCATACACTCCTGGGGGCCAGATGCTGCACTGCACAACTCCAGGGACACCTGCCCTGCAGAGTACCCAGTCCAGTTGAAGAGAAGCACCCACAGTCACAATCCAGGTGATCGGGATCAGAGCTGTGACAGCTGGGGCTGGGGATACAAAGGACGTGCAACAGCTCAAGGGATGAGCAGAGTCTGCCAGACGGAGAGACCCGTACTTACTCAGCCATTGACCATTCACCTGTGGACCACACATTGCCTGAGACCTTCATGAGCCAGGCCCTGTGATGGAAGATGTCAGGGTCCCAGAACCCAAGGCATCCTGCCTTCCGCAGACTTCCTCAAGGAAGGGAGCAGAGTCATAATCCAGGGATACGTGCTATGGTGGAGGAAAGGCCATTGCGGGCTTTAAAGATGAAGCCAAGCAATGCAGGCAGCTTCTAGAAACTAAAAAGGAGCAAGGAAACAGACTCCTCCTGAAGCCTCCAGAATGAAACAGCCCTGCCAACACTTTGATTTTAGCCCAGTCAGACCCCTTTCAAACTTCTGACTGTAAGACAATAAATGTGTGTGGTTTTAAGCTACTACATTCGTGCCATTTGTAGAAGCAGTCACAGGAAACAAATACGCTCCTCATTTATACATACAGATGTGTGCACAGGAGTCAAGGGAAATGCATTTTTACTGTGTGCTGGAGTTTAAAAATAGAAAAGACACTGAAATTGGACCTCCTCTAAGCTACTTCTTAGCAGACACTGAGTAGTTTGGAGAAAATCTGTCCCAATGTGACAAAATTACATCAACTGATAGTTTCCAGTGTGTAAGCTTGTATTTTTCACATCTTTGGAATAAATTCTTCTGTTTTTGGAAAAGAATGGAGGAGCTAGAGAAAGGGAAACGAGTCAGCTGGGAAGGGGGACACTGATGCGGAGCTGGGGTGCTGTGGCCCTGGAGACGCACAGTCCCAGCTGGAGTCACGGCCATGCCGTCCGCTGACTGTTCGATGCTGGAGGTCCCAGCCTGGCGAAAAGGGTTAACAGTAGGCTGACTGCTCTCCTGGGAAAGGCCCGCCTGGGAACCTGGATTTCAGGATGGTGCCCAGCAGTCCCTGACCAGTAAGAGGAGCTCCCTGTGTCTAAGCTCCTACCTGGCCTAAACTATTGTGCTGAACACCAGCTTTCCTTCTGGGAGTCTAGAACGTTGGTATGCTCCAGACAGAGGGCGCCTGTGTGACCGAGCACCCAGTAATAATCCTGGGTGCTCAGTCTCTAAGGAGCTAGCTTCCGAGGCAGACAATATTTCACGTGTTGTCATACCTCGGTCCCAGGGGAATTAAGTGTGTCCTCGTGATTCCACAGGGAGAGGACTCTAGAAGCTGCACTGGACTCCCCTGGCCTTCACCCCGCACGACTCCCCTTTGCTGACTGTGCTCTGTGTCCTTTCGCTGGGATGGCACATGGTGTGAGTACAGCCATATGCTCAGGCCGCAAGTAAGGCCTCCTAGTAAAGCACCAAGCCTGGCCCCCAGCATAGCTGTGAAGATGACTTCTCTTTGAAGCTGTTTAAGAATGCCCAGCAAAACAGGGACAGCCAAACTGCTTCAGGGATGACTAAAGGATTGAAGGAGAGAGTTCTAAGAGCTCACCCAGCACAGGACCTGGCTCCTGACACAGCATCTCCTGTTACTTATTCATTTATTAATTTAGGAACTGTTTATTGAGTCCCCATAGCAGGTACTGTTTGTTGCAAACGCGGGGTACACCAGTGAACAGCACAGGTGTACCCCTGAGGAGCCCTCAGGAAGCTCCCATCTGGCAGAAGACCGGTCATAAAAGCAGCAGTTAGAAAGTGAGGGAACAGTGGCAAGCTAAGCAGGAGAGAGAGGAGGGAGTGCTAATGGGGTTGCGATTTGAGTCTTAGGGAAGCCCCGAGGCAAGGAAGGGACAAGACTCTTCCAGGCAGAGGGGAGAGCACGTGTGAAGACCCCAAAGTGTCAGCATGAGGAATCACTCTAGAATGACCAAGAGGAAAATGCTGCTGAGACTGGAGCGGCAGGCAGGGGCCAGATCAGAGCTTCTCAACTTTGACACTAATGACATTTGGGGTCAGCTAATCCTTGGTTTAGGGGCTGTTCTTGTGTCTAGGATGTGTGGCAGCAACCCTGGGCTCTACCCACTAGATGCAAGGAGCACCCCCACCCCCCAGGTGGTGACAATTAGAAAGGTCACCAGCATTGCTAATGTCCCCTAGGGGGCAGAATCAGCCAGCTGGGCGCCAGTGGACTAGACCACACAGATTCTGAGCTGTTCAGGAGCCGGGAGTTCACCCTGTGGGTGACGGGTGATCCCTGAGCAGGGTCAGAGTGCAGACTCACTCAGCAAGAAGAGGTCCTGGTAGTTGTCCAGGGCCGTGTCCCAGAACATGTTCCCCGGGTCCAGCCCCAGCGGCGCCCAGTCCTCCAACGTGAAGTCCATGGCCACGTCCTTGACGGTCTTAAATTCCTAAAACACAACACATTGTCAGTGCCTCCGGGGCGAGGGTTAGGGAGGGGAACGATGGCCCACTCGGTGTGCCCCCGCCCTCAACGTGCCAGCCCTTTGGCACAGACCGTCTCATTAGAGCCTTCAGACCTAAGAGACGGGGCATCCCCGTATTTGTAGGAAGGACAGAGTCTTGGAGAAGGACGTGATGTCCCGTCAAGATCACAAAGGCAGGACTCAACCCAGGTCTGCCTGATCCTAAAATCCATTTATTTCTTTTGCTTTTTTTCAGTGTTTGTTCAAGATTTTAAGTTTTTATTATGTAAACTTTCAAACACATACCCAAGTAGAGACATACATGCAATATACCGCCAGATATCCATCATCCAACTTCAACCCCCATCCTATTAGCATTTATCTGTTTTGTTCATTAAGCCTCTTTCCCCACTTTTATTTATTTTTTGTGGGGGCTAAAATATTTCAAAGTTAATCCAAAGTGGCATCTGATTTCACCTGTGACTACTTCAGGATTAACAGCAGAACCACTTACTATCACTGAATACACACACCATGTTCAAAGTCTATTCAGATTTGTTAGACATCTCAATGGTGTTTTTTCCCCCAATTTTCTTTTATTGTGGTAAAATACATATACAATTTACCATCTTAACCAATTTTTAGTGTATAGTCCTGTGGCATTAAGCACACTCATGCTGTTGTGCTACCATCACCACCATCCATCTCTAGAATTGTCTTCGTCTTGCAAAACTCAAACTGTCTGCATTAAATACTAACTTCCCTTTCCCCGCTCCCCAGGCCCGTCACCCACCACTCTGCTTTCTGGCTCTGTGATTTGGACTACACTGGGGGTTTCTATAGTTGGCTTGTCTGATTCAAAATCCACGGAGGCCCATGCCCTGTACTGGAGTGATACGCCTCAGAAGGGGTCCGGTAGCCGTACACCTCTACCCTTTTCATCCATTGTTCCTGATTTAGGTGCCACATTCTGGACATGGCGAACTGTTCCCTCTGGGTGTCATCTGGCTGCTCCTCTGCCCACTGCATCTCCTGGAAACCAGTCAGGAGAGCAGCAGCCTGATTAGATTCTGTACAACTCTGCGCAGATCTGGGTTGAGTCCTGCCTTTGTGACCTTGAGGGGACATCACGTCCTTCTCCAACAGCCCTCATAGGTGTTGCTGGGTCCACTTCGGGCTGCATAACTGCCTGGGGTGCCTGTCTGATTGCCCAACTTTCGGCGATGCCATCTTTCTTAATTTTAAAACTTCCCAGTGAATAGGTGTTTTGAATAAAAATTCAAATACTGGAGCAGTATTGACAATCAAAAGTGACAGCCTTCCCCCAGCACCCCATCTCCAGGTGAACCCGTGGCTGTCTGCTGTATTCCTTCCAGACCCTCATTAACACACGTGTGCACGGACACACTTCAATAAGAACAAAACCTGAGTCTTTAGTTTGGGTCTGAGCTTGGCCCCACTACCTTCCTCTGTGGGTAACCATTGGCAAGTAAGGTACATGCCCTTTCTGAGCCCTGATTCCTGCCCCATCTCCTAGGGCTGCTCTGCCAAGTGACTGAGATGCTGCTGGGACGCTCCTGTATGGTTCCTGGCACACAGGAAGGACTCAACCAGACGGCAGTTGTCTCTAGTGTGGCAGGGCTGACAGACATATGCAGGGACAACCACATCCGGTGGCTTTGTTCCAGTGAAGGCAGCAGGCAGTGCTACGGGAGACCAGAGCGGGGAAGAGCTGATTGTCAGGAAGGTGGAGGGACTGGGCTGGGTCTTGAAGGCGGTGTAAGCCTTCCCAGCCAGAGATGGCAGGCAGGGTATTGGAGCAGGAGGAGCCTGAGCAAAGTACAGTGTAACACTTTCCCACCAGGCCAAGAAGGGAGCAGCACTTGTGTGGAAAGGGAGAGAATGCCGTGGATGGGGGCAGGACCCGGATCATGCAGGAACGGGCCATGGACCCTGGATTTTCTCCTGTAAGCAATGATTCCTGAGCAGGACAGCAGGGACTGGGGGGGCCACCCTAGGACAGTCCAGGCCATCCGTGCAGCCCTTGGGGATGATCCATTAGGATGGAGGGCCCTTAGACTCACCTCAGTCATAGCCAACTAAGGCCCAGCAGCCAGAGTCCTCGTTTACGTTCCCCCTCCTCCTCCGCGTTCCCGGCGGGCAGGGCTGCAGGAAAGACAAGGGAACTGGGAGAAAGTCTTCCTTCCTTCTAGGGCTGATTTCCTGGCCATGCTGGATGAGCCCCCAAAATGTCCAGAAGTGGGATGAGTCAGAACATGAGTCTACCTACAGAAATCACAATGACAATGGTGTTCATTGAAACTACCCTGGCCCCACATTTCCACTGTGTTTCAGAGCCTACAAAACAACTTCACAACAATTGTCAGCACTTATCACAGCCAGTAATACACATTTGGGACCTTCTGTCTCGCTCTCTGCTGTGTGCTAGCACAGCACAGTGCCTGGAGACAGTAGGTAGTTTTTAAATATCTGTTGACAGATCACATGTGTCTCTCTAACTGAATCCCCAAAATGATGCTTCTGGGATTTCAGACTATTTATCATCTCTAGGATTTGAGTCCAGGAGATTCGGCCTCCAAACTGTTGCTATTTCTACAACAGCAAGAGTTCTTCAACTTTTTTTTTAACCATGACCCACGGTAACGAAGAAAATACATATCACGACTGCTCACTCAAATACATAAACAAAAGCTTCATGAAACGATACTTCATTTTACAAAGTAGAATGTACTGGGATGTTTTCTATTCCAGTTGGTTTTATTTTACTTCATTAAGAAAAATTGTAGTCACTGCCCGCTGAACTTTTTCATGACCCATAACATGTAAAACATTATACCCTGTGGCTTTTACACAGTTGTAGTCCCTGTAAATTTCCTAAGGAGCATGTAGTCCCTGTAAATTTCCTATGGAGCATTTGTGGGAAAGGTGTTAGGAAAATTTGCCTTCATTGGCTGATGTGAGCTTTTGTCTGTTAGCTTTTCGTTCCGTTGTTCCCACACATGAGGGACTGCATGTGGGGTTCCCTCCCGTGAGAGAGTGCACGTGAGGTACTGGTTAGCTTAGGGTTAAGACAATTTCTCCCTTGTCTCTTTCTCTGCAGGAGAGATATGGGATGATGTTGCTTTCTGTCTTTTTTTTGCCCGCACCAGCAGATGAGGTAGAAAAAGTAAGTAAGTTATATCAGAATGACATAACAGGCTTGTTGCCAGGCTTTGGAAGGCCTCGGGCTGATGGTCCCAGGCGAGAACAGTAAGTACTGTTTGTCCGAATAAACTGGCCCTTCAGCCGGATAAGCAATACTTTTATCTCAGTAACTGCCGGACCCTCCCAGAACTGGCCATTCCCTGAGGGGGAGACAGGAACAAGGAGCTTGGCTCTAAAGGTACATCTGAAAAAATATGTAAGACAGACCTCAGTTGGCAGTGTAATTTCGTCATTTTGTCATTGGTGATTCTTTATCATTCTAACATTTTGGAAACTCGTATACAACATGCAGCTTACAACACCTGCGGATGTCCTGACTTCCAGCCGCGAACCTGGTGAGGTCTGGCTGGTTCCCGGCCTCTCCAGTGTTGTTCCCCACGGTTAGCCTTCTTGAGAACTGGTTAGCAGTTTGAAAACTTGTATACAGCTTGCAGCTTACACATCAGGAGATGCCCAAATGTCCAGCAACAACAGCAGCAACAGAAACAACAGCAGGAACATTCTTGGGAATTAGCAGGCAACATTGGGGAGACACGCCTCAGCTTTCCCAGCTGCAGACCTGGCAAGGTTTTGATTCCTGCTCTTTCCACTTTTGTGTTTCCTAAGGTGTGGTGAGCTTTTGGCATCTACTATACTAGTTGCTATCCTATAGAGCTTATTACTGCTTTTGGATACTCCTTACTGATGTTATTCATGTATTTAGCCAAGTGATTTTTGATCAATAGTAAACATATGTTGGGATCTCTTCAAACTTATATGTATGTGTACTCCTTTGACGTGACATTGTTATCAATGCATATAGTTCAGTCTTAACCACCTTTACTTTCTGTCATTAGCACATTCTTTTAAGTGCTTTTGTCTTTTGCTATTGCATATTGCTAAATAAATTGATTACATATTGCTAAATAAATTAATCCCTCTCTAGTGTGCTCCTCTTTCTTTTACAGCATTGAAAACACGCCATATCACAAAGCAGCAGGATGACTTAATGAACAGGTCCACAATTCTTAAGCCTCTGGGGCCAAATGTGCTTTGAAATTTTCAGAGTTTAAAAAGGTGATATATACATTTATACAATACATGTCATTAACATCCCAGTACAGTGTGGAACAGGCAGCATTTTATTATTGAACGCTTCAGTATTTCTAGAGTGAAGGGTATAAATATTCACTCGAGGTAGGATTAAAGGTTATAAATCACTGCAGTTCTGATCAGGTTTTGGTACCAAATTTATGAAAGAAATGGTCTTCAGAGTTTTCTAGATTTTGTGATTGCAGATAAGGCAATGTGGTATACCAGTAAGTGCTAACGTTTACTCACAATGATTTTCCTCACGTGACAGAGGTAAGCCTTGGCTTGCGAATATAATTCAGTGCACAGATGTTTTATTTGTCCTACAATGTTGGCAGATAGGAAGTTTTGAAAGAAAATTATTTTAAGTAGTTCCACACTTGAAAACTGGGAAATATCACCTAAAAATTCGATTTCCAGCTTCTGAAAAATCCTATGGTTTGGCCACGCTGGGTCTGCATTCCTGTGGAATTAATTAGTTGGAGTTCATTTAAAGCTAGCGTCCCCCTTAGATGGGGCTGGTGCTCCCTGAAGCCCCACAGCCCTCACCCATGTGGGTTCTCTCCTTTATCTGCCTGGCCCTCATGAGTCTGAGATCTCTGTCTAGTTTCCAAATCACGTTCTGTCCGTATCTCATATACTCTCGGCCCTGGGAGGGAAGAAACGGGGTCACCCAGCCTGTAAGAGTGACTTGAGCCAAACAATTATGGGGCTGGAAAACCTTGGGCCCTGGTGTCTTGCCTCTTTCTAGTGTGGGATGATGGCCAAATCATGCACCCTCTCCATACGTACAAAATGGGGCAAATACAACAGACCCACAGTCCCTTATCTGTAATTCGAAAAACCCAAAACTCTGGAAACCAGAACTTTATTCATCAACTGGCAGCAAAACTTAAACCGAAGTGACACAGGCGTGACTATTCACCCCTTTCCCGGCAGAAACATTCATTTTCCAAGAATTGCCCGAGATCCCGCTGGGGGTGTTGCCCAATTATGAAATATGCACCCTACTATCTTCCTAAAGTCGGATTCCCGAGACGATCCTGGTGCCCAGAGGATCCGGTAAGACCTGGGGGCTACCCTGATCTCTCACTGCTGAAGGGGCCGTTACAGAAGGAAAATGCGAGGACAGCACGGCTCGTGGCACACTGAAAGTATTTAAATAAATGTTCAATCTGTTGACCTTCTGAAGAACTCCAATTCATTCACCCCTCAAGATCCGGCCCAGCTCTGCCAACGGCTTCAGGCAGTCCACGCCCCCTTTCTGCCTCGGTTTCCTCACCCCAAAATAAAATAGAATCGTTCCTCTCAAGGCTGCCAACGAGGATTGGAAACCACTTTAACAAGAGCCTGGCCTGTAACAGGTTGTGAACAAGGGTTCAAGAGTCCACCTAGACCCACCGCCCAAGGGGACGCGCCCCCGACCGTAGTCGCCCCAGGAGCATTCTGTTACCCCTCAGGAAGAATCGAGCCCCCAAGCCTCCAGAGTCCTCAGCGGTCCCAACACCGGCGTCTCCTCACCTTGAGACTGCTGTCCGCCGAATTAACAGACGCGACCCCAACTCCGGGAAAGCGGAAGCCCCTATTCCTCTCACGGGCGCCTCCTCGCAGCCACTTCCGGTGCCGCGTGAATCTCAGAATTTCCCTACGCAGAACCTTCCGCCCCAACGCCAGGACTCCGTTTCCCAGAGGGCTGTGCGGCCGCCTTCGCCTGTGTTCCGGTCTCCACCCGCTCCTTCGTCCTTAAAGGTCCTGCTGAGCCCTCCGGGAACCAGAGTAGAAACAGAATCGGGCCCGGGAGGCAACTGGGTATTGTAGTCCAGCTTTTCCCATGTTGAAAAATAACATAATCATCCTTTCCTACCTTTTCTGGAAGATGGGGAAGCCTTTCCATTTCTCAGAGAGACAACCAGAGAACTGTAGAAACGCGTGGAGGAGGAAATCGTATTCCTGAGAATACGCGTGAAAGTAACGGACATAGTTGAGGCTGGAGAAACAATATGACTTCTGCCTAATAGTTCATTCCTCCTTACGATTGGCTCCATATTGGCACATGCGCAGTGGAACCAGCGTGCCAAAGAGGGCGGAATGGGGGTGGGCCATGAGGAAATGATCCGTCCCCCAGCCTCGAGTCAGAGGTCTGGCCTGCCGCGAAGGCGTCTGGGAAATGGAGTTCTCAGGTAGGCACATCCCAAGGGCAGTCGGGAGGTTGGCAGCGCCTGCGCCGGGGCAGTCCTGCCTCAGGGCGGAGGATGCGCGCGCAGCGCCTTCCGCCTCAGCGGAAGTTTCTTCGTGGCAACTGAGGTGAGTCCTATCCCGGCGGGTGGATCCGAGGGTCTGGCGGCGCATACTTGGACTCCACCCCAATCACCAAATTCAGAGGTGAGAGGAAAGCGAGGTTTAGCATGGGACGGCCTCCTGATACACTATCCTCAGTTCGGTCGTGGTGCCTGTGACGTCATCACAACACTGTGGGAGGCGGAGCCCCCCGGGCCGGGGGTTGGGATGAGAGGAACTTCTGGTCGCAGAGATAGTTGGCCTGTCCTTGCGGTCCCAAGCCACTTTTGGCTTTTGGTGGTGGGCGTGGCTACGACTGAGACAGGCGGAGCTAACGGGGAATTTAACAGACGCCCCGCCTTAGCTCTACGTCATCACTGGTTTCTGCTTAGGGCGCGTAGGAGGCGAGTCCTGGTCACCTAAACAACTGACCCTCCTGCCCTGAGACGGAGACTAGCCTTTAGCTCTTTTATTGTGCTATGCCTTAGAACTTCCAGGAAAGACAAAATACTTAACACATAGCAGATGTTCAGTAAATATTTGTTGAGTAAATAAAATGGATGAATGAATCATAAAGACTAGCCTAAGTGTTGGAGCCTTGGGTTTTAGTCCTGAACAAACCATGTGACCTTGGACAAGGGACTTCAGCACTGTGACTCTCCTCTTTCTTCCACCCATAATTATCGAGCACCTACTATAGCACTATCTTCTAACCTATTAAATAGCGACTTGCTCATTTGTTTATTGTCTAATCTTGCCCCACCCCTGAATGTGAGCTTTATCAGATGAAGAGCTGTTTGTTTCCTTTGTTGCTGTATCCCCAGTGGTTGGCACCTATTAGGAGTTCAGTAAATAATCATTGAATAAATTAATGAAATTAGCACATGCTGGCTACATAGCCAGTGCGCAATATCATTAACCCTTGTCTTTTACTTACATGAGAAGTGAGCCTGAGACAGCCTCTCCATGTTCATTCCCTTACAGAACACTGTTAAGATGGAGTTTCTAGCCCAGTGAATCTTGAGTGCCAGACCGTGACCCCATAAAGGTACAGACACATGCCCCTTAAGCCCCATTCCCCATCACCAGCCTGCTACTGCTCCATCTCTTCTGTGTTGCTGCTCTTCAGTCCCAGGAGGACTGTATCCGGTCACTCGCTTAGGCCCTTGCCCCACCCTGGAGGCCATCTTTATCCAAGGGCACTTAGCACCTGGGGAAATTCCACTTATAGTGACGCCACGTAAAACTGCCATGGATTTTCAGACTTAGTTTACAAAGTAATTGAGCAGATTCTCAGTATATTTGTCAGACAGACTGTGCTGCAGTGACAACAACCCCTAAACCTCAGATTAAACCCAAATACAAATTTCTCATTAATACAAAGTCTGCAAGAACTCTCCAGGGTGGCCATCCTCCAGGCAATTTTGATCTTGTGTCTCCATCAACACAAGGGCTTCAGGTTTGTCATGTCCTGAGGGAGAAGGAAGACGTGATGGTGACTCCTCTAGCTTAACAAAACCACTCACCAGTATTTATACCTTTGAGAAGACAGAGGTATCCATTTCATTGTTATTACCAGGACAACAAATGATTAAGTTACACACCCAGTCCGAACTACAGACTTCTTAGAGGCTGAGGGATACCTGGGAGCAGTCTTTGCAGTCTGATGTCTTATACAACGCTGTGTGGGAAATAACAGAAGGACAGTTTTACACCAGTGTGGTTTCTGCTCTTCTGCAGACCAAGGGGAAGAGGAACGCTTTTCTCTCTGGCTGAGATTTCTTTCACTAGCTGTTTGGACAGCCTGTGTTTTTCAAGGGTGGGCGCTAAGATTACATAAGGCGGAGCCAGGAGGAAATGGAAAGACCTGAGAGGCTCAGAACTTACAATATGGAAAAAGAAAAAGGAAAAATAGATATATTAACAAATAGAATATAATAAGTGGGATACAGGGTATGATATGGTAATAACTACTAACATAAAAGACTTTCCATGGGCCAGGCCCTGTTTTCAGCACTTGCCATAAATGTATTCATTTAGGCCTCAACAACCACTCTGTCAGATAAGTAGTGTAAGAAGCCCCATGACATTGTCGGGCAAACTGAGGCATAGAGAGGTTAAGTAAGGTGCTGAGCATATAGCAGGTCTGGAATTTAAATCCAGGCATTTTGGACCAGAGCCTGTGGTTTTAAGGACTCCACAGTTTTGCAATTGCTACAGAGACCAACCTTTACACTGACTAAAGGAAAAGCGTTTGATTCGACTAAGCCAGACATAGAAAGAAATATCATATGAGCTCACTTATATGTAGAATCTAAAAAAAAAAGTCAAATATGGGGCAGCCGGTTGGCTCAGTTGGTTAGAATGCAGTGCTCATAACACCAACGTTACTGGTTCAATTCCTACATGGGCCAGTGAGCTGTGCCCCCCACAACTAGATTGAAAACAACAACTTGACTTGGAGCTTATGGGTCCTGGAAAAACCCACTGTTCCCCAATATTCCCCAATAAAATAAAATTAAAAATAATTTTAAAAAGTCAAATTTATAGTAATAGAGAGTAGAATAGTGGTTACCAGAGGCTATGGAGGAAAGGGGGAGATGCTGATGAAAGGGTACCCATTTTCAGTTATGAGATGAATAAGTTCTGGACCTGACATATAGCATGGCGACTATAGTAAAGAATATATTGTATACTTGAAAATTGCTAAGAGAGTAGATCTCAAGTGTTCTCACCACACACAAAAAAATGGTAACTATGGGATGTGATGGATATATTAATTAGTTTGATTATGGTGATCATTTCACAATGTGTACATATATCAAAACATCACATACACCTTAAATATGTACAATTTGTGTTTGTCAAAATAAATAAAAGTAAAAAGAGAAGAACTTTCTCTTGAAGGTGAAATGAAGCCATAGACACAATTTTATTTTGACTTCTGTTTTGATAGTCCGGCTCATAATTGGTATTACATACTAAGTCTTAGAAGAACAAATAAGGTAATATTTTTTTGTATTCAAAATGTATTCATTTGAAGTGCCTATTGCACTGTCATTCTTATTGATTTGCTCTTCTTATTAACTAGTTTAATTTTGCTCTTACGGGCTGAACTGTGTCCCATAAAAATTCGTATGTGGAAACCCTAACCCCGAGGACCTCAGAATGTGACTATATTTGGAGATAAGGCCTTTAAAGAAATAATTAAGTTAAAATGGGGTTCTTAGGGTGGGCCTGCTATGGTCTGAATATCTGGGTCCCTCCAAAATTCATGTTGAACCCCAATGCCCAATGTGATGGGGACTTTGGAGGTGGGGTCTTTGGGAAGTCATTAGGTACTGAGGTTGGAGCCTCATGAGTGAGATTAATGCCCTTATAAAAGAGACCCCACTGCGCTCTAACCAACTGAGCCAACCGGCTTCCACTACGTGTGGACACAGCGAGAAGTTGTCAGTCTGCAACCCAGAAGAGGGCCTTCACCAGAACCCAGCCATGGTGGCATGTTGATCTTGGACTGCCCAGTCTCCAGAACTGTGAGAAATAAGTTTCTGTTGTTTCTAAGCTACCAAGTCTGTGATATTTTTTTTCTCCCCTTTTCTCCCGCCTCCCCCCCACACTCTGGTTCAAGCCGTTGTTTTCCAGTCCAGTTGTGTAGGACACAGCTCACTGGCCCATGCTGGTATTAGGAGCCTTGCGCTCCCCGGCTGAGGCAGTGGGTCGCCAGTTGTCAGTCGACCGCTCACAGCAGCTCAGCGCAGCTCCCGCTGGGCTGCCGGCCCCTCACGCTGACCACTAGCCACTCCTGCGCAGCACACAGCCGCCTGCAGCAGATTACACCAACCTCTGGCTGCTCACCGCAGCCCAGCTCCACGGAGAGCTGTTGTTCACAATCTTAGCTGTAGAGGGGCAGCTTACTGGCCTATGTGGGAATCGAACTGGTGGCCTCAGCGTTAGGAGCACAGCGCTCCAACCACCTGAGCCATCGGGCTGGCCCCATCTGTGATATTTTATTATAGCAGCCCAAACATACTAAGACAGGGCCCTAATCCAATATGACTGTGTCCTGATGAGAAGAGGAGATTAGGACACAGACAGAGGGACGACCACGTGAGGACACAGTGAGAAGACAGCCATCCGCAAGCCAAGGAGAGAGGCCTCAGAAGAAACCATACTGGCTGATACCTTGATCTCAGACTGCTAGCCTCCAAAATTGTGAGAAAATAAATTCATATTGTTAAGCCACCCAGTCTGGGGTATTCAGTTATGACAGCCCGAGCAAACGAATACACCTGCCACATTTTCATTTGTCATAGGCAATGTGTGTTATTTTGTTTTGATATTGGAAGTGTTAGGACATATTCCAGAGAAACACAAGGCTGAGAGGATAATGCAGTGGACACCCGGTGTCTCACTTAGTCACAGTTAGGATAGGTTGTGTTGCAGTAACAAATAAACCCTAGAATGTTGGTGTCTCGATGCAACATAAGTTTATGTGTCAATCATGAAATTGCAATGTGGACCAGGCAGTCCCCCTTCATCTCGTAGCTATGCCATCTGGGGTATGGCCTCCAGGGCCATCCCTGCAGGGGAGGTTAGGAAGGAAGAGGTACTCTGGCTCTTAACTACCTCAGCTAAAAGATGACTTCCACTGACACCCTATTGGCCAGAACTAGTCATGTGGTTCCAATCTAACTGCAAAGGACCCTGGGAAGTATAGGGGAGCATGTGGATATTTGGTGAGCATCAACTGATGTTCAAGAAGTGAACATCACAAATACTGTTGAAGACTCTCAGTGCTTCTGTGATTGGAGCTCCTGCATAATTTTCACTGACCTCAAGGCATTCTTGTATCTTTGGTGAGGTCTGCAGTTTCTGCCTGGTACCTTTGTTCTGCTTTGGACCTGCCCTGTGCCATTAGGGAGAGAGAGGTGGCTAGAGGCTGGAGGCAGTGAGCAGGAACTCATTTTAAAAGTGGCCACTTCCTCAGAGAGTATATTCCAGGGGTGATCACTTTTCTCCCTTTGCAGTATTGTCAGTGTGGGATACTCGGATAACTACTCATCGGCAGTGAATTACGTTTATCTTTCAGCTTCCTGTTCCCTCCTCTGCCACTGCTGTTTTCTAGCATGATCAACTTTTGTCCAGACTGTGGGAAAAATATTCAAACAGCATTCAAATTCTGCCCCTACTGCGGAAAGCATTTGCCTACCGGGGAGGATGAGGAGCCCCAGAGCCTTCTCGGATCGCTTCTGTCATCTTTCCGAGGTAAGGACCAGAGCGTTGAGCTTTTCCCTGGAGGAGGGTGAGGTGCAGGTGTGCAGGCATTTGGGAAGGGAGCACAAACACCTTTGCAGCCTGTCTGACCCTGCGTTGATACAGACTCTCTCTGTACTCAGTTTCTTGGCATCTTACTGGTCTCATGGTTTTAAAGTTGACAACTCACTCATTTCTGTCTCCAGCCTGAACTCCTCCCCTGCAATCCAGATTCATATATATCATATTGCCTGCTTGACACCTCCTGGATGTCTCATACGCGTCTCCACGTGCACAGAACTGAGCTCCTGATGTGACTGCCCCCCCACCTGCCCCTTCCATAGATTTCCCCATCACACTAAACAGCAATTCTGTTCACCCAGTTTCTCAGACCAGACCATGGAGTCATCCTAAGCCCTCTTTCTCTCTACCCCACAGCTTCAGCCCTCCAGCGAATCTTGTCAGCTCTCCGTTTAAAGTCAGTGCCAAGTCAGACCACTTCCTCTGCCTCCATCCTGGTCCATCCCACCTTCGCCTGTCCCTGGTAGTGTTACAGAATCCTTCTTCCCTTGGTCTCTTCGCTGCTTCTCTCTTTCCTATCATTTTCTTCACATGGCAGCCCGACGGATCTTGTTAAACTAAAGCCAGACCCCGTCAGTCCTCTGCTCACCACCTTCCCAGGTTAGGCCTGACATGGTCCGGTCCCCGTCGTCTCCCAGAGCTCATCTCCTAACCCTCTTGCTGCTGCTTATGCAGCTCCAGTCACCCTGGCCTCCCCCATTCCTCCACACCTCAGGCGCGCCTGGGCCTCTGAGCCATCGTGCTTGCTGTTCCGTCTGGGTGATTCTTCCCTCATCTGCATGATCCACTCTCTCTTTTCCTTCAGGTCTTTATTCAGTTGTTGCCTTCTCAGAAAGGCCTTCCCTGACATTTCTAATTAAAATCTATCATCCCTACATATGACACTCCCTATCCTCTGCCCCTGCTTTATACTGACTTTTGGTACTTACAAGTATCAACCCTATTAAATACAGTATTTTATTTATATTGCTCATCTTTAGGTTCCATAAGGACAGAAATTTATTGTAGTTTGTAACCTGCTGTTTGCACAGCACCCAGGACTGTTCTGGGCACAGAGTTGGGTGCTGAGAAATCTTATTGATTGGCTGACCATATGAATGAAACATCAGCCATGGGTCCTTGCTGATTGAAAGCCCAAGCATTGATCGTACACTGATAAATCAAAATGGATTTACTTCTCTGAAGGTCACAGAAGGAAGCTGGCATACATAGCAGAAAGTTCAGCAAAATTCATTTCATCGTTTGGGATTGTGTTTGGCTGCAAGTAACGGAAAACGCTACTTCAAGATTTTAAACAAATGAATGGGTTTATATTTGTTATTAATAGAAAGTCTGGAGGGAACAGTCCAGTATATGGATGGTGTCCCCATGATACCATAAGGTGTCCTCCCGTCTTTTTGCTCAGCCATCCTCAGCGTATGCTTTTTGTTTCCATGCTTATTGCCTTAAATTTTCAAGATGGCTTCTCCATCTCCAGCGTCGTGTCTCCATTCTGGGCAAATGCCCACTTATTTGTGTTAGCCTGAGTGCTTAACCCCAGCCTTCCCTAATGCCAGCCTAGGGCCGGTTCATTATTCATTCACTCAGTCCTCAGACAACAAACAGGACCACCTACTGTGTGTTTAGGTGCTGTGTTTGTCCCCAGGGAGGTGGTAACAAATGAAATGGACCTGGTTTCTAGTCTCGCAGAGTTTTTGGAGGCCAGTAGGGCAAACTGATATTGAACAAGCAATTATCAGTAGAGTGCTTGATAGCAAAGGAGAAGTGGATGGACCACAGAACACATAAGGGAGCTATGTTTCTGGGGACATAAAAGGAGGCCTCCCTAGGTAGATAATGTTTGAGCCGAGACCTAGGGATGGTAAGTTAGCTAAGTGAAAAGTGGGGGCAAGGCGAGGGGGTCAGAACAGGAGTTCTAGGCATTGGAGCATCCTATGGGAGAAGGCCGTGAGATGGGAGGAGCCATGCGTGTTGGAGAAATAAAAAAGGACAGCTTGACTGGGGGCAGACACACAGGGCCTTGTAGACCATGGGTAAGGAGTCTAATAATCACTGATGCAATGGGGAGCTGTGGGATGGTTTCTACCGAGTGGGGGACACAGCATGATATGCATTTGGAAAACACCTATCTAGCCACTATGTTTGGAAGGCAGTTTAAAGGCATGGAATGCAGTTAGGCTATTCTAGTAGTCCACGGCCCAAACGTGCTGGCTGAGCAAGTGTCAAATGAAAGACGACTTCTGTTTTCAGCAGTGTAGCAGACTAGATGATAGGTAAAAGCCCCTTATGGTTCAACATATCACAAAATGCTGGATAAAATATTAAGAATACCTTTTTAAAAAACATACAGCCGAGTGGTAGAATAGTAAGGGAATTCCATAGAGGTAAGAAATAATAAGGAAACAGCCTCACAGGGCTTAGCAAGTGCTGTAGGTGGTGTTGGTCCTGGGCTGTTTGTTGGTCGTTGGTGGCCTTTAGCCTGGGTTTTAATGGGGTATAGGAGACAAAGCTTAGGGCCTGATCATCACAGGAGGTGAGATTGGAAACCTCCTCTCTAAAATCTGGGACTCCTCACCGAGTAAACCAGAACAAAATAATTGTTCCACAGATCAAATTGCTGGAGTCAAATATTTGTCTCAGCTTTATTTGTGGATGAAAAAGAATGTCTTCTCTGTGAATTACTAACCAAGAACTCACATCCTCACCAGTTTGGGGCCAGCATTCTTACTGAACTGTGGCCCCAAAAAAACCAAATGGAAAAGTTAGTTTAAAGTGATAAGGTAATGGGTGTCCCTCCCCAACTGATGCAAATCTTTTGGGGAAACACCCTTTAAAGACAGACCTTAAAGAATTCCCACGGGCACATTAGCTCCTGGTCAATCAACAAAGACACCAAGAAATAAACCATTGTTGGGAGAAACAGCAAACTACAGAGTTGGACTTGTGCTGGTCAGAGACCAGTGCAATTAACAGATGAGACTATGTACTAAACACCTTAATTTGTTTAAAGAAATAAAGGAAGAAATTAAACATACAATGAAGGAACAAAAGTTAGAATTGACCTGGCAGATTTGAAAAGAAATGAAGTAACGCCTATAATGATAAAAACAAGCATCATGGCAATCAAAAACTCATTGGATGGTTTAAACTGTGGACTAGACACAGCTGAAGAGCAAAAAGTGAACTGGAAGATAGATCTGAAGAAATTACCTAGGAGAGAGCACACAATGACAAAGTGATAGAAGATATAAAAGAAAGGCTAAGGTCCCTGGAAAAAAGAATAACTAAAACAAAGGAATAGTTTGCTTGGCTATTTAGGTGATAGAAGAAGCAAGACTTGGCTGTGAGGGTCGAAGGGAAGAGAGTGATTGAATATGACCTCCGGTTTCTGGTTTAATGGTTCCTGGAAAGGGCCTTTATAACTCCAGTTTGCGTTTGGTCTTCCTTTCTCTAGACTCAAGGAGAGAGAGCAGCAGTTCTGAAAGCACTCCCAAGAAAGTGAAATGGTCCAGCTGTGTCACTTCTTCCCCCGTCTCAGATGCTTCTGGGTCTAAAGATACCCCGAGTCCCTGTAAGAAACCCAAAGGTAAGAGTTAGGATCAATCTGGCCTGACCATAGGTGGTGGAAAGGCAGGTCATGCTTGGGGCATCATTCCCCCGCTCAGGCATCACTTAACACCGGCCTAGACCCTCATTCCCCCACCTCTCAGCCCCTTCCCGTCCATCTCTTCACAGCCAGAGCTGCCCCACACTGTGCCCTGCTCACGGCCCTGCTGTTCTCATCACCCCCCAGTCCGACCTCTTCAGCCCAGTATCTGAGACTATATGGTTTGGTTCCTGATTTAGCTCTCACCACAGCCTTCTGCACAGAAATCTCACTTTTTGAAATACTTTTGAGGGTCTTCTGGTCTTTGCTAAGTCTGTCCCCTTGGCCCAGGGCATGCTCACCTCCGTCTTTGCCTAGTGTGCTGCCACTTTTCCAACACTCAGAGGGTCGGGTCTCTAGGAAGCCTTTCCTGAGCACCTTGGGCTAGATCTCCCTCCAGAGCCTCTCTTTGTCCTCTCTCTGGAACCCCACAGTGCCAGTGCCACCCTCATTTGAGCACGTGTCCCCTCCAGGCTCCTTGTCCTTTTCTGCCTCACAGGCTGGACTGAGAGTCCTTCGTCAGCAGGTACCAGGTAGACTCATCTGTGTGTGCTGCATGCCAGCCAGTGAGCGTGGGCGGCTTGAGGCCTGTGTGCCTATTTCCTTCCTGCCAAGCCCTTGGAACTGAAGTCACTGTCCTCGGTGTCTCGTCTTTGTCCCTTGTTATCCTCCAGGCCTCTCTGCCTCTTGCCGTTCTGTGCCTGGAGTGGATGGTAGGTGGGAGGAATAGAGTATATATCTCTTTCTGTGTCCATGTCTGTCTCCTTAACATGCCACACCATTCTTTTGCTAGTTTGGGAGCCCCTCAAAGGCAGGATCTCCGTCTAACAAATTTCTGGGCCCTTTTTGTACTCAGCACAAGGCCAGGTCTTGTTTTAGGATGTTTTTGGTTGAATGTCTATAGTGTCTTTTTTTTCCCCTGGCAAATTTCTGCTCACCCAACAAGACCAACCTAAAATGTCCTCTCCTCCAGGAAGCCTCCCCTGACTTCTCTAGGCACAGTCAGTTTCTTTCTCATATCCCTCTGTACAGCTCTGTCTCACACTCAGTTTTGACCGGCTGTGTCCAAGTCAGACTCCTCCCACCAAATTAGAGGCTCCTAAGGGAAGGGCCCACATCTGACTCATGTCTCGGTCCCCAGCTTTATCACACAAGGACCTGACCCATGAAAGGTCCCAGGAAGCATTTATTGAGCTCTTTATTCTGACTATCCTTGTACAGGGTCCCGGAGCAAACCCCCAACCCCCAAAAGCAGTCCACAGGCGACCAGGGTAAGCCCTCAGACACTGAAGCGGAGCCGAGTGACCACCTTACTCCAGGCTTTGCCCACAGGGACGGTGCTGACAGACAAGAATGGGCAGCACTGGAAGCTGGGATCCCTCCAGACCAGGAACGACCAGGGCATTCTCTATGAAGGTACAGTCTGCGCACAGGTGGACGGGTGCTGGGCTGGGCAGCGCTCTTCTTCAGCTCTACCTACTGTTGTCATGTGGGAGGCACAGGCCCAGTGTGGCCGAATAAGGATGATAATTCTTTCTCACCTGCAGAGACAGGATGGACAACCTGCCGCCCCCGCACCCCCGGCCCCCAGTTTGGTTTGAATACTGGGATTGGTGATATCACACACATCAAGAGGATATGAAAGGTTTATTGCTTGCATAGTTGTCTCTGAAGAGAGCAGGTCTGAAATATCCTCAGGAAGCAAGGAAAAGCGGCTGGGTTTTTGTTGTGGTTAAGGGGTGGGGCTGGAGGTCTCACTTGGTTTGACTGTCCCGCTGGCACCAGAGGAAGGAGCTTGCTTATCAACTCGCACAGATGTGGGGCAGGAGGGAGAGGCAAGGCCAGCCAGTATTACAAGCTGTTGGTAGTCAAACATAAAAACGGAGTCAGATACCTTATTATAATAAGGAAAATAATAACTGCTGGAAGTATTAGTATTAATCAACGTAACATTTATTGAATGCTTACTCAAGGCCAGGCCCTATTCTAAGTGCTTTATGTAGTTTTGTGGGGGTTTTTTGTAATCTTTATTTTTTTTTATTTTTATTGGGGAACAGTATGTTTTTTTTTTTCTAGGGCCCATCAGCTCCAAGTCATTGTGTCTTTGGAGGGCACAGCTCAGCTCCAAGCCCAGTTGCCGTTTTCAATCTTAGTTGCAGGGGACACAGCCCACCATCCCATGTGGGAATTGAACTGGCTACCTAGTTGTTAAGAGCTCCCGCTCTAACCCACTGAGCCATCCGGCCGCCCCACCGGGTGCTCAGCGGCAGCTCATTGTCTTCAATCTAGTTGTGGAGGGTGTAGCTCACTGGACTACGTGGGAACCGAACTGGCAACCCTGTTGTTCAGAGCTCTAACCAACTGAGCCATCTGGCCTCCCCTGTAATCTTTTAATTGAGATAAAATTCATATAACATAAAATTCACCATTTTGAAGTCTATAATTCAGAAGGTTTTAGTATATCCACAATGTTATGCACCACCACCACTATCTAATTCTAGAACCTTCCCACCACCCCAAAAGGAAACCCCGTACCTTTTAACAGTCACTCATTCCCCTCTTCCCATCCCCAGGCAACCACCAGTCTACTTCTGTCTCTGTGCGTTTGCCTAGTCTGGGTGTTTCAGATAAATGGAGTGGCCTTTGTGGCTGGCTTCTTTCCCTTGGAGCATGGTGCTTTCAAGGTCCATCCATGTTGTAGCACGTGCCAGTACTTCATTCTGTTTGATGGCTGAGTAATACTCCAGGGCGTGTATATATCACATTTGGCTCATCCTTGTATCAGTTGGTGGACATTTGGGTTGTTTCCACTTTTGGCTATGATGAATAATGCTGCTGTGAACATTTGTGGAGAAATTTTTACGTAGACGTATGTTTGCTTTATAAAGTCATCCCTCAGCATCTGCGGGGAATTTGTTCCATTACCCAAATCCTCGGATGCTCAAGTCCCCTATGTAATAAAATGGCATAGTATTCACAGGTAATCTGCGCACATCCTCCCCTATACTTTAAATTATCTCTAGGTTACTTATAATACCTGATACCATGTAAATGCTATGTAAGTAGTTGTTATGCTGTGTTGTTTAGGGAATAATGACAAGAAAAAATTGTACGTGTTCGGTGCAGATGCAGCCATTGTAGGCCTCACTACATAATACACGTCAGCAACAACGTAACTTTTTTCCCCAAGTGTTTTCAACCTTGGGTTGCTTGAATCCACAGAGGCAGACCCTGGGAGTACAGTGGGCCAACTGTATTTCTTAACTCGTTTAATTAGTCTTATGACATCAGCACTGTCAGTATCCCCATTTTATAGATGAGGAAAATGAATCCCAGAGATGTTAATAACTAGCCAGAGATCTAGCTCCAGGGATCCTCCAAGCAGGATGATTAAGGAAGGGTGGGAAAGAAGAGAGAAAAGGAGGGGTGACGCAGAGAGCTTGCTGGGCTGGCCGGCGGTGGTTCAGTTCATGGGCTCTGGCCCCAGCCCAGGCAGCACAGCCACTTACTGGCTACGGGTCCTCATTCTAGTGATGCTATTTTGAAAGCTGCCACATATTGAGCGCTGCTGGTGTACCAGGCGTGGTGCTGGGCTCTAGGGCTGTGAGCAGGCTCATTGAGTGGCACATGATGAAGCTGGCTATGACCCGCGCTCAGCTGGTGGTGGTATTAGTCCTACCAGCTCGTCCAAATCCTAGCATCCAACCTCAGGGATGGGCTTCATTACTTCTGTTTTGCAGACGTGGCCGTGGAAGCCCAGAGAGGTTTAGCACTGCGCAAAATCACAGAGTTGGTGGCGTTGCTGGGCTTGAACCCAGTTCAGCCTGGCACGAAGCCTCCCATGTCACTTGGCCTCTCTAAGCTTCAGCTCTCTCATCTCGTCTGTGAGGTGGAGCTAACAGCAATGACAGCAACAGCAATGATAATAATAATACAGTAGTAGACCTGCTTCCTAGGGCTGTCGTGAGCGCTAAAGGCAACGATGTGTGTCAAGCCCACACTTAGCACAGGGCCAGTGATGTTGCAGGTTTGTAATGAGACAAGCATGCAGGGTGTGTGTGAGGAAGAGCCCCAGGGATCAGGAAGGGGGCGGGGCTTGTTGCAGAGGCCTCAGTGCAGCCTCAGCTAGCCCCCTGGGGGGGCTCTGGAGCAGAAGTTGTCCTTCAGCATGGTTCCATGTTGGGCCCACGGCCGGGCCTTCATATCCCCCTCTATCAGCCATTGGATGTTGGATATGGGCCACCCCTCATGCAGCTGAGGGATCCTTAGGAACTGAAGGCTGCCTGTGACGGGCAGGGCAGCCCGTCTTGTTGCTTGGAAGCAACAGTCCTTCTAGAAGGGTGATCTGCGTCCGTCACACAATGCTTACCCATATATGTAGACAGATGCAGATAGGGGGTGTTGGGGTACCAGGAGCACCCCCAGGCTTAGTGATGTACTAGGAGGGCCTCAGCACATAGTTGTACTCACGCCATGACATCACAGCAAAAGGACACAGCACAGTCAGCAAAGGCGCACGGCACATAGTGTGGGGGACATCGGCCCGTTTCCAGAGTCCTCTCCCCATGGGGTCACGCAGGATGCGCAAGGAGGTGTGACAACACATGGGATGCTTGTTAGAGACTCCACACCCAGGGTTTTTACTGGGGCTGGTCATGTGGGCACCCTCTCTTTGGAACATACCAGTGTTCCAGACTCCCAGAAGGAAAGTAGGTGTTGAGCTTAACAGTTTGGGCACAGGGAGCCCCTCTTACTGGTTAAGGAATGCTGGAACCCTCCTGAAATTCAGGTTCACAGATGCCAGCCAAGGGCTCGCCTTGCAAGGAGGCCTTTCCAAGGAGAGCGTCTCAGGTCTCTGTGTTTAATAACTCTTTTTGCATAACTGGATATTAACAGAGAGAGAAAGAGGGAGAAAAAAAGGAACCTATTTGAGAATAGGAGCAGGTCTTGAAAGCCAAGAATGTACTGGAAAGTTTGAGGACGATGACTCTCACTTTCCCTGTAGATTTATAAACTCACTTATTTTGTCTGTCCACAGCTGAGCCTGTATCCGCCTGCGCAGCAAGTTCCCGGAAACAAAGATTCTCCCTTAAACTAGTGAGTGGCCCTGGGTTGGGCGGAAGCACTAAGGAGAGGGCCTGGGGCTTTGGCAAATGCACCATCTTCCTCCAAGCCCCTCTGTGGGCTGGGATGGTGGGAGAACACGGCTGGGCCTGCAAGGAGCAGTGGGAACTTGGGTGGGGCACGTCTCCCTCTGGGCCTCAGGTTCTTCGTCATACAGGGTCCCTCAGAAGCTGCAGGTAGGTCCGCCCTGAGCCCTGGCTCTGATGCTTCCTGGCTGTGCTGTCTGTGCAAGCGCCTCCCCTGTCGGGGCAGACGTTCCTCATCTGTGAGATGGAGCCAATAATACCCACGTCTGGTGGCCCACTTGCCCACTACCTGCCTAACTCATAGCATGTATTTATTGAGCACCTACTGTAATATATCACTGCTAGGTGTTGGCGTTTCACAGAGAATCAGTCAGACGGGGTTCCTATGCTGAGGAATCAGTGAAATTGTGCCCAACTTTAGAACACAGAAGCATGCACGTGAAGGGGGCCAAAGGGAAAAAGTAAACCGAGAAAGTGAGGGCAACCAGGCAGGTGAGTTGGTCCTTCAGCACAGAGGAAGTGCCTAATTAAAGGGCGTCGTCATGGTTGGCGGCCCCACCTCATCCCTGAGTGCTGGGATTATGAGCCTCCCTGGTCCTAGGTGGAGGATGTGTGAGCGGTTCAGAGCCAGGATTGCGAAGCCAGGCTCACAGATGAGTAGTAACAGCACCTACTTGTGGAGAGCCTGCTCTCTAACTGACCCTGAGCTGAGAGTTTCACTAACAAGCCAGTGGGGTAGTTTTGTTTCCCATTTAACAGATGAGGAAATAGGGACTCGTCACTTGCCCAGGGGCACCCAGCATGTAAGTTGCTTTGTTCACTCCTGTATCTCCGGCACCCATAACAATACTCAGCACAAAATAGCTTTGTAGAAAGAATGAATGAATGGCAGAGCTAGTATTTGAACCTACTTCTCTTTGACCCTGTGCTTTTAACCCAGCTGTACTAGTTGTGTTTACTTAAAATATTTGGCTTTACTGCTAGAAAAAAAAATGACCCCAAATTAACAGTGGCCTAAGCAAAAATAATATTTTATTGTTTTTTCACTTGAAAGTTTGGGGCAGTGGTCCAGGGCTGATATGATGGTTTCATTACCAAGGGGCCCACTTTCTTTTTCTCTCTCTCTTTTTTTTCCTTCAAGATTTTATTGGGGAAGGGGAACAGGACTTTATTGGGGAACAGTGTGTACTTCCAGGCCTTTTTTCCAAGTCAAGTTGTTGTCCTTTCAGTCTTAGTTGTGGAGGGTGCAGCTCAGCTCCAGGTCCAGTTGCCGTTGTTAGTTGCAGGGGGCGCAGCCCACCATCCCTTGCGGGAGTCGAACCGGCAACCTTGTGGTTGAGAGGACGCGCTCCAACCAACTGAGCCATCCGGGAGCTCAGCTGCAGCTCAGCTCAAGGTGCCCTGTTCAATCTTAGTTGCAGGGGGTGCTGCCCACCATCCTTTGCGGGACTCAAGGAATTGAACTGGCAATCTTGTGGTTGAGAGCCCACTGGCCCACGTGGGAATCGAACCAGCAGCCTTCGGAGTTAGGAGCATGGAGCTCTAACTGCTTGAGCCACTGGGCCGCCCCCTCTTTCTCTCTTATTGCACCAAAATCCTCAGCCCATAACCTTCATCTCTTCTGCTGAGATGGCTGCTCCAGCTCCCACCATCACATCTGCATTCCAGCCAACAGGAATAGGAGAAACATCCCCATTGGCCAGAACTTGTCATGTGGTCATTCCTCACTGCAAGGGAGAGTGAGAAATGTAGTTTTTAGCTGAAGGCCACATGTCTAGGGAAAACTTGTGGATCCTATCACAAAAAAAGGAAAGGAACCTGGGCAATGAGGGATAGCTCAAAGTCTCTGATATGTGTTCACGTGCAGCATCCTAGGGAATTTGGTTCTGAGGTGCAGGATCTGATGGGGACCCTGGGTTATGGCTGGCATTGCCCTGGGGTAACACATGGCCACTGATGACCTGGGAGTCCTTGTCTAAGAGATTCCAGTGTGACAGACTTCTCTCCCTGCGTCCCCCACTAGGATGCCAAGGATGGGCGCTTGTTCAATGAGCAGAACTTCTTCCAGCGGGCTGCCAAACCTTTGCAAGGTATTCTGCGGGGACGTGGGTAAGGGAGAGAGACTTAGGGGTACCAGCCTGGTCAAAACAGCTAGCTTCTCCCTGAAGGTGTGGGAAGGGTGGGGAGTAAATTCGAGGCCCAGATTTGCTCGTGTCACTCCTTGAGCCTCAAAGGGCAGATGACGTGGGCTGAGGCCAGCTCTTACCAGCTCTTGAGAGCCAAGTATTAAATTTTCAGAAATACTGCAAGTCAGTTGTTAAACATAGCTATTCTTAAAATTAATTACATTAACTTGCTATCAAGCAAATTATATTAAGAACGTGGGTAATAAATATTCAAAATTTATCACTTCCTAATTATTTGCCTGCATTTCTATTACCTATATTCTTGAGGCTGTTTACCTCCACTGTATCCGGATGGTGAAAAACAGTACATAATGGCTTGCTGCTTGCTGCACATCTCTTCTTAACTCTGCATTCCGTGATATTTCAGTAGCTTGAACTGGGCCGCGGTGGGAAGTATTCACGCCACAGAAGTTTGCAAACACTGCACATCAGCACTCTTCCCCTGGACAGTCAGTTGTTAAATCTTTATCACACACCATTGGATCTGTACCATCCAACTGAGATCCTGGAAGATGGGTAGACATCAAGTGACATCATGACCAGTTTAGACATTTCCTGATCCTATTAGCTGTATGTGTGAATTCAGAAGTTATTCTGTCCTTCTTACGCCTCCCACTCACTCTAGATTTCTATATTCTTTCTCCCATGTTCACCCCTTGTCACCTGCAGACAGAGATTAGATATTCAGGTCAACTAGGCCTACCCTGTTGCCACCCTCATTGTCACCCACCCACAGAAGTGGTGTCTCCGCCCAGGAGACTCACGGTCTGGTCTGGGCTCAGGCACACTCTGCTTCTGGTCTGAGAACAGGCTATTGTCCCCGGGGGCCTGGGACCAGGCGGGCTCTAACCTCTCGGGCTCCTGCTTCCCACAGTGAACAAGTGGAAGAGGCTGCACTCAAGCCCCCTACTGGCCATCCCCACCTGCGTCGGTTTTGGTGTTCACCAGGACAGGTACAGGTGAGTCGCCTCACTTGCCTCCCACCTCGCTGGCCCCTTTCTCTCTCTCCCTGTCATGTGCCCGGGCCTGGCTTGGACCCTGGAGCCATTGGCCAGTTAGTTGCTTCCTCCTTTCCATTGCTTTGCATCAGGTTGATTCCCCACCAATCAGAACCCTTCCTCTTGCCCAGGACCAGGACATCGTAGCCGTCTAGCCACAGTTTGTTCTTGGTGGCCTGTATTTCGCCCCCTCCCATAGACGTCTCTCCTACCTCCTGGGATACTCATGTCTTCCAGGTTCTTGGTGCTCCCCATGCTGGGGAGGAGCCTTCAGTCCGCCCTGGATGACCACCCGAAGCATAAAATGTCCATGCAGTCAGTGTTCCAGATGGCCTGCCGGCTGGTATGTTACCTGGGCACTACTGACTCCTGTCCAGGGGATGGCACCCCAGGTTCTGGTTTATCAGTGTTTGTTCATTGCCACACTCGGCCCACGCCTCCCTCTGCTGGACAATGTGGGGGCCGAGAGGGGCTAGCACACCGACACAGGTGGACCCGTTAGAACCAAAGCAATAAGCATTCCCATGTGGGGTGTTCAGGAAGCCATGGAAGTTGCAGGAAGGGGCCCAGCCTCAAACTGAGGGGTTTGATTAGACTTCCCAATGGAGGTTTTTTCTAAGCCGAGAGTAGGAAATAGCAAGGTGCTGAGTGGCGTGAGAGTGGGGATATGTGGGGAAAATATTCCAGGTCAAGGATACAGCTTGGGCAAAGGCTTGTCTCGGGGAGAGAGCATAAGGCATTGCTTCCTTCATTCATTCTTTCATCCATCCTTTCAGTACTATTTATCAGGTCCCTGCTGGGTGTCAGACCCAGTCCCAGGGTCTGGGAGTGCAGTGGGGAGCTGGGACTCTGTGCTGGTTTTGACACCTAGTGGGAGACGATGGTATTCCAACAGTTGCACAGTTTGTGAAAACTGCTCTGAATGGAAATATCCCCTGTATGATGGAGAATAAAGGACCAAATTTAAATCGCAGACGCTATGAAAGTGGCAAGGGCCTGCCATATTAGTTAAATCCCAGAGGTGTTCATGCTCAGAGTGTCTGCAGTGTGACATACAAAGGAGGAAAGGGTAAGGGATGAGGCTGGTGTAGATGTCAGCAGTGACCAGGTCACACAGAGTCTTGAACACCAAGCTGGGGAGCTGGGACTCTGTGCTGAGGGCACTGGGGAGCCATGGGAAGATTGGGAGCAGGGGAGGCACAGGGTCAGCTCTAGGTGCAGGAGGACTGTGTGGGGAGGGGCTGGAGGCGGTGAGATGGAGGCCAGGTGAGGTCAGCATGAGAGGATGAGGCCTGAGGAGGGGCCAGGCTGTGGGACAAGCAGAACTTGGTGGACAGTTAAGCCTTGGGTTCCCAGGGGGCTTCGGGGTGTCATCAGGATTTAACTAACTCCTGGGCGGTTCAATATCTGAGCTTGGAGCTCAGTGGAAAAGTCAGAGCTAGAGATAAAAATACAAATGGCTTAACCAAATTTATTTCTGCTCTCTAGGAGAAATAACAAGAATTCTTTAATGTACATGGGTGTTGGGTTTTTTGTTGTTGTTTTTTCAGGAGACAGTAAGTACTCAACTTCTTCCCCTCCTGAATTTGCAATCAACTAAGAAATAGATATGAGATGGATAGAAAAACAGCTATTAGCTTTAATTTTGTAAAGCCTAATTAGAAGACATGCTTAGGGCTTCCTAATGTTCCACCCAGAATTAGTCAGGTTTAAACTACCCCACCCATCCCCCGCCCTCAGTCACAAGCAGTACCTAGGACCCCAGGCCTGACAATGGGGATTCATTCGCCAGGCTTTGCCTCGGTGCCTCTTCGTGTTAGGTGTGCCACTCATGGAGATGCTTATGTCTTCCCCCAGCTGGATGCCCTGGAGTTCCTTCACGAGAATGAGTATGTTCATGGAAATGTGACAGCTGAGAATATCTTTGTGAATCCAGAGGACCTGAGCCAGGTAATAACCAGGTCCTTCCCAGCCTGGGGGTTTTCTGGGCTCAGGACCTCATCTGTCTCAAAACTTCCATTTATTTTACAATGCTTATTGCAGACAAAGAATTGCTATCCATCATATATAAAGAGCTCCTTTGAATAAATAAGAGATAAGGAAGTAGTAGAAAAATGGACAAAGGATAGGAAAAGCAGTTCATAGAAAAAGAAATCCACAGGTTAGTTAAATGCATGAAAAGATGATCAACCTCCCTAATGATCACAAAAATGAAAATTAAAACATACTATTTTTCACCCTGTGGGTGGACAAAATTAAAAAATGATAATATATATTGGTGAGAAGGATGTTAGGAAATAGGAATTCTTTATATTCTGTTGGAAGTGTGAATTGGGTAGCCTTTTTGGAAGGTAACTTGGATACAGCAGTCAAATTTTAAATGCATGTTTTTTTGATCCATCAGTTCCTTAGGAATATATATCCTACCCTTATATTCATAGGACTGTTCAAAGATATATGTACAAAGTGTTCCTGACAACACTGATTGTAATAATAAATTGGGAAGACCTTAAGTATATATTCCCAGTAGGGTACAATTAAATAGTGTTGTAAAGTAATTTTTAATTACTCTTTCAGTTGCAAGTGACAGAAATCCAATTTAACATGGCTTAAGCAAAAAAAAAAAAAAAAGTTTAAAAAAGGGAGGGATTCAGTTTATTGGTCTATGGAGTAGAAAAAACTTACTGAGTTTAGATATGGCTGAATCTGCGAAGTCCTGTCATTGGGAAACTGGCTCTTCCATCTCTGGGCTCTTGTTTGTACATTGCTCATTGTCAGGCAGACTCTCTTCCCTCATGGTGACAAAATCACCACTGGCAAATCAAGCTTAAATCCCCTCAGCAACCCAGTGGAAATGGATCAGGGGAGCCCCACTTCAGTCATGTGGACTGAGAGTTGGAGAGGGGTGATCCCAGAGAAAAATCCTAGAATTGTATTAGTTGGAGATCTCTAGAAAAACAGAACCAACAGAGAGTGTGTGTGTGTGTGTGTGTGTGTGTGTGTGTGTGTGTGTGTGTGTGTTTATACAGAAAGATTTATTATAAGGAATTGGAAGCTGAGAGTCTCAGGATCTGCAGTTGGCAAGCTGGAGACCCAGGCAAGTTGGTGGTGTAGTTCTCTAGGCCGAATCCTAAGAACCCGGAAAGTTGACTGTGAGTTCCAGTCTGAAAGCTGGCAGGCTCAAGACCCAGGAAGAGCCGATGTTTCAGTTCAAGCCCAAGGCAGGAAAAGACCCATGTGCCAGCTCTTGCGTTCACGCAGGAGGTGTTCTCTCTCGCTCGGCCTTTTTATTCTGTTCAGGCCTTCAGCTGATCGGGTGAGGCCCAGCCACGTGAGGGAGGGCAATCTGCTTCACTTAGAATGTGATTTATTTCTAAATGTTAATCTTATCCAGAAACGTGCTCACAGACACACTCAAAATAATGTTTGGCCAAATGTCTGGGCACCCTGTGGCCCAGTGAAATTGACTCATAAAATTAAATATCACAAACTGTGACCAGAAGAAAAGGATATAGGTCTCACATAGACAAAAGCAGATGGCAGAATACGATACAGCCATTAAAAAGCAGATGTGGCTCATTGTGTGTGTCCGGTGGATAAGCACTTTACTTTCGTTCTCAACTCAGTTAAGCCTCATCACAACCCTGCAATGTGGGGACTATCATTGTATTTGTTTTTACAAATGGAGAAATGAAAGCACAAAAAGTTTCATAACTTACCCAAGGTTGTACAGCCAAACTGGCATTTGAACCTGGTCTGTCTGATTCTAGAGTTAATGCCTTGAACCACTATTAAAGTGCAAAAAGCGGGGTGCCCAACAGGAAGTATACTGTGATCCCTCTGTGGAAAACTAGAGCCCCCCCTCCCTGTCCACAAGTGTTTACTGATTATTTAAAGAAAACGATTTGAAACAATGTAGAAGAAACTATTATTACTGTTATTTATTGTTAGTGTATTTATTATTATTTATTATTTACTCTTATTAGGTTACTTCTGGGCAGTGAGTTTATGGAGTTGGGTAGCAATAAGGATGGTTGGTTGGGGTGCTTTTCACTTCACACCCTTCTGTACTGTTTGGCATTTGGTTGTTTCAAATTGCACCCACAATTGAAATCTCTGGGGGCCAGCCCGGTGGCTCAGGTGGTTGGAGCGCCCTGCTCCTAATGCCAAGGTCGCTGGTTCGATTCCCACATGGGCCAGTGAGCTGCGCCCTCTACAGCTAAGATTGTGAACAACAGCTCTCCCTGGAGCTGGGCTGCCCTGAGCAGCCAGAGGTTGGCGTGGGCTGCCGCGAGCTGCCATGGGCTACCGTGTGCTGCTGAGTGGCCGGTGGCCAGCGTGAGTGGCCGGCAGCCGGCGAGAGCTGCCGTGAGCTGCTGTGAGCAGTCCACCAATGACTAGCGACTGACTGCCTCAGCCGGGGGGAGCTACACAACCAGACTGAGAAGCAACGGCTTGAAACAGAATGGGGTGGGGAGTAAGAAGGGGGGGGGGGGAAGAAATCTCTGACTCCAGGGTCCGAGCTCCTAACATGCACACTGTACGACTTCTCCCAATGTACACGCAGGTGACCCTGGCAGGCTATGGCTTCGCCTTCCGCTATTCCCCAGGTGGCAGACACGTGGCCTACGTGGAAGGGAGCAAGGGCCCACATGAGGGGGACCTCGAGTTCATCAGCATGGACGTGCACAAGGGGTGCGGTAAGAGGCCACGGGACGGGTCGGGACCATGCACACACGCCTCTCGTGCCTCGGGCAGCTCCGGGTTTTCACAGCCACAGACACAGATGGCCAGACCCTGGAGTCACGCTGAGGGACCCATGACACGGGTGCAGAACCATGGATAGCGCCCCCAAGCACTCGACAATTGTAGGTAGTGCTTCAGCACCAAGGACAGAAGGCAGTTGGCTACAAGGAGCCCTGCAGGTGCAGAGGTTCGGGTTCAGAATCCGGTGCAGACTGGGAACATGAGAGTTGCCCAAGAGTCATCCAGGAGACGCTGTGGAGGAGGCAGTTGGCCATCCATATTGGGAACACAGGAGTGAAGTCCAGACGGAGACTCAGATGTCGGCAGGATATCAGGAGTTGTCAGCTGAAGCCTGGGAGAGGAACGAGATTATCCAAGGAAAGTGTACGGAGTGAGGGGAGAGCCCAGCAGATTCCTTGAGGAGGTCTCAGCCCTTCTTTCCCAGACCTCTTGCTGTGGCCACCCATGTGCCTGCCTGCATCCTCCCACCAGGCTGAGCTCACCCAGGAAATGGATGGTGCCTGTGCCTCCAGGTCAGGTGCCAGAAGGTCTGACACAGTCAACTCTCAGTGTTTGTTGAATACTTCTACAAATTGTTGTCTGAATTATGGCATTTACGAAGCGCAAGAAAAATAAAACCCAGTGGACTCCTTTGCTCCCCTACCAAGGCTGTATTCAGTGCCCACCCTTCAGGGCTCCCTCATGCCCTGTCCTGTGTCCTCTGTAGCTCAGGTAATCTCACAATATAACCATCTGTCCACTAGACGGTGAAGGGCTGGGACCCAGCCAAACTCTTCTCTAGAATTTGAGAATGGGATGGGGCCTGCTGTACAGGCTCTGAGGGCTCATTGAATGAAGGAGTGCATGAATGACAGACAAGAAGATGAGGGAGTGAGCCGGTGAATGTGGGGATGAAAGGATGCCTAAGAGAATGAGTGAACGTACTTGGGAGAGTCATGAGAGAGTGCAAAGGTGAATGAAGAGTGAATGAATGGACGAGAGCTCACACGTTTGTGTGGTTGAGCGTGTGAGTGCATGGTTGAGTCAGTAAGAGAGAAAGGAAGGGGTGGACGTTTCAGTGAGTGGAGCATCCAGACTGAGTTGCCACCTATTTCCCTCCTCCCCAGGGCCCTCCCGTCGCAGTGACCTCCAGACCTTAGGCTACTGTTTGCTGAAGTGGCTTTATGGGACGCTGCCGTGGACAAACTGTCTTCCTAACACCGAGGATATCATGAAGCTGAAACAGAAGTGAGTGTGAGGGTCCGCAGAGCCCAGCCCTGGCCCCAGCGCCCCTGCAGGTGGGGCAGAATCTCAGGACCCAACGGGACAGAAAAGGGGGGGGGGCAGCGTCTGGCAGAGCCAAGGCCTCTGCAGTTCTCAGGTGTATGTTCTCCCATCCATTCCAGTAGACAGGAGCGTGGGCTCTGCAGCCATGCTGCCTGGGGTCAGACTCCGGCCCTACCACTGGAGGGTGTTGGGGAGGCAGTTTCACTTTCATAAGCCTCAGTGTCCTCAGTGAGATGGGATTTTATTAGCACCCACTGCAGGGGGAGTGGAAATATTCAAGGGAGTCAAGCACACAGCACTCAGCACAGAGCCTGGCCTGTAGAAAATGCTCACTGTGCACAGGACATCATGACTCGTTCATTTCTTCACAGGCATGTGAGCAACCTAAGCAGTTAGGTCTGGGCCCTGCCTCAGCATAGGGCAACACCAGCCACCGGTGTTATTCCCCTCCCTCACCTCTGCGTGTAAAATCACCAGATCCTGCTAGTTCTGGTTTAGACATTCAGCACCAAGGACAGCGGGGTGGAGACTATGCAGAGGGAAGTGCTGGGGTGTAAAGTTCAGCACCAAGGACAGAGGATAACAGCGCGAAGGGAAAGCGCTGCGCGTGGGTTCAGCACCACGGACAGAGGACGACGGCGCAGAGGGAGGTGAGCGTGGGCGTTTGCGTTTCAGGACCAAGGACAGTGCGTATCAGGACGCCAGGAAGCCCTGCAGGTCTAGGGATTGGGACTCAAGATTGGAGATAGACTTGGGCGGATGAGAGTTGCCTAGGTGTCACCCAGTAGCGGCTGTCCAGGAGATGGGTGGCTGTCTATGTCTGAGGGGCAGGAATGAAATCTAAACGGAGATTCAAACCTCAGCGGTATCTTAGGAGTTGTCAGCGGAAGCCCTGGGAAAGGATGAGATTTTCCAGGCAAAGTGTACAGAGTGAGAAAAAGGAAAACTACAGTGACCAACACTGGGTCCATTGTACTTCTCACTCCTTAACGTGCTGTGTCACTGGTTCATTTTGAGCCCCTCTCTTATTTTGCCCCTTTTTATATCCCCCATCTTCCTTCTCTCAACC
This sequence comes from Rhinolophus ferrumequinum, assembly GCF_004115265.2. Taxonomy (NCBI): domain Eukaryota; kingdom Metazoa; phylum Chordata; class Mammalia; order Chiroptera; family Rhinolophidae; genus Rhinolophus; species Rhinolophus ferrumequinum. The sequence continues at coordinate 44,992,775 of NC_046298.1, read as the reverse complement.
ATGGACACCCACTCAAATATACTTAACATATGTTATACTGATATGTGTGCTTAAATGTATGTGTATCCTTACACTTGCTTACTGGTAGTAGGACTGTGTGTATTTGACTTGCTTAAATGGTATTCTCTACGTCTCATCTGTGTCTGACTTTTCTCACTCAACACTGTTCTTCAACTGTAACCGCATTGTTACATGTGCCTCGAGTTTGCTGCTTCTGAATACTGCTTTTAAATAAGTTTGTACAGCTGTGTCTGTGTCCTTGAACTATATATGATGAGTGTATTTAATTTGCATAAATGGTACTCTGCTCTAAATTTCGTTGTTTCTTGCTTTCTTTCACTCAATGCTATAGTTTTGAACTTTTAGCTACATTGCTATTCACTGCCTCTGAATACTTCTCCTCAATTTGTTTAGATATATCTGTGCCCTTGAAATATGTGTCGTGTTGTTGGCTATGTGTTTGATTGGCATAAGTGGTACCATGCCCTGAATCTCCAGGTTCCAGCTTAATCATCACTCCCCAGGAACCTCTTCCCTCAGAGGAAGGGATTTGCTCCTGTCACATTGGCCTGCTTATGATGACATTTTCAAAGCTAATGTTTGTCATATGCTTATCTGTGCTGAGCACTGCATCCCTGTGTCATCCTCAGAACAATTCTGGAATAAATGTTCTTGCCATCTAAGGCACAGATTGCTTATGTAATCAGCCCAGGTCACATAGCTACTAAGTAAGGGAGCTTCCACTCAACACTCAGGCCATTCAACTGCAGAGGGGCCCTTTCACCTGAAAGCCAGTGTCTCCCAAGTGTGGGAGGCTTATCATGGATGGATTGCTGGCGCTTGGACACAGCCTGCCTCCTCTTGAGAAATATGTATGGACCACCTACTGTGCTCCAGGCTTCTTTCTAGGCCCTGGAATACAGGAATAACTAAGACATATCCTTGCCCTCAGGGAACTCACACTGAGTAGGGGAGACAGTAAAGAGAGAAAGAGTACAACACAGCATGCCAGAGGGCAAACTGGTGGGGGCTGTTGGGTCAGAGCTCTGGGGACCTGCCAGTGCGACCAACCGTGAGGGTGTGAGATTGCACTGCTCTTTTAGATGTAATGGCCAGGGCAGGTCTCCTGGCAGAGGTGACAGGTAAATTGCCTCCAGAGTGGCATTGAGGCAAGGAGGAGGTCTCACTTTGGTGCTGATACGTCACTAACATCGCTGCAGAAGAAGGGAGAGACAGAGAGGGAGGCCTTTGACAGCCTCAGTGTCAGAAGCCAGCCTCAGAACCCACCAGAACATGAGCCATTGCCCTGTTTCGTTGGAATTTATTTTTGCATTTATTGTCTAGTTTTCCACCTTTGAAATGAAGCCAAGTGAAAACAGCAACTTGCAGAATTAGTGACACAGGCAGTAAGAGCATACAGTCCAGTAGCTAAAGTGTTGAGTGTGACTGAAGTTTGTGACCTAGACTCGCTTCTGTTATGTTAGGGACAAGGCTGAGCTGCTCTTACAAGGAGACCCCAAAACACTGGCTCAAACGAGGTAGAGGTTTATTTCCCACAAGGTAGGAGACCAAGGGTGGTGGGTGCCTCAGCCCCCTTCCACATGCATATGCCCTCTGGGTGCACGCTCTGTCGCCACTGGCTCCCATTGCTTTGAAAGGGCAGGACTGCAAAGGATGTGTGTCTCTTGGTTATGTGGCCACCCCGAACTGCAGTGGGACTGGGAAATGTCTCCAGCCTGTGGCTGCTGACCCTGGGATTCTGCCATTGAAGGGGAGAAGTGACACTGGATAGCAGATCTTCTACAGTGCCACCTGGAGCCATGTTTCTCTGAGGGCAGGAGCCGTGTCAGCTCTTCACCATGTTCACAGCACGGTGCTTGGTGCGTTGTGGGTGCTTAGGAAATAGTTGTGGGATGAATGAATAAGGAATGAATGTGTGAGCCTTCATTCTCAGGCCTGGGCTTCTGTGTGGACACACAGGTCATGCAGACGTGCCCCAGCCTTGGCGGGATTACCAGGTCGGGAGGAAACACACAGGCAGGAAGCAGACGCTGCATGTGAGGGTGGAGGCAGTGCCTGGGGCATTGTGGGAGCAGAGGGGAGGCACGGGACCTGGCCTCTTGTGAGCCTTTACTCGAGATGCCTCTAGAGAGCAGGCATCTACCTGGTCTGTAGAGAACAGAGACGTTTCCATGGCAGGCAGGATTTTAGGCAAACAGGGTAGCACATGTGTGAGCCCTTCATTCACTGATTCATTTAGAACCTGTTTTTCGAGGGCATCTACGTGCCAGGGCCTGTGCTGGAAAATGCCGAGGACACAGATGTGAGTCAGCTGAAGGCATCGCTTGTCATTGGTGAAACCGCCTGCTGCGGCTCCACTGGACTGAGTCCTCCCTCCTCCTGCTTACCCTGACTCCTAAGAACAGTCATATCTCCCTTTTCACATCTCTCCCACGTTCCGCTTAACGAGATAATTGATGAACGTGAGATGCTTCTCGAAGAGACTCTAGTCACCAAGTTGGTACAGAGTAAATAAAATAGGTGCTGTAATCATTTTAATATTGATGACTTCGGTATGAGTAATAGTTCATTCCAGAACCCCAGATCCCAACCAGGGCCACAGGGGGAGGGCCGGCACGTGAAGATGCCCCAGGGAGAGATGTTGGGTGGTGCTGTAGCTGTCATTCTGGGGAACCCTGCCCAGACTTGTCCAGTGACTCAAGGCAGTAACCCAAAGGACCATGAGGGGGCGATGTTGGCACGTGCAGGTTTTCTGGAACCCTAACCTGTTTAGATGTCTCACTGGTGTGCGTGGCCTTTTTACTTTCATTCAACAAATATTGACTCACTAATTCATGACAAAATGAATGACTAAAAGAAACACGAGAAGCAGGGTGATGCCCCAAGGCCTTCAGGTGTGCAAGGCCCCCAGCTGGGGGCCAGAAATTGCACTCAGTCTCTGCTCCTTAAGGCTGCCAGAGGCAGGGAGGTCCCACAGACACCACAGCGATAGCCTGTGGGGGAAGAATTGCTTGCGAAGTTTACAGCATCCTGAGGATGGCATAGCCCTTTAGGGCCTTACTCCCACTCTCAGTCATTCACTCACCATACATGTCCTGAGGCTGCCGCTAGAAAGGGATTGGACCCAGCCCTTCCTGGATGCGCATCTTGCCAGTGGCTGTAGGGCTTCATGGACCGCTGCAGGGGTGCACAGGTACTCAGGAGGGATCGATTCTCTTTGGCTGGAGGGGAAGCTTCCAGGAGACCAGCCCACGAGCTGTGTCCAGAAGGGAGAGCAGCCACCTGGCAGGTATCAAGGTGGGGAAAAGCCATCCACGGCAGAGGTGACAGGATGTGCAGAGGCTGAGGCCGGGCGATGCAGGTGGATGCGTGACTGGGTTGGGGGACTAGAAAAAGTCTGGTGTGGCTGCAGCATTAGATGCGAGGGAGGAAGTCAGGGAGATAAGGCCAGAGGGACCAGCAGCCTTGCATACCAGGGGCTTTCCCCCAGGGTGCTGGGGGGCCCCCGGAGGGCTGTGAGCAGAGAGGGGCAGGGCAGCTCTGTGTGTAGAAAGACTCTGGGGCCATAAGGGGGATGCACAGGAGGCTGGGGAGGAGGCTGGGGTCCAAGGAGGGAGGATGAGGCCTGAGCTGGGCCCAGAGCCATGGACAGAGGGGAGATGGGGCGGAGAGGGTTGGGGAGCAGGAGGGTGGGGCTTGGGGACTTCTGGGCTGTGGGGGAAGGAAAGAGCAGTGCCCAGTGACTGGGTGGGCAGTGAGGAGCCAGCCCGGTGGCCCAGGCCAGTGAAGGTACAGGGGGCGCGACTCAGGGTGGAGCAAAGACGGGACAGATTTCCATTTTTCTTGAGTAGTCCAAGAGGGGGTTTGTGTGTGTGTGTGTGTGTGTGTGTGTGTGTGTGTGTGTGTGTGTGTACAAATATGTGTGTGGATAACATAGCTTTACTCACAGATTTCCTATTTGTGAATTCGCCCACTCATAAAATATATTTGTAACCCCAAAATCAATACCCACAGTGCTTTTGTGGTCATTCTCAGACATGCAGAGTGGAATACATTTTGAGTTGCCCGGTGCCCGCGATCCCAGCGGAGGCTGAACGAGGCAACCCTCTGCCTTCTTGGTTCAGCTCTCACACTGTAAACCAGGGTCCTTTTTGCGGTCTATCTAATGCCACATTTCCCACATTTTTGTGCTTTCTGTTGTTGATTTCGCTGGTTAAAGTGGCCCCAAACATAGTGCTGAAGTGCTGTAGTGTCCCTAAGTGCAAGGAGGCTGTGATGTGGCTTATGGAGAAAATATGGGTGTTAGATGAGCTTCCTTCAGGCATGAGCTAGAGTCCTGTTGGCCTTGAGTTCAATGTGAATAAATCCACATTATATTAAATATGGTGTCTTTAAACATAAACATACATAAAACAAGATGATGTACAGATTAAATTACAAAATGTGACCAGAGGCTTGCACGAACCTAATGCTATGCTTCCCCTAAAAGCAGGTTCAGAATTGGCTGATTCAGTGTCAAGGTGACTCTATAGGGCATAGTAACCACCGTAAATAACAAGAATCTACTATGTAGCTGTGAGACATCCTGTTTAAAGGTTGCTCTCCCTTCCCAAAAAGACCTTTCTCATATACTTCTGTCCTGTCAGGTTTCTTGACAGCCCGGAGACTCTCGTGGGAAAGTGCAGTCGCTGGATGAGTCCCTCAGGTATGTCCTGAAGGGGAATAGTAGGGGGGGCTGTAGCAGGACCAGTGGTTTTGGTCCCACAGGGGGTCGCTTCTCTTTACACCCCTTTGTTTTCTTTCCTTGAGCTTTCCGAATTGCACGTGTATATGTGCTCATTGTAGAAAAACAAAACTCTTCCCCCCAAATTCAGCAGTGTTCCTGAACAATAATAACAGTACACACGCACACACACACACACACACACACACACACTGAACAATAATAACAGTACACACATGCACGCACACACACACAACTACAACCACATACACATAGTGGTTTTTTCAGTGCAATCTTATTATGTGTATTGGTCTCCAACTTGATTTTTTTCATTGAAGAAGAGTGTATCTTGGAGATGTTTTGTGTTGGTGTTTGTAGAATTTTGTCAGTTTTTTTTTTTTAATGGTGGTAAAATACACATAATGTCAGTATTTTAAAACTGCAGTTGTGATTCATTAGTCAGTCATGAAGTCAATTTAATGGGTCAAGAACAGGATTCTTAAAAATTTAAAAGAACACAAAAAGTATGAGTGCCTTGCAAGAGTTAAGGAAATCTGAGGTCAGTTGCAGTGATACATATTTTTGCTCATATATATATATATATATATGGGTAACAGGTTATACGGTAAGATGTATTTCTAATTATGTCCATCTTTTTAAATGTTTTAAAAACGCTGGTCTATCTAGGTACAACAATCCATCATATCATGTGATATAATCCATCCTATGAATATGTCTTAATTCATTTCACCAATTCTTCATTGATAAACATTTAGCTTATCGCCAACTTTCTGATATTATAAACTCTTTACTCCTTTTTTTATCTGGGATTTGAATATTTGCTTATAAAATAATTTAAACTGAACTGAAACATGTAACGTAAAAAGTAAAAGTTCCTGTTCCTTTCTTGTCCCTTCCCCAGTCATCCTTCCAAAGTAATTGCTGTTAATAGTATGGTGAGTACTTATCAGTTATCTATTGCCCTGTAACAAACCCCTGCAAAACACAGTGACCTAAAACAACAAAACACAGTGACCTAAAACAGCAGCCATTTTATTTCTCTGCGATTCTTTGTGATAACGATATGGGCGGGGTTCATCCAGGCGGTTCATCGACTGGTCTTACGGGGAACATTCATGCCAGTGCTGGCATCTGGTGGCTCGACTGGGGCGGCTGGTTCAAGTGTCTCTCGTCCCTCCCATCTGGCGATGGGCACTGGCTTGTCACTGGAAGGTCTCGGAGGCCTCAGCTGGGATGGCTCATCTCTGTTTTTCAAGGTCATGCAGCCTCCACCAGGCTAGACCAACTTCCTTCACGTGGCAGCCTCCTAAGAGGGCACGTGTGGGTGCAGCCCAGCATGGGACCCAGAACACCACTTCTGCCACATTTAAGCAAGTCACAAGGCCAGCTTACACACTCACATTGCAAAGGGACACGCATGCAGGGATGGCAGGAGCTGTAAGCTGTCTAAACAGTCTCTGCTATCTGCTGCTCCCTCTATTTATACAGCAGTCATAGGTAAATACCTGTAGGCACACGAGGTTTTGTTTTACAAAACCATTGCTTTTTATTTACAAAACTATTTTTGTTTTTATTAATAAAAGTATTTTTGTTTTAATTAATAAAAATGAAAATAGGCTCACCATACATACATTTGGGTCGACATCTCGCATTTTTCATTAATTACTATTGGGGCTGTTCTTCTCTGTTCTTACTCATACATCGACCGCAGTTTTACCAGCTGCACGGTATCATGGTTTGGCTAAACCATCATTTTTAAAGCCAATCACTGTTATTGGAGATGTAGGCTGTTTTTGGTTTGGTTTGTTTGTTTGTTTTTCTCAGTGTTCTTTCTGTAGAGCTTCTACATTGCTCTCTAAGCAGGAGGCAGGATGAGACAGAAATGGATAGTTTGTCCCCTCCAGCTCTGTAAGGCTCTTTTTTTTTCAAGGGATATTATTTATTGGTGTGCCCGGAGGAATTATGAAGGAGGCAAAACTTTTTTTAGTTACCTGAGACCGCTGGCTTCAAATCATGGCTCTGCTGCTCAGGTCACACTCCCCTCCAGCCTTGGGTTCTCGCTTCTTAAAGAATGAGCCCCGCTGCTGGCGATGGTGGAGCTGGGCGGGGGCGGGGTGTGGGAGATGCGGTGGACGTCCCAGCCTCCAGTTCCAGTCTGCCCTGCAGGTACCAGCCGGGGGCCTTCAGTGAGGCCCCTCTGAGCCTCAGCTTGTAGAGAATGGAGCCAATAATAGCCCCCACCTGCGGGGTTGCCGCCAAGAATTCAATGCAGAACCCTCCACCCAGCTGGGCCCAGGGGCGCTGCTTCAGCTTCTGCTGCAGCCCTAATTAAATGAGCTTTTCAGCTCAGACCCTGGCCCGTCATAGACATTCCCTAAGTGGAGGCTGTTTGACTGTTCCTACTGGTGTCATAATTGGCACTTTTTAAAAGTGTAATAATGGTACTGTGCTCATTTACGGAGAAAAAAAAACAAATAGCCTTTATCTTGTAAAGTAGCCTTTATCTGTTAAACCGTCCCTGGGGCCTGAGTCTATAAACAAGTGAACTAAGACTTGTTTTACATTTTGAAATGGCTGGGAAAAAATCGAAACAAGAACACTTCCTGACATGTGAAACTTACCTGACGTACAAGGTGCAGCGTCCATAAAGAAAGTAGTCTGGGCACACGCTCACGCCCATTCGCTTACCTGTCATCTGTGATGGCTTGTGTGCGAGAACAGCCGAGTTGTCCTTGTAACACAGACCGAATGGCATGACGCGCAAAGCCAAAAATATTTCCTCTTTGGACTTGATAGTAGAAGTTTACTGGTCCCCATTTTAGAGATAAACACTAAATATTTACAGGTCAGAAGACATAATTAGCTGGAATTTGCTTTAAAACAATACAGAAGGGGGCAGTGGTAGAGGTTTGGATGAAAAATCGGCTGCGTTAACAGTTGTTGACACTGGGTGATGGGTTTGCTGGTGTTCAAGATACCGTTCTGTTGCATGTGTGACGTTTTAAAAAAAAAAGTCTAAGTGCTGTGGCAGTGCCAGGCACAGAGGAAGCGCTGAGCAGATGGGCACCGTGGTTGAGAACCTCTGGGCACAGCCCCCCAGGCTCTGGGTCCCGGGCCCCTCTCAGGCCTTCCCCACGGTGGGGGTGTCTTGACACAGAGACCCTGCAGAAGTACCTGAAGGTTGTGATGGCCCTCCAGTACGATGAGAAGCCACCCTATGCCCTTCTGAGGAATGATCTGGAAGCCGTGTTGCAGGATCTGCGGGTGTCAGCCTACGACCCCATGGACCTCCAGATGGTGCCATAGGTGCGTTCTGTGGGCAGAGTCTGTGAGTCTTAGCCCCCTCCCTTACCGCTCACCCACCCCCCGCCCTGCTTTCCAGATGCCACTTGATTTTTATTCCAGGGGCCAACATCCCAGTTACATGCGGGATTTTCCCACTGGTTCTGGAACTTTCCAACCCACCAGGAATCGCCTGTAGCAGAAACCTGACTCAGATTGGCTTTTATAAAAGAGGGAGATTGATTGGCTCTTGTAGCTAGAAAATTCCAAGGAGGAAACTAGGCGTGACTGGATTCAGGGCCTGGAAAATAGCAGTGAGAGGTTATTTGTCTCTGCCTTTCTCTGTCCCTTTTTTCGTCCCTCTGTCCCTCCACCCATCCCTCTGTAGTCTCCGCTGTCCTTTGGGTTGGCTCCCCCAGCCCCACAGATAAAAACTCGCTGGCTCTGTACCCCCGGCCACACCTGCTCTTGTTACGTCATGGTTTATCTTGCAGCCCTTCCCTGTCATCACGAACATCCTTGGTTATGGCAGCAGCACCGTATTCCCTTGAATGAAAGACACTCTTCTTAACCAGTGACTGGCATTTGCTGGGGTTCCCGGGTTTTTGTTTTGCGAACCACGTTGCCTTGCACACCTGTATGCCCAGGCATCTGCTGTGCGCCAGTGTCTGGGGATGGAGTTATCATCCTGGAAGAGACGACTAGACCGTACATGTTTATACTCCCGTTAGCGCTGTGTGAGAGCAGAGAGGAATTTTTGGAATTCACTAAACGAAATTCGTTTGGTAGTCAGTTTTGGCAAGGCCGCGTGGCTGTTCTGAAGAGGGGCTTCCCCAAGGCGCTCCTCTGTCCGCAGAGGTGTTATTTCTCTCATCGGGGCTGGCTGGAATCAGAGCACAGTGTTGTCTAACTTAGGGGTTCTTGAATGGAGGCGACGTTGCCTCCAGTGGGCACTTGTCACTGTTGGCACACATGCTTGGTTGGCACGCCTGGGGAGAGGGTGCCCCTGGCATCTAGTGAGTAGAGGCCAGCAACACTGCTCAGCGTGGGACAGCACACAGGCCGGCCCCACCCGCAATCATCGGCCCCAGGGCCCGTCACGCCGAGGCTGAAGGGGCCAGGGCCAGGTGCACCGTGAGCAGCACCCTCCTGTCTTCTGTGGCGGGATTCTTCCGGGTGGCACGTTGATGACAGTGCTGCTTCAGCCCTGCGCCCCTCACTCCCATCCAGGGCTGCCAGCATAACATAACGTGGGTAAGCTCTGCGCTCAGGCCCGGCCACACACCGCTCCAAAACTGCCAGGGTGTGAGTTTGGTGCTGTCCTCAGGGTAGTGGGCTCTCGGCCTTAACCACCGGGACTCTCCAAAAGTGAAGGCGTGACTTCTCCCCCCAGCTTGCCCCTGCCCCAGTCTCTGCAGCTCGGCAGATGGCTCCTCTGTCGCCCAGCGATCCACGAGACCTCCAGGCCCTCCCTCACCCTGCCCCTCCAGGCAGTGGCCATGTCCCTTCTAGTCCCCCTCCTCCAGGTCTCTGCCTCCGCGCTCTCTCCAGGATCCCCCGGAAGTGGGGAACCGTGCAGTCACTTGTCAGTCGCTGGTGGTAATCTCCATGAGGGTGGGGTCATGTCTTTCTCTGGCATCTGTCTTCCTGCACGTCTCTGGCCTAGCACTCGGAGACTCCATCGAACGTATCAGGTGGGCGACCAGTCTTCCCATCTGTGCTGGCCTGTCTTACAGCACCTTCCTGTCTGCCCAGTACAATGGAAATTTTAAAAGTCAAAACCTAACCTCCCCTGTCAGGAGCATTACAGTTTCAGATCTGCTTACTTTCTGGGGGCCACTTACTCAGCAGCAGGTTTGTCCCTTGTTTAGGAACTTAAGGAGATGCCACCTAAGGAGTGGGTGACCTTGGAGTAACTTGAAGGTCATCTCATCCTTTGCTTTATGGCAACTCCTTGCCTTGGCCTGCCTAGCTACCTCCCCTATGCCCCTCACTCCTCAGTCCCTCTGTGCCAGCCACACTGCCAAGCTTGGTCGCACCTCAGGACCCTTGCACTTGCCATTCCCACGGTCTGGAATGCTTTCCCCCTTCGCTTTTTGTGTGGCTGCCTCCTTCTCACTACTGGCTCTCAGATCACAAGGCCGTCCCTGATCACCCCTCCCCCACTGTGAGGCACCTCCCCACCTCTCTTAGCACCTCTCTTGTTACAGCCCCTGTCCCCCACTGGGGGGAAGTAGGTGTTTAATCTGTAGTGCCTCCACCTTCCTCCTCAGAATTGTAAGCGCAGCAAAGGTTTCTTGTTCCCTTTGTTCATGAGGGTATCCCCAGATCCTAGAAAGTGCCTGTCACACAAGTAGAGGCCTAAAGGCAGCTCCCCAAGTGAAAAAGACACCAACAGCCATTTTTATTGTCTTCCAGAACTTTCAACGTGCAGTACGAGATAGAGGGAAAAAAAAAAAAATGAAGAAATGTGACTCCAGATGTGCTGTAGAATCACAGATTAACTTCTGGAAAGATCCCTTAAATGTGCATTCCTGCTGCCGCTTTAGACAACACTACTCAAGAGTCTCAATTAGCATCTGGGGAACCCGGCAGTTAGGCTCCAGGTAATGACTGCCTTTCTGCTGTCACCAGCCTCTGGGGTTGTGAACAGAAGATCCCCAACTCAGGGTTGAGCTGGATCCCTCAGTGGGGACCCTTCCTACCACTGGCACCACTATGCTTTGGTAATAAATTGTTTCACTGGTGTTTGGAGAGTCAAGTGTCTGCAAAAGTTCTTTTTGGAAAAGTTTAGCTCCCTTTTTTGCCCCACCCACTCATCCCTTCAATCTTCCATCCAACCATTCACTCTGTCATTCATTTGTTCACACTTTCATGTAGACACCACCCACCCATTCTTCCATTTATCCACCCATCCATCCTTCCGTATATGAGATGTGATCAAACAATATGGTGAATGTTTAAATTAAAAAATAACTTATTACAATAAAAGACACATTGCCATTAATCCCCCTCAAAATATTTCCCCTTATTTCAAACACACTTGTCCCATCATTCTTGCCACTTTCTGAAGCAGTTCTGGAAGTCCTATTTCGTGATTAGTCTTTAGTTGTGCTGTCATGGCTGCCTCAATGTCCTGAATCATTTTGACTTTGGGGAAGCTGCACGGTGCCAGATCCAGTGAATAAGGTGGATGAGGACACACTGTAATGTTTTTATTTGACAGAAATTGCCGTATACCAGAAGCGATGTGTGACATGGAGTGTTGTCATGATGGAGGATGATTTATGGCACACTTTAAAATACACCTTCTCTCAACTGTAGCTCACACCCGACTGATTGCACCAAACAAGTTGAAACTTGTCACACACCGTTACTAAGATTTGACACACCACTTCCCCTATTGAAGATCCCTGCCTTTCCTTTGGAAGGTACCCTGTTTCCCCGAAAATAAGACCTAGCTGGACAGTCAGCTCTAATGCGTCTTTTGGAGCAAAAATTAATATAAGACCCGGTCTTATTTTACTATAATATAAGACCGGGTCTTATAATATAATTACTATAATATAATACTGGGTCTTATATTAATTTTTGCACCAAAAGACACATTAGAGCTGATTGTCTGGCTAGGTCTTATTTTCGGGGAAACACGGTACACAGCAGCAACATTCACCCTGTTTTGTGATTATGACAGAAAAGCTTTGTGTCACACATTGCTTCTGGTACAGCAATTTCTGTCAAATAAAAACATTACGGAGTGTTCTCATCCACCTTATTCACTGGATCTGGCACTGTGCAATTTCTGGCTTTTCCCCGAAGTCAAAAATGACCATGAAAGGTAAATGTTTTGAATCGATTCAGGACATCGAGGCAGTCACGACAGCACAACTAAAGACACTCACAAAAGAGGACTTCTAGAACTGCTTCAGAAAGTGGCAAAAATGATAGGACATGTGTGTTCAAAGCGAGGGGGAGTATTTTGAGGGGGATTAATGGCAATGTGTCTTTTACTGTAATAACATTTTTTTAATTAAAAAATTCACGATAGGGCAGCAGGATGGTTGGTTAGAGAGAGCTCTGAGCAACAGGGTTGCTGGTTTGACTCCCACATGTGATGGTTGGCTGCCCCCCTGCCCCGCAACTAGATTGAAAACGGCGACTGAACGTGGAGCTGAGCTGCGCCCTCCACAACTAAGGTTGAAGGACAACAATTTGACTTGGAGCTGATGGGTCCTGGGAAAAACACACTGTTCTCCAATTAAGTCCTGGAATAACACTCTGTTCCCCTTCCCCAATATAATCTTTAAAACAAACAAACAAAAAGTAACCGTATTTTTTCATCACACCTCATACAGATGCTCCTTGACTTACCAGAGGTTACATCCCCATCAACCCATGGTAAGCCAAAAATGCAGCCAGATACACCAAAAATTAACTCAAAGACAAAACTATGAAACTTCTAGAAGAAAACGTAGAAGAAAGTCTGTATGATTCTGGGTGAAGGAAGGAAGGAAGGAAGGAAGGAAGGAAGGAAGGAAGGAAGGAAGGAGAAAAGAGAGAGGAAGGGGGGAAGAGAGAGAGAGAAACAAAGAAACAGGAAACTGCGTTTAGTAGCACAGCGCACAGCGTTGGTTGTTTACCCTTGTGACCACGTGGCGCTGCTCAGCACCATAAGGAGACCATACACATACCGCGAGCCCAGGAAAGGATCAAAATTCAACGGACGGTTTCTAGTGAATGCGTATTGCTTTTGCACCATCGTAAAGTAAAAAAATTGTAAGTTCAACGATCGTAAGTCGGGACCACCTATATTTGCCCATCCACCCACCTTCGCACCCACCCTTTCATCCATCAGTCCATCCCTGCTTCCATTCATTCGTCCATTCATCTACCACTCACTCTCCCATCACTTACCTTTTCCATACATTCATCTTCTTTTGATCCAACAGATCCTCAGCAGGCATTTCTCAAGCACGTGCAACAAGGCAGGCATCATGGTGCACAGAGGAGGCTGACGGACAAACAGCCAGGGGGTGGGAATGACTCACATGCCATGTGAGGCTGACAGTGGCTGGAGCCCGTCTCTGTTCCCCACATGGCACTTCTGCCGCGAAGTGAAGCCCTGGCTCAAAGTTAAGCAGACCTTTGTGGTGCTGGTGCTGGTGGTGGATTTTTTAAATAATTTTTACTGCAGGACCCTCTGAGCCTTCAGTGAATGCAGCTGTGGTGCGTCTCCCAGAGGGGCCCTGTAGGCAGCTGGGAAGGACAGGTCGTTCCCTTTGCTTGTGGAATATTTGTTTCTTGTGAAAAAAATCTTGCTTTTAAGGCTATAGCAAGTAAATCCCCGCCAAATGAGACCTCAGAAACAATAGCACGTGTTTGCAGAGACTCTCTTACTGGTGTTAAAAAAACAAAATTTAAACATCTTAACTGGCTTTATTCAATGTATCATGAGTCGGGCAGCATCCCATGGAGCAGATAGAGAGGAGTTCTGAGGAGTTTTACATAGCGAAAGACTTTTATAGGCAGAAGGGCATACCCAAACAAGGAAGGCAACAAAGTGGCAACAAAGTGGCTTGGTTATTGCAAAGTCAGCTTCCTTTAGGAGATGGCAGGCGTCTGTCAGGCAGATTACCTCACTAGTGCTGGTGCAGTGATTCCTGATTGACTGCTTCAAGATTCCATTTCTGACAGAGATTGTCATTAAGTCTCAGTTTGGTGACGTGGGGCTTAGCATAAGCGACTCCATTTGGGGCCTATTGTCTTTCCCTCCCCTTTTTCTGCCTCCCCCCCACTCCGGTTCAAGCTGTTGTTTCTCGGTCTAGTTGTGTAGGACACAGCCCCCTGGCCCATGCTGGTATTAGGAGCCTTGCGCTCCCCCGGCTGAGGCCGTCAGTCGTCGGTGGGCTGCTCACACCAGCTCATGGCAGCTCTTGCTGGCTGCCTGCCACTCATGCTGGCCACCAGCTGCTCATGGTAGCCCATGGCAGCCGGCAGCAGTTCACGGCAGTTCACTCCATCCTCCAGCTGTTCACAGCAGCCCAGCTCCAGGGAGAGCCATTGTTCACAATCTTAGCTGTAGAGGGCGCAGCTCACTGGCCCATGTGGGAACCGAACCGGCAACCTCAGTGTTAGGAGCATGGCACTCCAACCACCTGAGCTACCAGCCTGGCCCATGTTGTCTTATTTTTAACACTGATTTGGAAGTTAAGGGGAAAATTTTTACTGCCTTTGATGGAGCTACTACAAAGACAAATGATGATGGATGGATGTTTGCGAAAAGGGTAGACAGTGTTTATTCAAAATGGAAACACAGCATGACTGATTCTATGGAAGGTGTCAGCTGCCCGTTTTCTCCATAATGCTGCTCAAACAGCATGTCATGTATTTTCTATTGACATTGAAGGAAATTATTTTCATTCTTGGCCTTCATACTGTTTGAACTGAGTGATTAAAGCATTTTTATGATTTGCTGCCATTCAGTATTCTTCAGTTCTCTGTCATTCAAAACTCCAGTGGCTTTTTAACAAGTGAAGTCGAGAAAATCCTGTTTACTTGTTTGAAGCATGGAAATTATACTTTAGTTCTGAAGATGTCCCCAAAATTCTTGACTTTTGAAATTATCCACAGAGGGAAGCCTATTTTCTATTTTACTTACAATTTCCAATATCTGTCTCCCAGTAGGATTATGCAAAATTGAAGAACAAAAATTAGTACCAAATGCTCTGTTGTTTTCAAAAATTTCTTGAACCTGTTAAATAATTGAAAAATTTACCTCTTTAAGTGTCAAAGTTATTCTTTTTTTAATTTATTTTTTATTAGTTTCAGGTGTACAAAGCAACGTAATAGTTAGACATTTAAACCCCTCATAAAGTGATAACCCACCCCCAACCTAATACCCCTCTGACATTTTATATAGCTGTTACAATACCATCGACTACCTTCCCTATGTTGTACTCCATATTCCGTGATTATATATACCGATATATTTAGTTATAGTTGACATTCAGTATTATTCTACTTCAGCTTCATGTGTACAGCGCATTGGACACAGTCTATGACGTGATCCCCCTGAGAAGTCCAGTGCCCATCTGGCACCTTACATGATCTTTACAACATTGTTGATTATATTCCCCATGCTGTATTAACTAGCAATTTACATTTCTTAATACCTTCACCTTTTTCACCCTGCCCCCCACCCCGTTCCCATCTATCACCCTGATAGATCTAGTACCTGTCTGGCACCATATCTAGTTATTACAATATTCCTTATGCTATACCCTACATCCCCATGACTACTGTATAACAACCCATTTGTACTTCTTAATCCTTTTCCCTGTCACCCATCCTTAATCCCCCTCCCATCTTAAAGAAGTCCCTCTAAGATTCCTTCAAATACTGGTTTGACAAACTATTGATAGAAAATTATATAGTATGAACACATTTTAAGATTTGTGTGTGTTTATGTTTATAATGCATAGAAAAGTCTATTAATGGCTTTCTTTGAACAGTGTAGATTACATGAGACTTTCAACTTGATACATTTCTGTATTTGAATATTTTACACTACTCAATGTTACTTTTAAACTTTATTTAACAATAAAGAAATTTTTAAATTAAAAAAAAAAAGATGGGTGGCTGGATGGCTCGGTTGGTTAGAGTGCGAGCTCTTAGCAAGGTTGCCGATTTGATTCCCACATGGGCCAGTGAACTGCGCCCCCCACCACTAGATTGAAAACAATGGCTTGAGCTTGGAGCTGAGCCATCAGTGAACGGCCGGTTTTCTCAGTGGTTGGAGTGTGGTGCTCATAACACCAAGGTCACCGGTTCAATTCCCACATGGTCCAGTGAAAGCAAGAGCTTGAGCTTGGAGCTGAGCCGCTGGTGGGTGGCCAGTTTGTTCAGTGGTTAGATTGCAGTGCTCATAACACCAAGGTTGACGATTTGAGTCCCACATGGGCCAGTGAGCTGCGACCTCCACAACTAGACTGAAAACAACGACTTGACTTGGAGCTGAGCTGCGCCCTCCACAGCTAAGACTGAAAGGACAACAACTTGAAGCTGAACGGCACCCTCCACAACTAAGATTGAAAGGACAACAACTTGACTTGGAAAACAGTCCTGGAAGTACACACTGTTCCCCAATAAAGTCCTGTTCCCCTTCCCCAATAAAAAAATCTTTAAAAAAAAAAAAAAAAGACGTTACTTAGACCAGGAAGAGAAATTCTCACTTGAGGTGGGTAATTTCTGCAGCATTTCCATGCTAATCTTTTCAAAAAGATTTTATCCCTTTAAGAATATGATTCTTTTACATAGATGTTTCTAAATACTCTACCAGCATGGGAGCAAGTGCAATCATTTTGTATTGTGTTGGAGAAGGGAATGAAAAATGAAAATGAGGAGGGTGTCAGATGGGTACTTGTCTTATTCGGGAGACCACTTCAGGGATGGTGCAGATGCCTGATCACTGCGCTGTACACCTGAGGCTGAGGCTAAATAACAATGAATGACAACTACAACATATATATTTTCACAGGATGTGGAATACAGCATAGGGAATGGAGTCAATGGAATTGTAACAGCTATGTACGATGTCAGAGGGGTAGTAGATTGGGGGAGGGGTTATCACTTTGTGAGGGGTGTAAATGTCTAACTATTACATTGTTTTGTGCACCTGAAACTAAAAAAGAAAAACCCTGGACAAAGAGAGAATTTGCTGAGGAGGATGCCATTATCTTCCTGCAAATCCTTTCCTTTCTCTTATTCTTAGTCCTACTGTCTCATGCCCGACAACATAGTCTCAGTGTTGTGATTGGTGCTACAAAAATGCAGTTAAATAGAAACCCACAGTAGCCGCCTTCAGCGGAAAGATGGCATCTGTCAACAGACAAAGCCAAAGGCTAAAAGCATAGGAAAGCAAAACTCAGAATTAAACATTTTTCTGGAACCTGATTACTTTTTAAATAGAAAGTATTAGATGCTGTATTTTGAAGCACAGAATGAAAGGGGAGGAAAGTTTTTAATCACTACTGAGGACAGGTCATGAGGAAACACATTTAAGAAAGATTAGACCCAAAGAATTTCCCGCTAGCAAGTGTTATTAAATAAGGGAACATATTCCTATGAAACATTGGGGTTGCGGGAAGCGGGGGAGTAAATCCTTTAGAAATCCATCAGAACCCTATGATGTGATCTCATCTCTGGAAAAGTAGATGTGATTAACCAGAACATAGAAAATCATAGCACTGGGGAGCTTTCCTTTCTCTGTCCAACCCCAGGAATTGTGATTTAACAAAAATTTAAAATTAGCATTGAATTTTTCTGTCTTATACAACTATGTTTACATTGTAGTTCAAGGACAATTTTTTTTAACTTTTATTTATTTTAAGTGAGTTTTTCCAGGACCCATCGTCTCCAAGTCAAGTAGTTGTTCCAATCTAGTTGTGGAGGGCACAGCTCACAGTGGCCCATGTGGGGATCGAACCGGCAACCCTGGTGTTATGAGCATCGTGCTCTAACCAACTGAGCTAACCGGCCGCCCCCAAGGACAATTTTTAAATGTTTGTTTTTAAGTTACAGTATCCTATGTGGACCCAAAGATCCTAATTTTAATTAGGACTCAGACACCACTGATCTGAAACTTCCAATCTTTGATGACTACAAAAGAGAAGGCCAGTGGTTTTAAAGGAATAGTTTCTGATTATAAACATTCCAAAATTTACTTGGAAAACAAAAAACAAAATTTAGATTACCACTGTCCAATGGCAAAAAGATAAGCACTACGAATATTTTTCTCTCCAGAGTGTGTGTGTTTATACTTCCCTCCATCACTCAGAAATGCACACTGTCTACAAATTGGGGTCTTACTAAGGATCATATCATGATTTTAAAAATTAAATATCCATCAAAAAAAAAAATGACGAGGCTCTCATTTTGTTCAGTGGCCACCATTTTCAAAAGTCGCAGTGTAGTCCTGAAGAATGGCAAAGCAAATTGTGCTGTGAAGGATGGACTTCTGTGCTTCCACACATCAAATTTGAAGAGCAGTTACCAGCACAAAGTTGATAACTTTATGCCAATACAGGCTTACTCTGTTGGCTCACTGTGCTAATGCCGAGTGTGTTTTCTCATTAATGGAAAATACTCAATGGGCAATCGATGGAAAAGAGAACGAAATCAGTTGGAAGTGACCACTGTAAAACTATATTACAAAGTAAATGGAACATAGACTGTAACTGCAAGGAATTGTATAATCAAATTCTGCAAAAAGAAGAAACCGTTAAGAAGAACCAAAGCATCAGGGACATATAATTAAAGAAAGAGGTACATCTTGTAGATAAGCTATCATTTATTTCAGATAATCAGTGAAGGATTTTTTGTGTGTGTGGTAGAATATACAATTGGGTTTCCAGGAGGCAGGCTCTGAGAGAGACCAGTGTGCAGAGGTACGTGCCCCACGGATGGTCCCTGTGGAGGGGCGGGGAAGGGGACAGGTGGGGCAGAGGGAGAACTGAACTGCAGTGCCAGCCAGTGCCAGCCTTATCCAGGCCTTCAGGAAGCGCCGGAGCTAGAACAGCCCTGCAGAGTGGTCCCCATTTGGGCCAGGATGGCCAGACCCTTATTCCCGGTGGCCTGCCCTGGGAAGATACATGACCTCGTGCGCGGTGCTCTGTGCATGAGTCCATTAGATGCTTTCCGTGAAGTGCCACCTTGATGCCCCACAACAGCCCTGTAAGTTCAGTTGATTGTGTCCATGTGACAGAGAGGAGACTGAGAAGTAAAGAGACTTGCTCAAAGTCATGCTGATAATTGGTGACAGGACTGAAATTTGAGCCCAGTTCTGCCCATCAACACACCAGTGGGACTCCTGTATACATGTCCCTGATGTCTCTTTCCTGAGAAACCCTGGGTCAGCGGAGTTGGTTTTGTCCTTTGCAGAGCTTGATTTCTGCATACTCGGTGGTGCTGGTGGCGGCGCTGGTGGCCTGGAATCTGAGGGAGGCGTAATGGAGCTCATGCTCCTCCCCTGAGGTGGGGGCGGCCACAGGTGGGGGAGGAGGGGGGAGGGGGCTGCTCAGTGGACACTCATGTTGGCGACCCTGAGTGGAGGGGAAAGAAGGGGCTCAAGTTAGGATAGTGGAGGCTGGAAGACAGCAAGAAGAGCCCACAAGCAAACCTGGCAACTGAGCTCTTCTTTTTTCATCTATTCATTCCACAAACGTTGGCTGAGCCCCCATTCATTCATTCAAAAAATATTTGAGAGTAATAATGCCTGGCCCTTGGTAATCAATTGCCAGCCTCCCAGGTCTGTCACAGTAATCTCGGGAGACACTATTGTCCTCATGTATCAGGCGGAGAAACCGAGGCTAAATAAA
The DNA here is from genome assembly GCF_004115265.2 of Rhinolophus ferrumequinum. Classification (NCBI taxonomy): domain Eukaryota; kingdom Metazoa; phylum Chordata; class Mammalia; order Chiroptera; family Rhinolophidae; genus Rhinolophus; species Rhinolophus ferrumequinum. The sequence goes on along the minus strand of NC_046298.1, from coordinate 44,973,353 downwards.
TGTCCCCAAATGACACATTAGTTGCTGTTAGGGCCAGGATTCATGCCCAGGTCTCTGGCTTCAGTGCCTGCTGCCTTATGGAGCAGCTCACCTGTGCCAGGCCCTGGATGTTCATTGGGGAACAAAGCAGACACTCTCCCTCACCTCCCGCCAGCTTGCAGTTAGGGGAAGCAGAAATTAAGGCCGTAGTCAATTATGTTACTATCTAATTGCAAATTGTAATAGGATGCACAAGAATGGTATGAGAAGGACAGGAATTTTCTCAGACCTGAACTGCCCTCAGGAGCCACTGAGTATTTCATAGGTTCAGGCAAATACAATTGTGAAATTATGTTACGAACCCTACAATCAAAGGATATTTTACAGTAAAGGTTTAACCTTGCCCAAAGACAACTTTGACCCTTTGCCCCCAGCACCTGGGATGGAACTTGTAAATCCTTGGAATATCCTGACAAGAGTGTCTTTGTTCACCTGGGACCTTGGGCCACAACAGGTAGTCTGTGATCAATGGTAGGGGACTTGGGCTACATGGTATCAGCTTGACCTCTGCAGGGGATGGAGACTGAATTCAGCTGCATGGGCTGTCAGCCGTATCTACATGACTGACCTCCCAACCAAAACTCTACACACCAAGGCTTGGGTGAGCTTCCCTGATGTGTAATACCCCCAGGTATGTTGTCACACATCATTGCTGGGGAAAGTAAGCCCTGTGTAAGTGACTCTACCAGGAAAGACCATGGAAGCTGGTGCCTGGCCCCTCCTGGACCCTGCACCATTCGCCTCTTCCCTTGGTTGATTTTAATCCCTATCCTTTTGCTGTAATGAATTATAACCATGAGTAGAACACCTTTTCTGAGTTCTGTGAGTCCTTCTGGGGAGTTATTGAACCTGAGTGTGTCTTGGGGACACCTGAACTTGTAGCAGACAATTATTTGGGGGAGATCCTTCTGGCATCCTGTGTTGGGGAGGATGAGGGGCAGGAAGTGAGGAGGTGGGGGTAGGGAGGGTCCAATTGGACCTGAACACATTCAGTAAGATGGGCAGGCTATGGTGGCCCTTGGCTCTGCAAGAGAAGACGGAGAGCAGAGGGGAGGGTGACTCCCGGGTCGCTGGCCTAGGTGACTGAGTTGATGGTAACCCAAGAGCAAAAGCGTATTCGGGGCCTGATGATCATCTTAAGTCATCACGAGGGATGTGGCGATGGCCATCCGGGGGAGGTGGCCAAATGGGACCTCCAATGGACAGAGGGCGCATCACTTACCCAGGAGCTGGGACCTGGCGTGGAGGGTGCCTTCTTCCTGCAAGTCTTCACCCTGAAGCGGAGGCCAGGACCTTTCAGCAGCCTGCCTGGCTCAGAGCTTGGAGTGTGACTACTGTCCCCCTACTAACGAGGCTAGAAGGGCTGACCAAGGCCAGGAGGTGAGGGACATATCTAGCCTGATGACTTTCATAGTAAGAACAGGTTCCCTACCCGCGTGGTTGGGATCCAGGTGGGAACAAACCCTGCTCCGATTCTCAGGCCCGAGGCCCAATTCTCGCAACCTCAGCACCATCCGGATTCCTCCAGGTGGGGCTGTCTGGGATTTCAGGACCCCTCACCACCCCCTGCACTCACCCTCCCTCCCGGGGATGACACTCACCTGAACAAGAAGTAGACAGAGAGACTGAGCAGGCCAGCGACACCAGCTCCCCAGCCAGCCCCCAGAAGGAATCTTCCGCCAGGCTTGGGGTTCCCTGCAGATGTGTGAGGTTGAGGGTGACTCCCCTCTAAGCCCCAGGACCCTGTGCCCCCTCCTCCCATGGAACTTGAGCTCTCAGGTCCTTCAGCCTCCACCCAGCCAGCGTGGGACTCTGCCCCTCACCCCTTCCCCGCCAGGCCCCAGCCCCTCACCTCCAGCTTCATCTACAATCCATTCCTTTCTCCCTCAGCCTCAGTCCCCAGCAGACCCCCTGACCTGGCATCAGCAGGACAGTGGCGCTCTGGGTCCCGTGGACATTCCCAGCCTCGCAGCTGAGTCTGAGGCTGGAGCTGAGTCCCTCGCTGAGGCTCAGGGAGCTGTTGGCCCAGGGATCCCCTGAGCTGAAGGTGACCTTGAAGGAGGTGTTACTGAAGTCCCCCTCCAGCAGCCTCTCCCCCAGCTGCCAGTGCACGGAGGGGGCTGGCTGGGCTCGGGAGGAGCAGCTGCAGTGCAGACCCTCCTCCTCCCAGGAGCAGGAGGGTCCCAGCAGCTGTGGGGGGTCTGTGGGGAGAAAGGAGAAGGGTCAGCGGTGCCTCTCTCCTCTCCTGCCCCCAGGTGTCCTGCCCCCAGGTGTCCCCCATCCCCCCACTTACAGTGCACAGAGAGATGGAGGGAGATGCTCAGGGAGCCCTGTGGGTGCTGAGCTTTGCAGGTAAATTCGCCTTCATGCACTGACTCCACCCGGGGCAGCTCCAGAACCCCGGGGTCTGAGGGCTGGGAGGGGCTCAGGGTCTGGCTCCCCTGGGCCCAGCTCAGTGTGGCAGGAGGGTTGCTGTCAGCGACACAGACCAGGCGGAGAGAGTCCCCTTCCCGGACTGGAAGAGAGGAGCCGTTCCCTGTGTATTTCATTTCTAGAGAGAGAGAGAAAGAGAGAGAGAGAGAGAGAGCGCTGAGCCCAGACTCCGAAGCCCTCTTCCTATTTCTATTTTTTTAAGTTGAGAAGGGATCTCCACAAGTAGTTTCTCAAGCAGCTTTACTGAGGTATAATTCACATGCCATACAATTCATTGTACATACCATTTAAAGAGTCGTGCAACCATCACCACAGTTTTAGAACATTTTCATCTCCCCAAAAAGAAACACTGCACTCTCAACCATCTCCCCCAGTCCTGTCACCCCACCAGCCCCAGGCAACCACTAGCCAACTTTCCATCTCTCTGGGTCTGCCCATCTGGACACTGCATGTGAATACAATCTCACACTCCGCGGGCTGCCGCGTCTGGCTTCTCTCACTAAGCACAATCTCTCCCAGGCTCACGCATGTTGCCGCAGATGTCAGTGCTTCGTCCCACCTATGGCCGAATTATGTCAACCATCTGGACAGACCACGTTTCTTCGTCCATCCGCTGACGGACACTGGGGCCGTCCCTGGCCTTCTTTGAGGCATCACCCTGTCCGTGTTTCTATTCTTCCTGAATGGCTCAGTGCCCCTCGCTCAAGTACCCACCACTCAGGTATCAAATCCTGAAAGGCTCCCTAGGGCCTGATCTGTGCCTCCATATCGCTTTCCCCCAGTTACCTTGGGGTAAGTGGTTCACTGGTCACAATTGAGGAAGGGGTGTTGGGAATGAAGTCTCCCCACACTAACTCCCCAGGCAACACATTCCTCTTGTCAGAGGCAACATTTATCTTGTGTGGCCTTCCAGAGCCATTTGGAAATCACCTTATCTACTAGCATTCAAAATTAATATCCCTGCAATCCCATAATTTGCATCATGACCCTCCAGGCGCTGGTTAGAAATGCAGAATCTGCATTGTCACAAGATCCTTGAGAAATTTCAGTGCTCAGTAAAGCTTGGGAAGCATTGCCCTGTTCCGTTCAGCACCAGAATGTTCAAAGCAGCATTATCATGAAAACTAAAATCTGTAAACAACTCAAGTGCCCATCAAAAGTGGAATGAAAAACTGAAGTGTGGTTCCTGCACAGTACAGTGACCTTTAGACAAAGATCTGCAGGAATTACAGCCACAAGAGGCATGGATGAATGAATGTCAAGAACACAAGGTGGAGCCACATCACAAAAGGCAGCTGCGACCCCACAAATCCGCTCCTAGGCATAGACCCAAAGGAACTGAAAGCAGGGACTCAAACAGATATTTATATCTGTTCACAGTTGCCATGGTGGGACACCGAAGTGTTCGTCAGCAGATGGATGGAGAAACAAATGGTGCTCCATCCACATACTGGAATATCACTCAGCCATAAAAAGGAAGGAAGTTCTGATCCAGGCCACCATGAGGATAAACCTTGAAAACACCACGCTAAGTGAAAAAGCCCAGACAGAAAAGACCACATACTGTGTGATTCCATTTATAAAACAATGTCCAAAATAGGCAAATTCATGGAGACAGAAAGTAGATGAGTAATTGCCTGGGGCTGGAGAAATAGGGAAGAGGAAATGATTGTGAATAGGTTTGGGGCTCCTTTTGTGGTGATGAAAATATTTTGGAACTAGATAAAGACAGTGGTTGTACATCACTGCGAATGTCCTAAATGTCACGGAATTATTCACTTTAAAATGGCTAATTTTAATGGCCTGTACTTAAACTCAGCTCTTCTAGCCTTTCTCCAGTACATAGACTGATCATTCAATAACACAGCCTTCATCTGCCTAAAAATAAAATAAAAAAATAAAATACAAATGGCTAATTATAAATGTTACCTGAATTTCGTTTCAACTAAAAATAAAGAAATAAAAAAGTCAGACAGGAACCAGTACGTTTCCGTCCTTTCAGAAACAGGGTGAACTAAACATCATATGGAGATTCAAACATATTTGGTAAAATTACAAGAAAGTAGAAGGAGTGTGGCTGTGTTCATTAACTTGAGTGTGGTAATCATTTTGCATCCTCATGTTGTTTTAAATACTTACAATGTATTCGTCAATTATACCTCAATCAAAACTCAAGTAAAATAAAATAAAAACAATGACAACACGCAATTCAGGGTAGTGGCTTCCTCTGAGGCCAGATGGAAGGGCATATAACTTGGGAAGGGATATTTGGGGGTGCTTCCAAGGGGGGAGTTGCTGTCCTGTTTCTTTACCCCGGTGGTGAGTGCCCAGGTGTTCCTTTTATGCTGATCCCTCATAACGTGCATCTATCTGACAATCATCTTTGCACGTCATGAATCGTAAGTAAACACAAGCTGTCAGAGAGTGAGTGGGGTGCCTCCGTCTCTGCAGATCACCAGGCACTCCTGGGTTTGGCTTGGAGCCCCGGGTTCTGCTCTCTGCTGGTGGAGACCTGCTCCCAGCCTGGGGGGGTGGGGGGGAGGGGCTGTCCCGTCTTACCTGTGCAGTTTCCTCGGAAGATGCTGATGGCCAGGTTCTGTGGAGCGTCTGGACAAAGAGACGCAGTGAGGAGCGTCGTCAGAGCTGGCCCCTCCCCCAGCGCCACGGCCAGGAGACACAGAAATGGGAAGTGGAACAGAACAAGTCCACGTCCTTCCTGCAGCCCCCTCCGCCACCGGGAATCCAGGCCGCGCACTCACAGGACACGTTGAGCGTGAGGGTCCTCTCTGTGCGCGCACCCGTCCTGGGGAAGGTTACCCGACAGGTGAGGTTGGTGCCGTGGTCCTGCGGGCGGGGCGTGAGCAGGATCTCTGAGGAGTTATCCACTGAGTCCAGTCCCAGCGGTCTGACGGCTGCCCCTGTCCAGGAGATGGTGAAGGGCATCGCCCCGTCACAGGCCCCTGGCATGGCGCATGTCAGGTGGCTGCGGCGGCCGGACTGCAGGGGCTCCTTGACGTGGATGTCCGGGGTCTGTGTCAGCGCTGAAGACGAGAGAGGGAGAGACCGACCCCGAGGGCCCCGGTGTGTGCCTCTAAGAGAGGCACTCCAACCCTGAACGGACCCCCTGAGGACACAGGCCGCCCATCCCTGTTGTCTGCTCCTGGGAACCATTCCATACCTGTCACGTCCACAGTGAGCAGGTCACTTTGGTAAGTGTGGTTCACGTGACCTCTCTCCAGCTGGAAATAGTACTTTCCACTGTCTCTCTTCTGGGCATCTGTGATGCTCAGAGAGCAGTTTTTAGCTCCAGGGTCTCCAAGGAGGTAGAATCGAGGCTTGATCTTCTTTAGTACTTTCTCAGTGTGGTTGTTTGTGGCCACGAGAATATCTTTTTTGGAATTATGTTTTTTCTGGAACCAGTAGCCATGAGCTGGAGTACGGTCCTGCCAGTCAGCCCAGGGGTAGGACACAGAGCAGGGCACGAAGACACACAGGCCCTCCTGCACCGTCACTGATTCCTGCACGTGCAGCTCGTACTCTAGATCCTTTTGCAGGGACCCTGGGGGACACAGAGGCTCGGTAGCAACCTCAGCCCCAGCCCCAGCCCCTGCCCCGCCCCTCCCCCCTCAGCCACTCACCTGTCCACAGCAGGGGCAGCAGCAGCCGCAGCATCTCCAGGGTCCCAGGGGCTCGGCCTGTCTTCTGACTGTCCCGCTTCTGGACTTGTCTGTCTGTTTCGGAAGGAAACTCCAAGAGGAAGCTTCTGGAAGGGACAGTGACCACCCACAGAAGAGGAACCTCGGGAACCACAAATATCACAGAAGAACTCCTCCTCTGACTTCTCCTTTCAGATGAAAGTGGCAGAGAAAGAATACAGGCCATCCTGGGTCCGCCTCAGGGGGAGGGCGTTCCCAGGAGCGGGCTCTTGGGGGAAATAGGGGAGCAGGGTGTAGAGGCCATTCATTGATTCATTCACTTGCGGCGCAAACAGCTACTTGATGCAGCAGCTGGAGGCTACCAGGAGAGTAGACTTCCAACTGCTGCCTTCAGGGGCCTCACCCCCGCCGTGACCCCCAAAGTCAGCACCCTGCTCCCAGACTCCCAAGGGCACGCAGCATCCTGCCTGTCTCCAGGCCGGATCTACAGTCCAACACAAGGCTCCCAGCTCCACAGTGAGAAGCGGGGCCATTGCACCGCGCCCCAGGCCCAGGAGGGCCTCGTGCCCAGGGTTCAAGTCTCTGAGATTGCCATTTTGAAATTCTTAGTAATTTCATCTTTGAATTTGTGTTTTGTAAATGAAGTCTGCTGGGACGAGGAGCCCCACAGAGGGAACTGGAACCTTGGATCACATGTGGTGAGGCCTCTGCTCCTCCTCACCTCCTCAGTGCCTAGGACACTCCCACCCCCAAACCCCCACCTGGGCACAGAGAGGTTCTGGGTTGTGCTGAGTTGGGAGGTGGGAGCCCTGGGTACCTGTGAGGGTCTGCACTGCACATTCTTCAGTCAAGTCTGAAGAATTGGACATTAACTAGCAAATAGAAAACACTGAACGAAAGGTGGTCCATCCATACCATGGAATGTTATTCAGGCATACCTACTACTACATGGGTGAACTCAAAATAGTATGCTAAGTGGGGGCTGGCCTGGTGGCTCAGGCGGTTGGAGCTCCGTGCTCCTGACTCCGAGGGCTGCCGGTTCAATTCCCACATGGGCCAGTGGGCTCTCAACCACAAGGTTGCCAGTTCAATTCCTCGTGTCCTGCAAGGGGTGGTGGGCAGTGCTCCCTGCAACTAAGATTGAACACTGCACCTTGAGCTGAGCTGCCGCTGAGCTCCCGGATGGCTCAGTTGGTTGGAGTGTGTCCTCTCAACCACAAGGTTGCCGGTTCGATTCCTTGACTCCCGCGGGGGATGGTGGGCTGCAACCCCTGCAACTATAAACGGTGTCTGGACCGGGAGCTGAGCTGCGCCCTCCACAAATAAGACTGAAAGGAAAACAACTTGAAGCTGAATGGCACCCTCCACAACTGGGACTGGGGGGACAACAACTTGACTTGGAAAAAAGCCCTGGAGGTGCACACTGTTCCCCAATAAAGTCCTGTTCCCCTTCCCCAATAAGAAAAAAAAAAAAGTATGCTAAGTGAAAGGAGACAGACACAAAAGGCCACCTCTTGTATGATTCTATTTACATGAAATATCCAGAACAGGCAAATCCATGGAGACAGGAAGTAGATTAGTTGTTGCCAGGGGATGGGGAGCTGGGGGAATGCGGAGTGATTATTAATAGGTAGGAGGTCTCTTTTTGGGGTAATGGAAAAGTTCTGAACTGGCTAGAGGTGATGGTTGCAATATTGTGAATGTACTTAATGCCACTGAATTGTATACGTTAAAACAGGTAAATGGTAAATTTTATGTTACATGTATTTTACCACATTTTTTTTAATGTTCGAAAGAAAACAACCCACAGGAGGTCAAAAAAGAGAACCCATGGAAGAAAGGAAAAAGCAAAGACTCTATTTCCAAAAAGGTCACATCCACAGGTACTGGGGTTAGGACTTCAATATCTTTTGGGGGGGACACAGTCCAACCCATAACAGGCCCCCAGGAAAAGCCCTGGACACCAAGGCCCAGGTGAGCGTCCCCGATTGGCAATACACGTTCGTGTTGCCACACACCATTGCTTAAACAACAGAAACGTATTTTCTCACCGTTCTGGAGGCTGGGAAGTCCATGACTGAGGTGCCAGCCTGGTGAGAGTCCGCTTCCTAGCTGGCGATGGCCACCTTCGTGCTGTTTCCTCAGAGATAACTCTGGTGTCTGGTCTCATAAGGACACTAATTCTGTGTATCAGGGCTCCACCCTTATGAACTCATTTAACCTTAATTACCTCTTAAAGGCCCATCTCCAAATACAGTCACATTGGGGGTTAGGGCTTCCACAAATTAATTGGGGGGAACACAATTCAGGCCGTAGTACTGGAAGTCTTCAGCATTGTCCACGTGACTGCACTGGGAGAGACAACTAGAAGCTTGTGCTCCATCTCTTACGGACCCTGTCACGTGCACCTTTCCCTTTGCAGATTTTAATCTGTATCCTTTCACTGTGAGTATAATAGTTTCTCTGTTCTCTGTTTCTCTGTGTTCACTGAGTCCTTCTTGTGAATCATTGGACCTCAGGGAGGTCTTGGGGGCCCCCAGAATAGTGTGTTTCCCTCCTCACGCTGCAGTGCCAGAAGCCACTGTTTCCCTTAGTGGGGGCCATGTGCCCACCCACCTGGGTTTGTTGATTCTGAAGACCAGAGCAAGGTGTCCTCGGCGTGCCCCTTGGTGGACGTGCAGTACTCCACTCCCAAGGGCCCAGAGCTTGTCTAGATTGGGAAATTGCCTACCAGGGGTGGACGGAGAAGGGACCACAGGTTAAACCTGGCAAGCTCAGGAGACCGAAAATAACCACATAGGATGGTGTGAACATAAAACTTCCTAACTAAGGTGGGCCATGGCAGAAAGTCACATCTTTAGCTTCCTTGACAAAGGTCAATCTCTACTTGAAGTGAGCCTGTGTATTGTCTTTTTGCATCTGGGATAACGTGCCCTTGGAATGTCAGTAATCCCTTTAGCCAGACCAGAGCAGGAGACTATAGAATCCCTCATTATTATTCTTGTCCCCTGATTGCCAGCTCTATGTGAAGTATTAGCTATCCTGTACCCACCTATGTAAAATGAGTGCCCCTCTCTGCAATTTACTTGCATCCAATCCCAGAGATTCACACACCTCACCCCCCTCACCCCCCACCCCCGTTTTGCTTTCGCCCACCCCCTTAATCTACCACCAATGGATTTCATGTAACCCTCCTCCTTTGATTCTATGTATAAAATAAGCTACAAACCCCCATTTTGCAGAGCATTTTCTGTCCGTGGAGATTTTACTTCCTTGGCAATTGTCAGTTTGGCTCAAATAAACTCTTCTAAACTTTCTCTTAAGCCAGATATTTTTTCGTCGACACAGGAAATTTGCTGACTTTATCACAAAGGAAATGAATGGGACGAGTGCGATCCGGAACTGCACAGAGAAAGCACTGGTTCCTGTTCATCAGGAACCAGTTCCTCACTTTACTTCTCAACCACTTGTCTCTCAAACAAAAGGCTACTTATTACTTTTAACTAAATGGTCCCAGGGGGTACCACAGGAACACCAGGCAGCATCAGCAGAGCATATCCCCAGCCTGTGGTATGTGGACCCAAGGTCACTGCACCCCCTGCCTGTCCCTCTTGCCCTTGCTACTCTATCGTCCGCTGTCCAGCCGGGACCCCACAGAGAGCAGCCTTGGAAGGGGCCTCGGGGTGCAGGCTCTGTGGAGAAGGGACCCCAGGACCTGTCTCTCACTCAGGAACTCTGCTTTGAATCAATTTCTGAAATTTCAAAGTGGGCCCCTAAAACTGCCACTTTTTCAAAGCAAGTAAGCTATTCATTGCTTTTCTTATAGAGGGCCACACAGGATGGAGGTGGGGTGGTCAGCCACTGGCAGGGTTGCAGGGACCCCGGAGCACATGGCATTGACACACAGTTGGTGCTGAGGACCACGGAGTCACCCAAAATTAGGAATTGTCCAGCAAGAGAGAAACGCTATTCTTTATCTTCTGCAGGAGACATCATTGCCTCTGGGTCTCCTTGGCCTGAGGACCAGGTTTGTGTGCATGTGTGTTTGTGTCTGTGCATCTGCCTGTGGGTGTGATGTCTGTGTCTCGGAGTGTGTGTTTTGTGCCTGTGTGGGGTGAGGATAGCCCATCTGTGTGCCCATGTGCCAGGCATTTGAAACAAGCTTCAGAGGCTAACATTGGAGGGGCCATCCGTACCTTGCGTACCACATTAAGGATCTGGGCCTTATTCGGAGCAGCAGGAGCCATTACACTGTTTGGAAGCAGGAGTATTGGGCTTATGATAATGAAAACATTCTGCGCTCCTGCAGTGTCTGTTCCGCTGGACAGGACCCAGGACTGGCTGCCCCAGCCTCTGCCTCGTTCGCACAGTGAGACTAATCCCTTACAGTCTAGGAAGGGCTGTCTGTACACCTCATCCATGTCATCCATCAGGCTGACCTGAGCCTCGGGGGCTGAATCTGGAGCCCCTCACAGCCCTCGAACCCTGGCACCTTGGAGCTGCATCAGGTGGAGTTGGGGTATGAAGGTGAATTTACCTGCTGAGCTCAGGTACGTGAACCAGGGGCCACAGGGGCCACAGGGGCCGAGTCAGCAGGTGACTCCTCCCAGGGTCTTGGCTGTGCTCCTGGGGGCTGAGAACTGCGAGGAGCTCCAACCAGGTGCACGGATGGGACCTCTGGGGGCTACAGTGATGCGACATGGCCCAGGGAGAGACAGAGGGAGTGGCGACGGGGAGAAGGCCCAGTGTTGCTTTCTCTCTCTCCCCACAGATGGGATCAGAGAAAACACCACATTCCAGGTGGCAGATTCAAGAAGACAGTGTAGGTGGCAATGACGCCCCCAAAGAGTCCAGGTCCTAATCCCCGGAACCTGTGACGGTGTCACCTTGGTCAAAAGGCTTTGCAGGTCTGATTCTGTTAAGGATCTTGGGATGGAGGTGATCCAGGGGGACCCTAAATGTAATCACAAGTTTATAAGGGCGAGGCAGAGGGAGATCTGACTACAGAAGGGGACGAAGGATAATGTGACGATAGAAGAAACTGTAGCGACAAACCAGCAGAAACTGCAAGAAGCAAGGAACAGATTCTCCCCTGGAACCTCCAGAAAGAACCAACTCTGCCAACAGCTTGACTTTATGCCCACTTTGGGGAGACACAGTTTGGACTCCTGGACGCCAGAATGGTGAGAGAATACGTCTGTGTTGTTTTAAGCCACTAAGTATAAATTTAAGCCCTGCTCTCTTGGAAGGCTGTAGCTTTAGTGGGATCCATTTCCTTCCTTGCCTTTTCAAACTTCTTGAGTTACATCCTTGGCTCGTGGCCCTTTCCTCCATCTTCAAAGCCAGTGGTGTAGCTACTTCTCTTCCTGATTGCTTTCATCTGCTTTTCCATCACATGGATTTCTTTTCTTCTGTGTTCACATCTCCATGTCTCCCTAAGAATTCTGGTGATTACACGTAGGGCCCACCCAGGGAGTCCAGGATAATCCCCCCTCACAATGCTTCACATTGTCACATCTGCAATGTCCTTTTTGCCATATGACTTAACACTCACGGGCTCCAAAGATTAGGACCTGGGTGTCTTTGGGGGCTCTGTTCTTTCACATACGTCTGATTCACTTATATGAAATATCCAGAATTGGCAAATCCATAGGGACAGGAAGCAGATTAGTGGTTTGTAAGAGCTGGGGGGAGAAGGGTTTGGGAAGTGACTGCTGACAGGCTGTCCTGGGGGTGATGGGAATTAAAAAGTTCTGCAACTAGATAGAGGTGACGGTTGCCTAACACTGTGAGTGTACTAAAAGCCACTGAACTGTATACACTTTAAAATGGTTGAGATTGTAAAGTTGCTGTTATTATTTTTAACGCAATTTTTACAAAATGTCATGGTCCACCCCTGAGCAGGGAACTCATGCAGCGACAGCATGTTTCTGCCTGTTGTCAACATAGCAGCCAAACTGTCTATGAATCAGAACAGAGCCCTCCATTCACTCCTTGGTGTATTCGATTCCTGGGGCTGCTGTAACAAAGCAACGCGAACCGTGGGGCTTAACCTAACAGAAATGTACTCTCTCCCAGTTCTGGAGGCCAGAAGTCTGAAACCACGCTGTCTGTCGGCAGGGCTCTTCTCTCCAAAGCCTCCAGAGAAGGGTCCTTCCCTGCCTCTTCCCGCCTCTGGTGGTTGCTGGCCTTCCTTGGCCTCCAGATGCATCCCTTCTCTCTGCCTGTCTTCACACCGTCTTCCCCGGCACATCTGTCTCTGTTCTTTCTTTTCTTTTTTATAAGGACACCAGTCATATTGAATTCATGGTCTACTTGGCTGCAGTAGGACCCCGTCTTAGCCAATTCCATCTGCAATGACCCTATTTCCAAGTAAGGTCCCACTCTGAGGTTCCAGGAAGGACATGAATTTGGGGGGCGGGGGTGCGAGGGAGGACAGTATCCATGCCAGTATACCTGGTCAGATGGTCACAGGGAACTACACGTGAAGTCACGGGTGAACATTCAGGGTGAGGCCACGGAATAGCAGGTGTAGGTGACACGGGATGTGGGTACCTGTTAGTGTAACTGGCACGTGCCCTCTGGCCCTGTTAGACCCCTTTTCCTAAGGGAGGGTAAGGCCTCACCCAACCTTACCGCATAATCCATCACAGTTCAGTCCTGAAGGGACGGTGCAGCTGCAGAAATGCTGTTGGCCAGCTCACTTTACTTTTCCTCTAGGTCCTTGTTGACATCTGGATGCCATTCATTGTAAGAAAATCATTTACTTGTCTGGCTATTGCACTGACCTAAAAACAGGGCCTCATGCTAGTCCCAGCCGCGACTCCAATTCTACCCGGCGCGCCCCCCTTCCCCAAACGCGATGTCGAGCGAAAGCATCCAGACTGCGAATCAAAATCACTGAACTCAATTCAGAGACCTTCCTACGGGGGGGAAAAAGTGTGGCTTTGACGTTCACGCCCCTGCTCTGACCCTCGGATTCTCTTCTGTAAATGGGCATTTTTAACAATTGGTTTAACAAACATATGCCAGGCCCCTTTGAAGTGCTTTAGAAATATTAATCAATGCTCACGACAACCCTTTGAAGAAGGTGCTATCTTTCCCATTTTACAGCAGAGGAAACCGAGGCACAGAGGCTTAGCAGGCTGCCCAAGGTTGCACAGCCGGCTGGGGGCTGGGCGGGATTTCACCCGGGGCTGCCCCGCACCCGTCTGGGCGGGAAGGCCTCCCGGTACTGGCAGGGTCCTGAATTTGGCTTCTTGTCCTCCCCACCCGGATGCGAGCTCTGGGAGCGGGAGGCACTTAATGAGCATCGTGGAAAGAAGAAGGGATGAATGGATCTCAGGATGGCCACATCCCCTTGACCCGAGCCCTCCTGCCGCGCTCGGCTTGGGGGCTGTATTCACCGTCAGGCCTTCTATTCCCAGTGAACCGGACCCCGGCGAGGAGGGACCAGAAGGGAATTGCAGCCTCGCAGTATGAATGGAGGACACAGCACCCGCTCGCGGAGCGGCACGGGCGCCACCTAGCGGCGGCGTCTTGTAAGTGCCAACGCGAGACCCGAAATGTTCGCTGGGGGGAAGCGGAATCCGGGCGGGAAAGGGTGTAGCAATCCGGTGTCGTTTGTGGTCAGTGGTCTGCAAATCAGTGTACGAAGCTGGGGGCCGTCTACCAGTGGCTTGCAAACTTTTCTGATCGTGACTCACGGTAAGAAACCATTTCATATCAAGTTTCGTGAAATACCACCGTCCTGCATGTTTTTTCTAGTCTATTCCGGTATTTAAACGCTGGTCAAAATCCTTCTGATTCCCTGACTATAATGGGTGACCACCTGCACCATTTTTTTCCAGCTCACAAAAATTATGAAGAAAGCGTTAGCACCCAGGCTCTGGCCCCTCCAGACCCGGGGTGAATTCTCTCATTTGTGCCCACTCGGGTCCAGCGGTGCCATCCCTGACTTCCAGATAAGTCACCTGGGCTCAGAGAAGCAGACTCCTGTCTACTGCCACACAGGATGTGTAATGCCAGCTTCTGCCTCACTTCTGGAGAAGCAAAAAAACATCATTAGATGCTCCTAATCTCACTGTTATCGGGTAAAGTTTAATTTAGTCCTTTCTCCATTTTTGCTAGCAAGGTTGAACTGCACTGGCCTGCAATGGACAACGTAAATTACTGACATTGCAGAGTTCAGGCTTAAAATTGCAAGTCCTCATATGTAACAAAAGGCTACAGGCTAAGCTATCAAGGGTGAACAAGAATTAAACTCATTCCCCTGGTTTATGGAATTACAAGTGTCAAACAAAAACAAATTGCGGGAGGATGGGAAGCATGAAGTTTATTCTGGAGTGATGGCGGAACTGTTTTTAACTAGATAGAGGTGGTGGCTGCACAACACTACGAAAGTACTAATGTCAGTGAGTTGCTCACTTTAAAAATGGTTCTTCATCCAAAACCTAACAGTACCTTCCTTTTGCATTAACTGAAATAATGTCAACTGCTTAAAATACTGTCTGGCATCAGTTGGTTAGATCGTGGTGCTAATAACACCAAGGTTGCCAGTTCGATCCCCACACGTGCCACTGAGTTGTGCCCTCCTTAAAAAAAAAAAAAATAGTGCCTGCCACATAGTTGAGCCCTCAACAGATAGATGTAGGGGACCATCCCCACTATGGCTACCAGGCCATCTCCCACTTACCTCCCAAATACCCCTGGGAGGCTTTCATCAACAAGGGGCTCCTCCACATGGGGTACCCCACAACTCTTGTTGCAGCTGTCCAGCCCGTTTTGTTTGCGTGTCACCCGTTTTGGTGTGTGATGAGGGCCATGGGGCGCTGGCACCTTTAGCTATCCTTTGTTTTGCTATCTATGTAAGTAATTAAGGGTCTGAATCTAAAAGTGGGTCTTGCATCATTACCAGTTCAATCAGTCCCATCGTGACCTGGGCCGTGTACCAAGTGTTGTGTGCTTGACCATAAGTACTATCTGTTATTTCTATTGTCATTGTCTTTGGCTTACAACTGCCCTCTCCCAACTTCTTCTCTCAAAGACAAGACGCTCAGACCAGAAGTTATTTATTTTATTTCCACCACAACCCCCAAAAGGATCGCTCCCGCCCTCTCTCACCTAGATGCAGCCCCTGCCCCAACACCTTCACAAAACACTGATTTCCTCCCAGAGCTAAAGTGAACACCCACTCACCAACTATGGCCACACCCACTCTGCCCAGCTCCCCATCTGCCTCCAGAGCCACCAGCTCTTCAAACTTGCCTACCTTTTGGCTCCCTGCCCAAATGTAGTTTCCCAAGGTCAGCTCGCTTGCTTGTTCTGCTTATGTTATTATATGGGTGCCATTCTTAAAACCCTCTCTGACTTATTCCCTAGACGGCTCTCCTGTGCTCATTTACAGTCATTCTGCACAGCTTTCTGGCCTCACAGCCCCGTTCGAGAGCTGGTTTCCAAGCTCTCCCCTGCTCCCTGAACTCCCGGGGGCCTCAGTCTCTCAGCTGTCACTTGAAAAGTGTAGGTGTTGACTAAGGCCAAATGATCCATGATTCTGAGGAGAAGGGGAGCAACATGGACAAGAAATGGACAAGAAAGGAGACAAGGATAAAAGGAGAGAGAGAGAGAAGGGGGGGCTTTGGAAAGAAGCTAGAGGCAGAGGGATGATGGGGGGACCCTCCCATCTCAGCCCCAGAAACAGAAGTGAGCCAGAGCCGGAGACCAGTGCCCCCTACCGCCCGAAGCCCTGCCTGTCTCCTAGCTCTTGCGGGTCCTCTGGCTTCGAGCCTTGTACACTTCGATGAGCAGGTCCTTGACATATTGGATCTCCCGCTCCACAGACTCAGCCCTCTCCCTCAGCTCCCGGTTCCGTGCCTCCAGCCCCTGACACTCGCCCTCCAGGGCCTCACCCTCTGCCCGCTTCCTCTGTCTGTACCTCAAAGCAGCTGACTTGTTCTGGTCTCTCTTCTTTTGCTTGCGGTCCCCTCGAGTGATGGCAGGACTGGGGTAGGGGGCTGGGCGAGAGGTTTGAGGTAGAGGAGGGCGCTGCTGTGGTGGGGGCATGGGAGCCAAACCCGAATCCCCCTGCCCAGCCTCACTGCGGCAGTAGATGGCCAGCAAGTCTAGGGTGTCCAGGGCAGGGGGCTGGTGGAGGTCAAAGGTGGGGGGTAGGGGGACAGGGAGGGAGGGTGCCGCTTGTGGTGGTGGCTGTGGTGGTGGGGAGGATGGTGGGAGGAGTGGGGCATCAAGGAAGAAGTCTTCCATCTGCTCCAGCTCCTTCTTGAGGAGCGAGGCCATGGCTTCCAGGTCAGGGGAGGGTGGGGAAGGTGGGGGAAGGGCACCTGAGGGTAAGGGGGGCTCCAGAGGGAGAAGGGCTGTAAAGTCCACCCGTTCAGTCATCCAATCAGAGAAGCCATCACCTGGAGGATTGGAGGAAGACAACCAATGAACCAGTCAAACGTCTAACCAGTCAACTAACCAACCAACCAACTAACCAGTCAACCAACCAACAACCAGTGGACCAGCCAACCAATCAACTATCTGATTCAGTAACCAACCAATCAACCCTTTTCACCGACCAATCAATGAACTAGTCAACCAACCAATGACCAAAACAAAACAGTCAACCAACCATTTCTTCAACCATTCCAACATTCTCTTTACTGAGTAACCCACATCTGTGATTTGATTTACTTTCTAGTTTCTTCTTAAAACACAAACTCGATCACACATACACAATACACCCTGTTTCACCTTTAATTAATTATTGAAAACCCACTATATGACAAGCATTGGGGACACACTAAAGGAATAAAATAATCCGTCTCAGGGCTTCTGCATATGCTATTTTCTCCACCTAAACAGTTCTTCCCTTGGGTCTTTTCATAGCTCATTCCTTCCCATCCTTTAGGCTTCAGCCAAAACATTACCTACTTGGAGAGGGTTTCCTGGCTATGGACTTTAAACTAGGTCCACAATGTCATTTTGTAGCTAGAGTGTGAGCTCCAGGAGGGCAGGGATGTCAGTCTTGTTCCCAGCTATATCCCCGGCACCTAAAATAGTGCCTGGCATATTACAGGTGCTTAATAATTATTTATCAAATGAATGTATGAATGAATAAATTCTCCCTCCTTCTGTCTTGTGCCCCACACCACAGCTCCACACCACCTCCATTCTTCACCTGTCCTTACCTGCCAGGGGCTCTCCCCCCCCTGGAAGCCCGCCCTCCAGGGCTCCCCCAAGGACCTCATAGGGGCCCAGGGGGGCAGGGGCCAGGGGGAGTTTCCCATAGTCTAGGAGCCAGCTCAGCCCGCTAGCTGGGAGCAGGGCCCTGTCCAGCTCCAGCCCCAGGGTGGCCAGGAGTGACATGGCTGCAGCACAGGCGCTGGGAACCAATGGCAATGAAGGAAGCTGCACCAACAAGTGAAAGGAGGCTCTGGAGGTCGCTCAGTTGGCCGAAGACAGGCACCAAGGTGAAAGTGGAGGACCTACACGTGTGAGACAAAAGTGGGCAGGGTCATAGGCGAACCTCACTCACCGCCAAAGTCGCAGGGAAACCAAGTTCTACTCCCACATCCCGGGGGGCAGGGGGCGCTGAGGGGGGGGACCCCTCCCTTTCCCTTCCAACTGGGTTGGGACTATGCCTCGCCCTCAGAATTCTAAATCTGCCCTTTCCCCAAATCTGAGCCCCACCCACTCCCAAGGGGATTCTCTTTAGGCCCGACTTTATTTTCTTCAAAATTCCCGACCCAATCCTCCAATACAGAAACATAATGGTTTCCCAAGGGAATTATCTTAAGCCCTTCCCACCCACCCCATAATATTCCTTCAGTAAAAAAAACTCAGTCCCAGGGGAATTTTCTTCCAGCCACACTCCTTTCTCTAAAATACTTCCTTTAGGCCCCACCCCCTCCCTAGGTCCCATCTCAAATCAGTTCCCAGGGGAATTCGCCCTGCCCCACCCCTTCACCAATGTTATCTATTCAAATCCTGCAGGGACTACCGTTATTCCGCCCCCCAGCCCCGCCCCACTATCTTAGCTGCACCCCTCCCCCGCAGGCCCCTATTATTTCTCCAATCGAAACCCCACCCCTCATCTAACGGTTCGCTTAGCCCCGCCCCTTCGCATAATACTCTCCCTAGCCTTATCGTTCGTCAAGGCTGAGATCCTAGCTCCACCCCCTTGTCTTTACGCTCTGCCTTCTACCCAGTCAGTGTAAACTAGCACCCGCCCCAGCAGATGCCTGAATGAAAGGGAGAGACGCTATGCTGCGCGCCTAAGCGATGTGGAGCAGGCGACTAAGCAACGTGGACCAGGGAAGGTGGAGGTGGCCAGCAGAGAACAGCTCTCTACGCCAACCTTCCACACTTGGCTCTCTCGCCGAGGGCCAAATTTGGCGCAGCTCCACCACCAGAACGGTCCCATTGTTCTCACGTCTACGCGGGGGGGCGTCAGTGCGCATGTGCAGCCGCCTACTGCCAGCCCTTCGCACAATATGGGCTCTGGTGGGCTGACGCGCATGAGCAACAGCGCGAAGACAGACTCGTTCCGGAAGAAGGAAAAAAAAAACTCTCTGAGGGCTGGTGCGCAGGCGCAACCGTACGCAGGCCATCTATAAACGCCAACGCAAGAAAAAGACACCCTCCCCCACCATCGGGCCGAGTACGCATGCTCGGCCGCGCGCCCATGCTGGTTTTCCCTCTTCTGCGCCTGCGCGACCGTGATCCCTCACTTTCGTCTCCCCAACCTCCAAGCCTGGTGGTGAGGGCCGCGAGCTTCGAAACGGCGGGAAAGGCGGTTGGAGAGGGAGGGGTGAACGGTTACTCACTCCATGGCTGTGGAAAGGAGAGGCAGCGGCGGCCTCGGCTGAATAAAGAAGGCAGGAGCGAAGAGCGCAGGCGCGGTGAGCGCGGAGACGGGCGGGGGGCACGGAGGGTTCGCAGCTACAGAGCCATGGCCGGGGCTTCGCGGGCAAAGGCGGCTTCGCCGTAGTGTGAGGAGAGATCGTGATCTGAGGATGGGGAATGTGGTGGCCCCGGGGAGTGGGAACAGATATATCTCGGGCGGCGCAGCACGGGACCGCCCGGATCCTTCCGCGCCCCGCCTCCGCGCGGTCCAACCCGGAGGCGGGCCTGGCCCCCTCCTCTTGGGCATCCGGCCCCCTCCTCCTTTCGACCCCTGGGGTTTGGCCCTCCCTTCCCGGTGGCTCTACGGTTCATCCCCCTTCTGCTGGCTCTGGCCCTCCTGCTCTCTCGATCCTAGGCCTGATTTCCTCCTCCCTGAGACCCTCACTGGTGAATTTCTCATTTCCTTTCCCCTGCTTCATGAATTTCCGGCCGGCCACACGCTCATCTCTGCTTTCCCCAACTGCCTGCTCACGCTGAGAACGCTTTTTGTGGGTTAGAGTCCCGCGAGTCCCAGCCTAAGCTCCATTCTAATCACATACCTGCCATGCTGGTCTTGGGCAAATAACTTCTCTAGCCTCATAGATAGGGAACTATCTATAATATTAGAATAACCAACTCTACCTAATGGGGTTATTTGTGAGAATTAAGGAAGTCGATGCCTGTGAAGACCTAAGCACAAAGACCCGCTTATACGTGTCTGTTCAACCTATTTTATTATTAATAGGAACTCGGGGGCCCCAGTCTCACACCCCCACACACGCACTCCCCGCAAAAGCCTCAGACACTTGACCATCCAGTACCAGCTAACAGGTCGTTCTTTTGTCTCCGTTCCTCCAAGGTGTCAATTTCCAGCCATCCCCACCCTCCCCCATTCCAAGTAATGGCCGCTCAGCCCCATCCTGGTGTAGGGGTGCAGAGAATCTGGCATCATCGCCCCCACTCCATCCTTTTCTCCCTCCCCTGCCCACCTTCCCTCAATCCTTGGCCGCAGCATTCCTTTCAGGCCAGTTGTTTCATTCTTCTGGCCCTGCCCCTCTCCCTGACTTCCTGAGACGCCCCCCAGTGGATCAGTCTCCCAACCCTGCCAAGAATGGGGGGACTTCCACTTCCATTTACTAAAAGAGAGCGAGCTTCCTGGCCATCTCCTCCCTGTGCGCTGGGTCCTCTGCCAGCCCAAATGGGTGTGGGTCTTTTCTCTGCTGCAGAAACCTGTCTTTCCCACCCTGCATCCATCCACGTCAAGACATTACCCTGGAGTTCAACCTTCATCACTTCTGTGGCAGTTATGAGACTGAAGCAAGATCCAGAGAAGGTGGGGGAACCCTGATCTTGAGAGTTACGTGGGCAGTAAAGAGAAGCGGGCTTCTGCCTTCCCCCTGGTTGCATGCAGGAAGTCCTTGGCATCTGAGCGCTTTGCCTTAGGGCACTTACCGTCCTCTCTGCCAGTATTTGAGCACTTGCCCTATATTTCCTCGAGTCTGTAGAGGCTCCATTATTACCTAGGCAGCACAGAGTAGTGGTTAAGACATAGATTCTGGAGCCCCGTTATTTAGGTTCAAACCCTGACGCACCGCACTTACTAGCCTTGTGGTACTGGCAGTTTCCCTTAGAAAGAAGAGGCCATTAATGGTACCTGCTTTTTAGGGCTGTTATGAGGATTAAATGAGTTAATCCAGGTCAAGCGCTTAGACTAGTGCCTGGCACACACGAGGTGCTATACACATAAGGGGTGGTGATGGTGGTGGTTACTGAGGTGGGATATATTTTATCTCCACTGCTAAGCAGTTAGTGCTTTAAAACTGTGATTGGTCTTCCACCTTTTAAGTGGAACTTCAGGACCGATCTCTTCCTACTTGTCAGTATAGAGATTTGAGCAAGACCAGGCAGGGTTAGGGTAGACGATTGGACAGACTGCTGGTAGTCGGATGGCACAGGCGCGCGCGTGCGCACACACACACACACAGTTTTTCTGAGAAGACCTTCTAGGTTATGTGTGGGAAGTAGGTAGAGTTGTTTTTTTTTAAATAAACTATTTGGGAATAATTCTAGGTTTACAGAAAAATTGCAAAAAAGATAGTGTACAGTTTCCATATACTCCTCACCTAATTTTTTCCATTGTTTTCATCTTACGTTACTGTGATACACTTGTCATAGCTGAAAAACCAACATCTCATCTGTACACGTCTATTAACTAAACTTCAACTTTATTCTGATTTCACTGGTTGTTCCCTATAGTCCTTTTTTGTTCCAGGATCCTGTCCAGGTTGCCATATGACATTTGTCATTGTGTCTCCTGATCTGCAGTCGTTTCTCTGACTTTCCTTGTCTTTTATGATCTTGACAGTTTTGAGGAGTGCTGGTCAGATATTCTATGGAATATCCCTCAGTTTGGTTTTGTCTCAGAGACTGGGACTATCGGTTTTTGAGGGGACGGTCAGGTAGGGTATTTTTTAATAACCAGAAAGGAGCTTGCTCAGTATGGGAGTCGTGCTGCGGCTGTGTGAGGTGTATGCCGACTGAGAAGGCCGTGGGGCAGGGATCCTGGTTCCCTGTCCCAGCCCCCGTACCGCCTTCTCTCTCTAGCTGTCCTATTCCACCCAGTTCAACTCTGATGCCAACTGCCCCACCCAAGCAGCTTGACTCAGACCTGCTGGGTGGGGGCCAGTTCTCCAGACTCAGCTCTCTAGCCCTTCCTGGCATATTCTAATTTATGGGCGGTGGGTCATCAGTGGCTGCCTGTGAGCCTGAGCCCTCGCTCATGCCCACCCCTGACCCGGACCTGTGGCCCCTCCAGGACTCAAACGCCTCAGCCTCCCCCACCTTCGCAGAGTAACCCAGCCTTTCCTTTCCAACTCGA
Source organism: Rhinolophus ferrumequinum (assembly GCF_004115265.2). Classification (NCBI taxonomy): domain Eukaryota; kingdom Metazoa; phylum Chordata; class Mammalia; order Chiroptera; family Rhinolophidae; genus Rhinolophus; species Rhinolophus ferrumequinum. The sequence continues at coordinate 44,951,462 of NC_046298.1, read as the reverse complement.
GCTGGGGCTGGAAGCGTGGGTGGGGCTGCTAGGGACTCTTTTTCAGTGCGGAGAGACCACGCTTAGGGAGTGAGGTGGAAATTGCAGGCAGGTTGCATCACCCTGGCTCTTTGATGGGGAGGGGGGTGGGGGGATTCTCTTGGGACCCCTGTGCACCTGGCAACAGGCTCCTGTTTAGCGGAGTCCTGGATCTGGAAGCGGCCCCAACACAGCAAGGGAGGGTTGTGGAGGGAGAGGGAGAGTAGCCACCGGTGCAAGACACTGAGAATCTGAGACTCAATGCCAAGGAGTGACCTCAGATCATAGAGGCTAACCCACTTGTCTTGCGGGGGGGGCAAGCCTGAGGCCCCAAGAGGTGAAAGGTGTTTGCACAATCAGACTGCTAGTTAGAACCAGGTCTCCACAACACTGCACAGCTTTCAGGGCCTTACAGGCCCCAAGGAGAGTCTGTCTGCTCCTCTCAGATAGATCACCACCCCCCATCCACCCCCAGCCCGGGGCATAGCCTGCTGGGAGGCCACCAGACCTGGACCTTCACCTTGGGTTTGCTGCTGCTCAGTTGCCAAACTCTATTGATTCTGACTTGCGTCTCCTCACTCCTCTGTCCTAGGAGGCCCTCCTCACCTGCACTGTTGCAGCAGCCCCTCCCTGGTTTCCCAGTTAAGGTGACAGCCCGGCATGATGGAAAAGGCACTGAGTTTGCAGCAGATGGACCCAGGTTCCAAACCCACACCACTTAGTCCTGGCTGGCAATGCAGGCACGGTCCTTCCTCTGCCTTAACCTTGGCCGCCTTCTGCAAAGTGGGTCGGAACAGGGGCTGTGAGCCAGCCTGTTAAGTTCACATCCCAGCGCCACCACCGCTGTGAGCCTTAGCAAGTGGCATCTTCTCCCTGTGACTCAGCTTCCTCAGCCATAAAATAGGGATAAGAGGACCCGCTTCACAGAGTTGTTGTAAGGGTGAAATGGTAAATGTATATAAAGTTGCTAGAATGGGGCCTGCCGAGTAATGAGCATTAGTCATTTCTCTAAGGCTTGGGGTGCTGGGGGGTAATGGGAAAGGAGGGAGGTAAGGCCAGCACTTACTAGCTCAGGGATCTCTACGTGTTTGTTTCTCTTCCTGTCTCCACCACACTTTGTTCTGCTTTCGTAGCCACCTGACAGACAGATGTCTGCGTACGTGACTGTTTCCCTGAGCACGTAGAAGGCAAGGTCGGCACCTTCCTTATTCCCAGAATCGTTCCCCACAGCCCCCAGCCCTGTGCTGCTGCCTCGGCAGGCATCGGTTCACTGTAAATAAGAGCCGCTCGTGCACAGAGGCTGGGAAGTCGGGACTGTAGTCCCTGAAGAGGCACTAGGGCAGGTATCTGGGTCATGGAGGCTGGGGGCAGGGGTTGTCGGTATGCGTCCTGGCAAACAAGGGCAGGAAGGCCAAGGCCAGCGCCCTTGGGGAAAGGGCAGCGCAGTGCACAGGTCCGCCATGTGAGCCGGTGGCTCAGAGGCTTCCCAAGCCCCTTCCTTCCCCTCACTCCGCTGTGTCTCCGTCGGCAGAAGCAGCCACAGCTCTTAGAACCTAGTGAGGCCCTGCACTGCTGCACCAGCTCTGGCTCCCTCCGTGGACAGCTTCTGTTTTAGTTTCTATCCTCACTGCTACCGTGTTTCCCCGAAAATAGGTAAGCCCCAGTTAAGATCTCAGCCAGATGGACACATTTAGTACGTTATGACGATGTTCCAGAAGAAGAATGATATGACTGTATTTGAATAAATGTAGATTGTTGTACATGAAAAAATAAGACATCCCTGGAAAATCAGCTCTAATGGAGCAAAAATTAATATAAGACCCGGTCTTATTTTCGGGGAAACACGGTATAACAAATTACCGCAAACTTAGTGACTTAAGACAACACGTATTTATTCCCTTGCAGTTCTAGAGACCAGAAGTGTATAGTGGGTCCACAGGGCTGCCTCCCTTCTGGAGGCTCCAGGGGAGAATCCACTTCCTGGCCTTTTCCAGCTGCTACAGGCCACCTGCATCCTTGGCTCGTGGCCCCACCTCGTCACCCCAACCTCTTCCGTCATCACATCTCCTGTTTCCTTTCTTGATCTTCCTGCTCTCCCTCCTGTAAAGACCCTTGTGATGACTTTCGGTCCTGCCCAGGTAATCCAGGATAACGTCTCCTTGGCAGGGTCCTTCATTTACTCACGTCTGCAAAGACCCTTTTGCCACGTGAGGTCATATCACAGGATCTGGGCACTAGAAGTGAGCATCTTTGGGGGGCCATTATCCAGCCTACCGCTCTCCCCTCTCAGAGCCTCAGTTTCCTCATCTGGGAGATAAAGGTTGTGGCCAGCCCTGCGGTTCCCCTTCACGTGCCCACAGGGACTGACTGTAGGAGGAAAACGGCTAACTGAAGGTCATTGACGACATAATGTCCTGGAGCTCTGGACACCATCACTTAACCCTGTGTGGCCTCCAGCAAGATACATGCCCCATGTGCCACTGTGGCCTCGTCCGTAAAGTGGGGGCAATAGCAGAACCCTCTGGAGAGGGCAGTGGTGAGGACCACAGAGAAACTCTGAAAAGGTTGAGAGCAGTGCCTGGCTCAGTCAGTGAGCTGTCCCCACGGAGCTGCAGGCCCTGTGTTCCAGGCGGGCCAATGAGCCGGGACCACCCGAAAGGCACCGGTGCTGTCCAGGGGCAGCCCATCCTGCTGGGCAGCTATGCCGGCTGGTGGCGCAGAGCTGCTGCCTTCACAGAAGTTGGAAACCGAGATTTTTCTGTGAGATCCAAGTTTTAAGAGGTTGGCGAGTAATTCAGAGAAAGCCCGGCAAACCACAAGTGTGGCTGCGGGCCTCCCCGACCTTTGTGCTCAGTGACTTCCCCAACGCCCAGACCTGTAACCCTCCCCGCCCGGAGCAGAGAACAAAGGGAACCCAGTCCTCATTCCGCTCGTGGGCCCCACCCCTCTGCTGGGCTGACCAGAAGGGAAAAGGAGCAGGGCCTGCGCAGACAGCCCAGACCCCTAGAGTCCAGGGCGGTGTTTGTGAGGGGCAGGGGTGAGTGCTCCCGAGACTGTCCCTGAGGGGCAGGTGCCTGCTTGGGGGTGGGGCTGGTATCTTATTACCCCACCTGTCGCTTACCAGCTGGCCTTCCCCTTGCCCCAGGAACACGTGTGGTTGCGCAGCTTGAGTGTCTTGTTCATTGACAGGACCTCAGAGCAGCTCAGTAAGGGGGTGTTAGAGGCCTTGCGGGAGCTGGGCTGGGTTAGGTGACTGGGCAGCTTCAGGGAAGCGGGGCTTCGCTCTCGATCGGATGCTGGCAGGGAGCCGGGCAAGGCCATGGCTGGTATCGTTATGTTCTCCGGAGGCAGAGGGTGAGCAGAGCTCATGCTCCGCTTAGTTAAGGGGCAGCATCACCTCCGAGCCAGGGGCGGAAGGTTTGGTCATTTTTGTGCTTTGGACCATGTTCGTGTTTTTGTCCGTGTTGAGACATGATTCCGAGTGGTCTTGTTTTTGTCTCGGTGCATCAGGGGCCGAGTGGCCTTGGCTGATGTTGGTGTTCCATGAAATTGTTTATGACCAACAAGAGGGCACCAGGGCCTGCCTGGGAGGGCTGCTTTTCCCTTGCTCACAGCAAGCGTGCTCGTGCTACCCAACGGGGGAGGGAGGGAGGTGGGCAGCACCTAGGCCAGGGGACACCTGGGCACAGAGGAAAGTAGCAGGGCCTGGACCCAGCCGGCACCCTCTGGCCAGTACCACTCATAGTGGGAGCTGAGGGGAGCAAGCGAGAGGTTGAGGCAGAGGCAGGGAGCTACAGGGGGAAAACAGGCCCCCAGGACCCCCGAGGTGCCCCCTCCTCAGGCTTGTGGGGACTGCACCACGGAAAACATTGAGTCCGTGGCCAGCAGAGCCCTGAGCCTCGGCCTGGTCAGTTCAAGAGCCCTTTGCCCTTCTCCTCCCCCTCCTGCCCACCCCCACCGAGAGCAGGAACAGGTTCCTGGGGGCTGGGCGGGAAACAGCAGCTGGTGTCCCCCTCTTCACTGCAAGCCACCAGGAATCCAGCCTGTAGCTGAGGGAGGCAGAAGCACTGAGTTGATTGAAGAGTGAGGCCTAAACGAGTCTGGAAGGTGATGGAGATGGCCAGAGGTGGCGTTAGAGAATGGCAAGGGGCCATCGGGCGTGGCGCACGATGGGCTGTGTGAGAAAATGTCCCTTTGGAGAGTCTCAGACAGCCTGGGTCAGTCCTAACTACCCGTGTGACTTGGGGCAAATTGCTGAACTTCTTTCAACCTCAGTTTGCTCACCTATAAGGTGGGAACACTGATGGTTCCCACCACCTCGTAAGGTCATGAGTCAGTGCAGGTAAAGCACTGCAAACAGGCCCCGGCACATAACGTCCTGAAGCGTTAGCGTGTGGTTGATACCCAGGGACAGGTAAGGGCTGTGGCTGGTTCTGATTCTCGGCATCAAAGCCACCTTGTTCCCACCTCTGGTGGCTTTCACCGGGTTCCCAGAGAAACCATCTCCATGGCAACAGTCTGCCACAACCTGGCTGGGACCTTTGTCTCCGTCCCCCACTGACAGCACTGCCTCTCCCCTGGGACACTGGTACTGAGTACAGGAGAGGGCCAAGGAGGGAGCACAGGTGTGTGGGTCTCCTCGAGTCTCTTGGCCCTGGTGCTTCAGCCCCTCTCTAGGTCTCGAGGCCTTGGCGTTGTGTCCATGCCCAGTTGCATTTCCCGTGAAGCCCCCAGATGGCCTCACGGCTGACTGGAACATTTCAACTCCAGTCTCTTCCCTAGCCCATGCTCAACCAGGTTTCCTCATCTCCAGATCACGTGTCCTCAGAAGAAAGCGTGATCCTGTCTTCTGAAACTACTCTGCCCAGCCCTTGCAACCTCTGCAGCCCCTCTTTCTTCTCTCAGCCCCTTGCCAGCATCGCATGCTTAGTTGGTTTGTTTAATGGCTTTATGGAGGTACTGTATAATTCACATCCATTTATTAAAGTGTACAGTTCAGTGGGTTTCAGTATATTCACAGAGTTGTATACTTACCACCACAATCCAATTTTCGAACATTTCCCTCACCTCTGAAAGAAGCCCCATCCCCATTGGCAGTCATCCCCACTCTCTCTCTCCCAGCCCCTGGCAACCACTAATGTGCTTTCTGCCTCTATGGATTTACCTCTTCTGGACATTTCAGATAAATGGAGTCATAGGTGGTCCTTTGTGTCTGATTTTCAAGGTTCATCCATTTTGTAGCAATATCAGTACTTCATTCCTTTTAAAGGCTGAATAATATTCCATGGTATATTACATTTTATCCATTCATCAATAGATGGGCATTTGGGTTGTTTTTACTTCTTTCCTATTACAAATATGCATGTACAAGTTTTATGTGGACGTGTGTTTTCATTTCTCTTGGGAAATACCTAGGAGTGGAATTGCAGTTAGTACCGGGCACAAAGCAACCCCTGGATTTGTTAATTCCGTTGACAAGCATTTACTGAGTGCCCACCATGGCCTGCAACTGTTACAGACACTGGGGGTACAGCCCTGGAAATCACAGACAAAAATCTTGCCCTGTGTGCAGTTCACGTTGTGATGGGGAGACAGATAGTAGGTGAGATACATGGTATTTCAGATGGTGCTAGTCCTAAGGCTAGCCAGGGAAGACCTCACTGAATAGGTGACATTTCCTCAAAGACCTGAAGGGGTCAGGGAGAGATCCATGGAGACATCTGCAGGGAGAGCCGTCAGAGGGAGGGAGCAGCAAGTGCAAAGGCCCTGAGGCAGGAGTTCTTTAGATGCATGGAGGCCTTGGAGACCAGCAAGGCCGGTGGGGCTGGAGTGGGTGAGAGGGGCAAAGAACGATTGGAGATAAGGGCACCTTTTGGCTATTGTGAACATTTGTGTACAAGTTTTTGTTTGAATGCCTGTTTTCAATTCTGGTAGTTTTTCCTTGATCACATTTAAATAACACTCTGGGTTTTTGAGGGTGATGGCCAGGCCATGTTGTCTTTGTTTGCCCAGCACAAGGCCTGTCCTGTCCTAAGTCTCAGTGAATGTTTGTTGACTGACTGAATGAGGTATATTTGTGAATTACCCAACACGAGCTGGTACACAGTGGGTGCTGAATGGTTAGTGCTTTTATCATTATTTTTTAATTAAGGCAGTTGATGTATCAGATTGCCAGAACTTTCCTAATCTCCGGTGCTGGCAGGTTGTAGGGAAATGGTTGTCTCGGGCACTGCCAGTTAGAATAAAAAGGGCAATTTGGTAGTCCCTGGTAAAACCAAAACGCAAGCCTGCGTTTCTGGATCTCTGCCCTGGAAACGTGCCTGTGCCTGTTAGCACCATCTGAATGCCCTCGGCGTGTGTGAACGTGCCTGCTGCAGGATTGTTCATCATAAAGGAAAATTGGAAGCGTCCTGAGTGTTCATCAGTACAGGCACGGATGAGTAAAACGTGGGGTGGGTATACCATGGACTGATTGCCAGCAGCCGGAAGGAATGAAGAACATGTTGGGAAAAGGACAAGTTGTAGAGTGACATAGTGTGATACACTGCGTAATCGGAAAAATACGTGGATAAAAACATTTCCTCTGGCTGTGAATACACACAAATGCATAGATAAAAGATACATAGCAGCTTCCGACAGGGATTACCTCACAGGTGTGGGGACCAGGATGGAGGATAGAGATCAAGGGGACCTTAGCTTTGTCGGTAATGTTCAAAACAATATTTTAACGAAAGGGCTGATGTATTAATTGTGTAGTTAATATATACAAGTTAAAAATGCAGTTAAGTAGAGGGGAAAAAAATCTTTCACTACAAGAGAGAAACAAAACAGTTCCTGGCATAAAAAAAAAGTACCCAGCACCAGAGTATTTCTCAGATCTCTTCCAGTCCTATTATTTGATTTAAGAGTGGTGGTTCTAGAATCTTCCTTACTCTTCTGGTTGTATCCTGACTTGTTTTCCACACACGCCTTACCTGATTTGTTTTCCCCGTGGGGGAAGTAGCTGTTTGTCCCTCCACCTGAGCTCCTTGGGGGACAATTCCAGGCCTCAGGAGTGGGGAGGAGAATGGAATTGCTAATTAGCCGTGAAGTGACTTCTTGGGGGTAGAGATAGTATTTTCAAGGGATGGACGGAAGAAGAGAGGAGGTTGAGAACCTGTGAATCCAAGAAGCATTTAGGTACCACCTGCTTCCGGCCACCCCCAAGGCCGGAATGTTGGCACCTCCCAAGTCGGCTCTCCTCTGAGAACCTGCTTCCTCCTGTCCAAGGAGGGTAATGGGCCTGCTTAGAATGCTTTCTAAGTGGAAAAAGGACAGCGCACCTGGCGCACAACCTTTTGTGTACAAAGGGAGGGGGTGCAAACCGTGCATTTGCTTAAATGCATAGGAAATCTCTGGAAAGAGGCACGAGAAACCTAACAGCTTGTCTCCAGGAGTGAGAACTGGTGGCTGTGGGGACAAAGGGAGGGTGGGTGGAGACCACAGTATTCCCTTTTGATCTTTCAAATGTAAAACCATGTGAACAAACTACCTATTCAGAAAAAGAATTTAGCTTTCACTTTAAAAACAGCCAGCGCTGTGTTATTGGGTAGGTTGAGAAACGCAACACGTAGGATGAAGCCTCCTTGGTAGTTAGCACGCCGCCACGCTGGGCATCTAAACGCGCAGTAAACCTGGAGGGATCCCTTCACAGGGCTCAGCCCGGCGACAGGCAGTGAGGCTTCCATGGCCCCTCCCCCTGAGGAGCAGACAGACAGACACGCCCCCAGGTTTTGCTGAATGCAAGTGGGTTATACCCGGGGGGCTGGTCCTTGGGGAGGAGCAGGCGAGAGGAAGTTAGGACTGGGGGTCCCAGGCGGGCTCCTCCATCTCCCGTCCAGGCTGGGGACACCTGTGCTGTGGCAGAGATGGCCTTTAGATGGAGGTGAGCGCTGAGGTTTCTGTGCTGCTGATCTGCCTTAGGAAAACAGTTCTGCCCCTCTCGGGGGCTCCTGCCAGAGGGGTTGGCCATGCCCACCAGCAGGATGGTTATACACGAGCTGGACAGAATAGCCCAGGCCACCACTGGCTCCTGCAAGTCTCCCCCCAACTCCCAGCAGCCTGGGTGAGTCTCTGAAAACAAATCAGAGCACGCTCCTGCCTCAGCCTTTGTGCCGTCTCTCTGTCCAGTCTCTTCTTCGATGGGCCAGTAGAGACCGCCTTGGCTAAGAGCTGGTTAGCACGCCGTTCGTTGCTTATCACTTGATGTCCATTTTTCGAGGGCCTGCTCTCTGAGCTCCTCTGTTCCCAGAGGCTTTAGAGGGTTTTTCAAACAGCTTCAAGAGGTAAAGTATTTAAGAAGCAGTTGGTGGACTTGGGGCAAGCAGGCGCGGAGTTCTGTTTGATATGTTGGTGAGACAGCCCAGAGGAGTGATGGTGAGGGCAGCAAACAGGAAGTCCCTGCACTAAGCGTGTGTCAGAGGTACCAGCCGGGCATTGGTACCAAGCTGGGCTGATGGTGGCCAAAGGCCAAGGTTCCCCGGGTCTCTGATTTTTCCTCTTTTCCCTCGTCTTCCCACCTCTGTGCTCCCCTCCCTGTCGCCGCCTCTGCTCTCTCAGCCAGTGGTTGCACTTCCTCCAAATACTAAATAATTCCAAGGGAAAAGTTCCCCCCAGAGACAGCTCCTGTCCTTCCTGGGTACTGTCTGGTCTCAGCATTGTCAGCAGTGCCACCCGGTGGCTGTGGGCTGGATGCCAGGAGCCTTGCTCCAGTCACTTCCCAGAACCTGCGTTAATAATTAACATTTCCTGGGCCCTAAGGATACACCAGGCATGTGCTGAGCGCCTGGTGCGGATCAGATGTTTCCTCTTCACAAAGACCATGTGATTCACAAGCTCCATCCCTCGTTTTCAGATGCGGAGACTGAGGCACGGGGGACAAGACTGGCATGTAGATCCCAGGGCTAGGCGTAGCACAGCCAGGGCTCAGGCCGACAGGCGGTGTATTGCCAGGTGACTGACAGAAAAGGACAGGCAGAGGCCCCTGTCGGAGCGCACAGAAATGCACAGTCTGGGCTTGTAATGCCAGCTACAGGCCTGCCGTGCCAGGCCCCGCCCGGCCCATCAGTGGACAAGCAGAGCTGGGTTCATATTCCTGAGCCCCGTCCAGGAGCCCTCAGAAGTTGAGCCCTCAGGCTGGACTCCTGGCTGCCCAAAATGAAGTAGCGTTTCTGTTATAAATGAGGCCATGGCGGCTCTCGGCCCCAGTGGATGAGTCTCGTTGTGGGAGGGTCACTCAAAGCTTCTGAGGGGAGCAGATGAACGGCAGTAGTGGCGTCAGGAAGGAAAATGGTGCCATGGCTTTGTCTTCAGTAGGGGGACTAGGCTAGCAGTCTCCCTCCGTGACGGGGCCCCCAACTCCACCTCCTCACAGCACGCTGCTGTACAGAAGCTGGCCTTTGTCTGTGACTCCCTCTGCCACCCATCTGCCCAGAGGACCTTATTCATCCTTTAAGACGATTCTGTCATCTCCTCCTCCCCTGCCCCAGGCAGAACTTCAGATTTTAGCCCCAGAAAGATCGGGATTCTCATCCTGGGACGAACGTTGGCTGCCGTGTGACCTTGGAGAAGTCATGTCACGTCTCTGAGCCATTTCCCATCCACGGAGGGTTCGGTGTGCTGCTATCTAGTGCTCCTGGCCCAGGACCAGTCACATAGGCAGTGCTCAGTCAATGGTGGTTAGCAGCTATCAGTCAGTCGGTCAGTTACAGTCACTTTGAGTGCCAGCTGCATGCCAGGCACTACCCTACGTGCTGGGGGTGCAGCTGTGAACAAACGGGGACGTTCTGCCCGTGGGACCAACACCATCACCTTCACCTGCCCTCCTCAGTGCTCTTAGGCCACCTGGTCCCTTTCTCCATCACAGATGGCATGTCATTGCTGGGTGTCACATCCATGCCCCTGATGAGCTCGCCGCTGTGGGAGTTGCGGGGCAGGGCCCGGATTTTCAGAATCACAGCTCACTGTTCTTTCCACACCAGCTCCCCAGCTGCTGGGGCCCAGCTGCTGCCGCCCAGCTGCCCCCTCGCCCCGATGCAGAGACAGGCCCCATTACCTCTCACTCCAGCCTCTTGGTCAACCCCAACTCCAGCATGTGTTACCCGTCCACTTATCTAAATTGAGTTCCATCCTGTTCTTCCTCCCTCCCTCACCCCTGTATTAGGTTCCTGTTCCTGCTGTAAAAAGTTATCACAAACTTTGTGGCTTAAAACACCACAAATTGATGCTCTTACAATTCTGGAGCTCAGAAGTCTGAAATGGATCCACGGGCTGTATTCCTTCTGGAACCTGAGGGAGAATCTATTGTTTTGCCTTTTCCAGCTTCTCAGGGCCACGCGCATTCCTTGGCTTGTGGCCCTTCCTCGGTCTCCAAAGCCAGCAGCATAGCACGTCTTCAGCCGTTCTCCCGTGGTCACATCTCCCTCTGACTCTCCTCCTTTGCCTCCCTATTTCACTTAGGGATCCTTTTGATTCCACTTGAGGGCTTGGTGACAATGACACTTGCCCCTCAGCCACACTGGCCGCCTGCGGTGTCATCCCACCCAAGGACTTTGTTCTGGCCACCCCCTCTGGCTTCCAGTTTGCCTCAGCTAATCCCCTCCCCCACCCGCGCCCCTAGTCCCCTTTCCTTGCACTACTTTCTCTTGTTCCTCGAGCTTAGCCTCTTCCGACATGATACATCATTTCTTTGTGGCGCCTGTTTTCCTGGCTGTCTCCCCTGCTGGACTGTAAGCTCCAGGAGATCAGGGACGCCTCTGTCTCGTTCACAGCTGTATTTCCAGGGCCTTGAACGGTGCCTGTACATTAGGTGCTCGAAAATATTTGTTGTATGAATGAACATTGTGCTGCAAAGGAATTTTTTACTCTTTGTGACTCCCTCTTCCCTCCCCCGTCCCCTGAGGGATGGGCCTTTTTTCTAATCTATGTGTTGTCATCACTACAGAGTGGGGCTGAGCATATATTTAAGTTAGGAGTTGGAGTTGGCACAAGAACTAAAGAGAGAGGTAAGGTGAGTGGACCTGGTGAAGCTGGAGGTGACAGCAGATAACCCTGGTCCCCAGCTGGGGGATGGGTTGTGTCTGTAGGTCAGAATCCTGGGTGGGTCTTTCTCTGATTCTCCTGGGCTTGGAAGGCGAGTGGATGTGCTTTGGAAAATGGGCATAAGTGGGGCAGGCGGCTCAGCCAGTAACTCCCTGGGCGACCCCGAGGCAGCTCCTCTCCCTTCGGGCCTCAGCTTCCCCAGGGGCGAACTGCAGATGGCCGCAGCGCAGCCCAAGCACGCCTCCCACGTTTTCCAGGAAAAGTCCATTTCTCCAGTCTCTGTTCCTCCTGCTTCCCCTGAGCTCTGTCAGCTTCTCTTGCAGGAAAGCTCGCCGCTGTAGTAAGGGTGGGGACTCAGCTCATCGTGGTGTTTGTGCAGCCACGTTTGTGAGAAATCCCGAAGGTCCTGGATGTTGATGGCTTTGTTAATTAACCGGGACAGACCCTGCAGAACCGTCACTTCATTTCATTCTGGCGCAGACCTACACCTTTCCCACATGAGGTTCTCTCTCCTTGTCCCCAGAGTTCTGGTTCAGGCCCTGGGCTCTTGGCCTGGACCATCACCCAGCCTCCTGCCAGCCGCCCACCCCTGTACGTGTATCTGGCCGTGGCGTCCTCCCCAGCCTTCAAGCCCCTCCATGGCTCCCTCCAAATGAAGTCTGAGCCGTTAGCATGGCATCTGTGGCTCTGCCAGCTTCTCCCCTCGCATTACGTGCCACAGCACACAGCTGTCAGGGATCGCCAAGACCACCCTCAGGTCCAGTGGTTCTCTCGCAGGACTCAACTCAGCAAAGCCGTTAGACTCACAGTTACAGCAAAAGGATAGAGATTCAAATCAGCAAAGGGAAAAGGTGCACAGGGCAGAGTCCAGGAGAGACCAGGTGTGAGCTCCCAGTTTTCAGTGAAGTCCCACGGACAGCGTGTAAGCCTCCCAGCCGCGATGTGTGACCACACGGACAGAACGTGGTCCACCGCGGCAGCCTTGCTGTCCAGGGTTTGCATTAAAGGTCAGGCAAAAGAAATAGTCACATAGACATAGAGTACCTGTGTGACTGACCTTTGTTACTGTCCCCAGCCCCTCCAGAGGTCAAGCTGATAACGTGGCCAAGGCCCCACCTTAAAGACACTGTCAGGCAGGGTACCCCAAGGGCTTAGCCGTGATCTTGAGGGGCTGGGCAAGAGCCAGTCCTTTGTTTGGAATGTGCAGGGTTTGGACAAGCCAGGCCTGCCGAGTAACCCGTCAGCACACCTGTTTCAGCCTCTCTGCCTTCACCAGGCCCCTCCTTTCCATCTCCTGGCTGATCCCACATCCTTCAGCACTCAGCTTAGGCATGTGCTCCCTGGAACCCAGGCCGGGGTACGAGCCTTGTCCCTGCTGCCCTCCCCCGTCCTGGAGCCCTGGTATTGAAGCTGACATTTGCCTGTCTGGCCGCCTGGAGGACAAGGGGCCATGGCTTAGAAACCTCTCTGGGCTCCACTCTCCTAGTTTGTAAAGTGGACCTGCCCCACTTCAGGAGTAAGTGAGCAAGAATGCATCTAAAGCACGTAGAACAGGTGGGAGCAATACGTGTTCACTGTTGTTGACAGAGCCCTGCCATCTGGGGTTTGAAACAGATGAGGCATTTAATAAATGGTGAACCATTAAACCAGACAAGCCCCCACAGAAGATAGTTTTTCTTGTGGTTTTTTTAATAGTATAAAAAGCAAAGAACTTTCCACCCCAATATATTTAAAAAAAAAAAAAAAGACAAAAACTTTCTATAAATGCTCTTCTGGAGAATTTTAGCTGTAATTTATTAATAGCAAAAGCCCTCAGCAGCTGAGGTCCTGAGAGTCAAGACACGTAGGTGGCTGCTAACAATAAACCCAGCTCGAGGTCGCTCTGTAGTGACAGGTGTGTTCTCTCATGTAGGAAGGGCTCTGGTGCAGGACCGGGCGCCGGTGGGCCTGGAGTCCCTGACATTTACTGTGGCCTCTTAAGAGTAGATGCCTTTCTCAGAAGAGCTTTGTAAAAATGCGAAGGCCTGGGTCCTGCCCCCGTCTTTGATCTGGCCGCAGTCAGTACCTTTTGAACGCTGCCAGGTGCTAAAGCGCAGCGAGTGGAGAGCCACTGGCTTAGACCAGGCAGCCCCACCAGTAGTGCGGGCGGCCGGCACCTCCCCAGAAACACAGCTGTGTGGAGGAAGAGACCCAGTGAAAAACAAGGGTCTGCAAAGAAGCAGGGGAGCAGTGGAAGCTGGGGTGGGGAGCTACAGTAGGTTTTCCTGAGGACACCTCGAGAAATAAAACTGGGCCTGAAGGAGAGGGAAGAGGAAACAGGACTCGTGGACTCCTTCTCGGAGCCGGGCACTTGGCTTCTCGGTTGTGACCTTGTTTGTTCTTCATAGTGGGAGGGGGCTGTCCTCATTACAGATGGGGAAACGGAGGCATGGAGAGGCTCAGGAGTAATTTGCCCCAGGGCCCTCAGTAAGTGGCAGAAGCAGAATTCAAACCCAGATGGTGTCCTTGTGTTTGGAGACCAACTTTGGGTCTGAAAACGGGGGGCTGTCTTGCAAGTGAACTGCACGGGCTGTTTTAGATGAAGGGAAAATAAGAACATGAAGGTGTTAAATGGAAGCTGGGGTACAGAATGGAGGCCATGCCCCAAAGCAGGACTGCTTGCCTTGTGACCAGATGGGCCCGTTAATGAAGTAGAAATAAAGGCAGTGTGCAATCCAGAAACCGGAGCGCAGGGCCCGCTGTGGGATGAGAATTGGCAAGTTCCTTCAATCTGAGCCTGTCTTCCTGGAACCATTTACGCTGGGGCCCTCATTCCAACCTACCTGGTAGGACAGTGAGCTCAGGGCCTGGCCGGGGAGACTCCACAGCACAGGGCGGGGACATACAGCTGGGATTAGCTGTCCAGAAATCCCCGTCTCTGCATTGGAACTGGCACTTCTCATCTTGCAGTTTGAGGACCCGCTGAGCAGTGGCAGCTGACTGTGAGTTCATATTAGACTTGAGGTCAGCCACAACTCCCAGTTCTTTTCTGTGAAAACCTCTTCACAGCTGGGTGTCCACAGCCCCTCCTACTGAGTTAACCCTTTGCTGCCCACCCTTCCTCACCAGCTTCCAGAGGCTCTCACCAAAGTGAAAATGTGAGCATGTGCCTGCCTTTGCCGGGTGGCAGTGACAGCACCCGAGCGAGTGCCCTACCGTCAGCCACACTTCAGTGTGGTAGCTGCCGCCCCACTTTCCTGATGAGAGAACTTGAACCCCAGAGAACTTTGCTGCCCCTTGTTGAGATCAGAGTGGCACTGAGTCAGGCCTCACTTCTGGCAGACACGTTCTGCTTCCCAGCTGTATTCATCAGTTCTGTGGCTGCTTTCACAGGTCATCGCAATGTGCTGGCTTAAAACAGTGCACGTCAGTTCTCTACAGTTCAGATCAGAAGTCCGAAATCAGTTTCATAGGGCTGCAGTCAGGGTGTCAACAGGGTGGGTTCCTTTTGGAGGCTCCAGGGAAAATGTTTCCTTGCCTGTTTTTTTTTTAATAGGAGGGCGCAGCTCACAGTGGCCCACGTGGGGATCGACCAGCAACTTGGTGTTGTCAGCACCACGCTCTAACCAACTGAGCTAACCGGCCATCCCCCTTTTCCGGCTTTTTTTTTTTAGTATATCTCCTGTTGAAGCGAGCACTTATCCAGCTTTTAAAGGCCGCCCAAGTTCCTTGGCTCATGGCCCTGTCTCCAAGTTCAAGGTGCATCACTCCAACATCTGCTTCCATTGTCTTGTTGTCTCCTCTAGTCCAATGTCGCTCTGCTCTGTTTTTTAAGGACGTTCAAGATGACATTTAGGACCCATCGTTTAATCCAGGATAGTCTCATCTCAAGATTCTTAATCACATCTGAGAATTCCTTTTGCCACATATGGTAACGTATTCCCAAGTTCCAAGGCATCTTGGGGGGACCATATCTTTGGCGTGGCTCTTCAGTTGTGTTTTTCCATTATACAAACAGACTGAACATTTGGAAACTGCTGCAAATTAAGAAGGTAACAGCCCGCGTGCGGTCCCATCACCCAGACACAGCCCCGTGCACAGCTCAGTGTATTTCCTTCCTGCCCTCTTTCTTCATAGTTGTTCTGTTTTCCACAGCTGAGCTCACATTGCTCTAGTAAATTTGTATTCTGCTTCGGTCCCTTTGCTGTCATTTCCTACATCTCGTGTGTGCTGTCGGAGGCCATTTCAGTGGACATACGCATGCATGTCTTCCCTTCTGTCTGTTATGAACTCAGCCCTCTAATTGGGTGCAGGGAAGTGCCTGAATCCGGTGGCTGCACTGGGCCAGAGGCCTGGGGTCAGCCCCTGGCTCCACCCCATGCTAGCTGGGTGACCCTGGGTAGACGGCCGCAGCATCCAAGCCCCCGTTTCCTCATCTCGGATATGGAGACAGAATCCCTGCCTCCCACAGGAGTGAGAGGGCGCATCCGAGAGCAGCCGTGGTTCTCTCCCAGGCGCGCCTCCCGGTGGCGGCCATGGGTGCTCACCTGTGACCAGTTACCCCAGTCACCTCCATCCCTGCCCCCTCTGGCCCATTCCTCATCAAGTATCCTTTGACTTTCCAGCTAACAGATGGTTCTGCTCGGGGCTTTTTTATCTAGAAACTACAGAAATCCAGTCAGTTTAAACTGGTTGTGATGACTCAGAGCTTCCTGGGAAGATGGAGTGGGGCTGGCAACATGACGGGATCCTTCTGGGCATTCATGCTTTCTCTCCCTCCCCTGCTGTTCTCTCTGGTGGCTGCTCATTGTCTCCCGAGGCAGGTGGCTGAGAGGGTGGGGGAGGCCCAGGTGCACATCCTCTGTGCCATGCACCTGCAAATGAGGGCGGCCACCTGCTCTGGAGTGCCTGGGGACATATCGTAGAGGAGTCTCTGGCTGGCCGACTAAGGTTTCCCTGTCTCCTTGACTCAATCACTGCCAGGGGCTCTGCCTCCCAGCGCTCTGATTGCGCACTTGGGTCTCATGCGCCCGAGTTAGAGGGAGGGTGGGGGGTGCTCCAACATGCCCTCCCTCCTAAATGGCGAGGGGTGTGCCCGATGGGGCCTTCGGGGCCCCAGGCCCTGCCGTGCAGCTCAGCGTCTGTCTCGGAGGTCCACGAGGGTGTGTCCTCTGCCTGCCTTGCAGTCAGCAAGGACACCTGGGGAGCAGCACCTGGGGTTCTTTTGTGTGCTTCTAGCCCCGCTCACCAGAAGCGCCTCAAGTCTGGCCTCCTCTGGCCGAGGTCCGTTCAGGTGCCTGCCCATGGGCCTCCTCCCCCGAGGCAGCAGGGCTCTCAACTGCTGAACGTGGCTGTGCGGTCCCCAGCACATCGAGCTGCTAGCGCCTGGCCCCCGCCACCTGTCCTAGTTTAGCAGGGCCTGGTTAGTGCCAAGGCAGGAGGAGGGTGGCCGCATGTTCTAGCTGTGGCGTCCCGCCGCCCTCCAAACCACCCTGCATCATGCCACTGAGCTGTTACCTTTCCAAAGCCGCCATCTGATCATGTCACTTCCTCTGCTTTAAAAATCTTCCCAAGGTTGCAGACGCTGACGGATTTGCTTTGGGAGCCGGAGTAGCTGCTGCCACGAGAGTCTGGAGCCATGAGCGGGTTTAATTTTGGAGGCACTGGGGCCCCCACAGGCGGGTTCACGTTTGGCACTGCAAAGACAGCAACAACCACCCCTGCTACCGGGTTTTCTTTCTCTACGTCTGGCACTGGTGGGTTTAATTTTGGGAATCCCTCCCAGCCAGCTGTGAGTACCCCTTCTACCAGCCTGTTCTCAATTACCACCCAAGCGCCAGCGACACAGACCCCAGGATTCAGTTTTGGAAGCACAACTCCTGCTGCTGGAGGAACTGGATTTTCCTTAGGGCTCAACGCTCCAAAGCTAAACTTGAGCAGCACAGCTGCCACCCCGGCCCCAGCGCAGCCCGGCGGCTTTGGGCTGGGCAGTAGCACCCTCACCAATGCCATCTCAAGCACCGTCACCTCCAGCCAGGGCACAGGCCCCACTGGCTTTGTGTTTGGCTCCACCACCACCTCCGCTGCTCCGTCCACCACACCCGGGGGCTTCTCATTCACAGGTGGAAGCACATCCCAGAGTGGGGGGACCTCCAGTTTCAGTATTGGCTCGATGGGGACTTCAGCCCAGCCCACAACATTGGCTGGGTTGTCCTTCACTCCAGCCACACCAGCAGCCACTGGAGTGGGGGCCACACAGCCAGCGGCTCCCACACCCACTGCTGCCACCACCAGTGCCGGGCCCACGCTCTTTGCCTCACTAGCCTCCGCTCCAACCTCATCCACCAGCACTGGGCTCTCGTTTGGTACCCCAGCAACCACTGCTGGAACGTCGGGGGCTGGAACGCTGAGCTTCAGCTTAAAGGCTCCTGGAGCAGCTTCTGCTGCGGCCATAGCCACGTCCACCGCCACTACCACATCCACCTCCACCTCCAGCTTTGCCTTGAATCTAAAACCCCTAGCATCGGCTGGGATCTCCAGCAATGCGCCCTCCACCATAACCGCTCCGACCGGCCCAGGCGCAGCCACTGGGGTGTCCGCCAGCCCTGTGATGACCTATGCCCAGCTGGAAAGTCTGATCAACAAGTGGAGCCTGGAGCTGGAGGACCAGGAGCGGCACTTCCTGCAGCAGGCCACGCAGGTCAACGCCTGGGACCGCACGCTGATCGAGAACGGGGAGAAGATCACCAGCCTCCACCGTGAAGTGGAGAAGGTGAAGCTGGACCAGAAGAGGCTGGACCAGGAGCTGGACTTCATCTTGTCTCAGCAGAAGGAGCTGGAAGACCTGCTGAGCCCACTGGAAGAGTCAGTCAAGGAGCAGAGCGGGACCGTCTACCTGCAGCACGCGGACGAGGAGCGTGAGAAGACCTACAAGCTGGCTGAGAACATCGACGCGCAGCTGAAGCGCATGGCGCAGGACCTCAAGGACGTCATCGAGCACCTGAACACGGCCGGCGGCCCCGCCGACACCAGCGACCCGCTGCAGCAGATCTGCAAGATCCTGAACGCGCACATGGACTCGCTGCAGTGGGTGGACCAGAACTCCGCACTGCTGCAGAGGAAGGTGGAGGAGGCGAGCCGGCGCTGCGAGGGCCGGCGCAAGGAGCAGGAGCGCAGCTTCCGCATCACGTTCGACTGAGCCCGCCGCCGAGCCCGCGCGCCAGCCTGCGGAGCCCGGGCTGCTCAGCAGGCTGTGCAGCCATTGTCTAGTTTTTGTGTGTGATGAAATACTTGTCTCTTCTTTTCAAATAATTGTGCTGTTGAGAGAACTGTTCTGTGGTTAGACTTTTCGCATTTTACGTAGAAATCATCTTAGTACTATGGTCGGGGCGGCAGCCTCGGAGGAGTGCTTTCTCTGTGTATCTTTTGTGTATCCCTGACCCTTTCCTCCTGCTGCAACCACCCACCTCATCCTGCCTGCTCCAGCCAAGCGCTGAGAGCCATCTGTCTCCTGGGCAGGGCTCCCGGGGCGGCCTCTCTGTCCAACACATTCATAATGCAGGACTCCATCCTCGGGGAGACAGCAGCGTAGTGGGTGACGTGTCCATGTAGAAAGGAACCCCACATGTAAAGTGACTTGTGACTAGAACAGACTGCGGGATGGAGAATTTCACAGGAGACAGGTCAGATGAGAGATTTGAACTAGGTGTTGCAAAAAGGGTCAGATTTGAGCCAGGGGGCCTTCACGTTGCCCGACGGACACAGCTCCGTCCTCCAGGTCTCCTTATCTTGGGCCTCGCTCTAGCCGCTGTGTCAGATGGCCGTCCTGTAGTCCCCTCACCACCCTGAGCTTGCACTTCTGGTAACGCTTTTGCCACATGTATTACGCCCAGCTGTTTACTTCTCTGCCTCACCGATAGATTGTGAGCCCCTGTGGGCAGCAAGTATTTCTCCTTCCCTTTTGTGTCCTCAGCACAATCCCTGGCCCATTTACCGAATGAATGAACA
This sequence comes from Rhinolophus ferrumequinum, assembly GCF_004115265.2. Taxonomy (NCBI): domain Eukaryota; kingdom Metazoa; phylum Chordata; class Mammalia; order Chiroptera; family Rhinolophidae; genus Rhinolophus; species Rhinolophus ferrumequinum. The sequence goes on along the minus strand of NC_046298.1, from coordinate 44,932,379 downwards.
ACAGAGATGAAGTCTACCATAAAACCATCCACAGAATGCGGGCTGAAATGGCCACGCTGGCAGAGGCGGCCATAGGCGTGGTTGCGAACTTGGCGTTGCCAAAGCAAACTTGGTCAGTTACAGTGACATCCGGTGTCCAGGAAGGAGAAGTCAATCCGTGGATCTCGTGTCTGTCATATTTGTCTTTCCACTTTGCTGCACTCTGAAATGCCTAGGACTGTGTGTCACTTTCCTGAATGGAATAAAATGTTTTGCAAAACAGAAAAAGGTTGCTGTTAATGTGGGTAACTTAGAAGGAGAAGGTTCCAGAAGACTGTCAAGTGGGATGCTGTCTGGAACTCAGAAACAAGCAAAATGAAACTACATTGTTTAGGCATTCGTACACACGCACAGACACACACATCATGGATTCCTCTGGTGCTGATGGCAGAAGAGGAACACATGGGCAAACCTGTTAGAGGTCACATTCTGGGTTATGTCTTAGAATACACATAAATGTCATCTGTCACCATCCCTAAGGCAGTAACAGGGCCTCTTACGGTTGTCTGGGCCTAGCTGGAGGGTTCCGGTTGCGTTCAGCAATGGAAAACAGGTAACACTGGGGTGTGGATTTATATCGGATGTGCAGATACTGGCCTGACGTCCCTTTGCCCCCAGCTCCCATGGACGTGAATGACACCAAGCACTGGGGCCTTGCTCCTGTGGGGCGGAGTCTGCCCGTTCAGCCTCATCCTGTGCCACACTAAGCCACATTTTGGCTCAAGAGTGCCAAAACCTTGTTCCTGGAGATTTATGGTCCATGTTCCCAAAGTCATGATCATGAGTCATTTCCTTGGACTGTCTTGAGCCTCCGAGGACAAGTGTCTTGTCCAAACAAGCCACAGAAGAGGGAGGGGGATGAACGAAAGGAGGGGGACCCCTGGCAAACCCAGTTGCTTCTCTGAAAGCTCCACCCCCTACTGCAGTGGCCCACTGTGGAATCGATGAGCCACGACTTCTCTATGACCCATGTGACCCCTCCACCTGAAGGGAGACCTTGAGTCCCCAAAAGTAGGGAGTAGTTTGTATTTTACCTGCACTTAACATCCGTGTTTGGAGCCCCTGCTGCATACCAGACCCTGATCTGCCATTTGGGGTTACAAAACTGAAACGATGTTTCTTTGTCCTCAGGGAGCTGGCTGGCAGGGGCCACACGATTGATACAAGACAATTATTTCTTGAGCTTGCATCTCCAATGTATATATACTATTTTCCATATTAAACATTAGTGAAGCTTAACTGCTTTCTTACAGTTGTATTTTTTTTTTAATAAAAACAACTTGAAATTCTAATATTTTCTTCCCACACCCCCAAGGGATCTTGGGCACCCCACTCTGAAGAACATGAAATTATAAACCAGGACGATGGCCGTGTGCGAGGGGTGGCTCTGGTGCTCTGGCACCATGAGGTGGAAATGGCTCCAGCAGGTTTCCTGGGGAATTCCGAGGGGCCCCCAAGATTGCAGCTGGGTCAGCGATGGACTGGGTGCCACCTTGTGGATGACGGCTCCATTGTAACTGCACTTTCCCTTTCCAGGAAGAAAACACAGATGTGCTTCCTGCGAGTCCAGACAAATGGCCTCTAACGTTCATTACTTAAAGGTGAATCTCTCCTCAGTAAGCTGTTACTGCATTTCTTCTCCCTGGTTAGGGATAAGAGTGGCGATTGGCTTTATGCTTATGGCTTTTCTTTTAATCTCAAAGAAACCCTCAAACGACTGCCTCCCTTTGAGAAGGGAGGGCCTGTCCACTGCCTCCCAACCACTCTGACCCCACACCAGGACCCTGGCACCTCTGGTCTAACGAGACTCAGGACAAAGCCACCACCATTCACCCGGGTTCCGCACACGCTCGACGACTTCTGTCCCGGGCTAACCTGAAAGGCCATGGGTGCTAAGAGAGCCCCCGAGAGCCAGCCATGCAGTGAGTGTCCCCACCGGGGTCCCAGGTTTCTGGAAACGGGAACGAGGGGCAGGACAGCTCTGTGGAAAGGGGGCCCCTGTCAAGGGGTCAGGCCAGAGATTGGGGCCTCAGCAAGTCTGTCCTCTGCCCTCTGCGTCCTTTCTCCATCCAGGTCTGGACCCCTGGCTGCTGTCTGGGGCCCTGGGCATCCCCTGGGCAGGCTCTGCCCCCTCTGAGACTGTGGAAGTTTTGATATCAAGCACTCAGGGTCTTTGGACCAACTCAGAGAAAAGAACGTAAGGCACTAGCCCTGTCCTTCACACATCTGTGTGGCTGTCACTATCAGCTACCCGGATGGGCCACAGAGGCCCCGAAGGGGGACCAGGCCAGCTCTCTGGCTGCTTCAGACTAGACCTAAACGTCATTAGAACTGTCACTGTGGTTCTAGAAGCAAACCAAATAGGGTAGGGTTTTCTCCCTAAAGACAATTTTTAGCTGGAAGGACTGACGTTGTTTTCTAGAAACTGCATCATGAACCAGACTGTCCCAGAATCGATGAAAGCCAACGTACTTGATTGGGTGGCGAGCCCAGGCCTTTCCTCCCATCTGCCCGTGCCCCTGATTCTCACTGTGTCCTGTTTCTCCTACCCAGAAGCTTAGGAAACCTGACCTAATCCAAACCCTCTTTTTCCTGACCCATCCCACCCAAATCCAGTACCCTAAATTTAACCCTCGCACCAATCTCCTTAGTATTATCAGGAATGACTCTGGGATGCTCGATTCTGCCAAAGCAGTCTCCAAATGACTCATAAACCCACAGCAACCTCTCCTATGTGGCTTTCCTGCCCACCGTACCCAGGTCTCCGTCCTGGACCCTGCCTGGTCACTCGGGAGCTCCACCCAAGAGCAATCTAACCCTGGCCCAGTGCTGCTCAGCCAGGGTGGTTTGCCTGCCCTTCCCCAGAAACGGTTGGCAATGTCTGGAGATATTTGGGTTTGTCACACCTTGAGGGACAAGTGCTACTGGCATCTAATGGGTAGAGGCCAGTGACTGCTCAACATCCTACAATACACGAGGGGGCCGCCCCAAAGATGGCCCCAAATGGCAATAGTGCCGAGGTGGAGAGACCCTACCTTGGGCCCAGCCCTCGCCCACAAGCCTGAGCTTGTTAATCGCAGAATGGTTGAAAACAAGCCTGGACCAGGCTGCTGGGATTAAACACAACTGGTGACTTTCTGGGCTCAGTCTTCACTGTAAAAGGGACAGCTGCTGAGGCCCCCGTCACAGTTATTCCTGGACTAAAGGAAGGCAAATCCACAAAGTGGCACATGGGCCTGAACAGCACCCATAGTCATTGTATCAGTTCAGGCCTTGCCCTGCTAGGATCCTACTCTCAGGCGAGACTGCCTCCTGATGCTGCGCAGCCTCCATGAGTCCAGCTCTCCCTCCCTCCCTCCCTCTGCCCTGCTGACTCCTTGAACAGGTATCTTGCGGGGAGGCCTGCACTCCTCTTCCCTTCAGTCTAGGAGGTGAGCTGAGGGTGTGCCCAGCGGCAGGGGGACTTTGAACAGCAATCCTGTGTGGGGAGAGACCAGGGGGTTGAGTCAGGGACCCCAGGAGCCCCCACCCCCAGCCACTCTGGGGACCAATGCTGCTGCCCACATAGACCCTGGGAGCCCCGGGCTCTGCTGTCTCCACCCCTTTCTGCTTCCATGTTATTTCTGCTTCCTTTCTGTGTGGGACTTTGCCACGAGGCTGCAGAGACACCTGCTGATTCTCACTGTGGGACCCAGGGAACATGCCTTCCCCTCTGCGAACCAGCTTCCCCTCCCTCACAGGTCTGGGATTAGAGAATTCATGCGCCAGGTACAGCTGCTGCTGCTGTGCATGAAGTCGTAGCCTGGTGGCACTCGTTTTCTGTGCCACTCAGGGGCAAGGTCTTCCCGCTCAGGCCTTTGGATAAGTGCTGGGGTTTTCCTCTGCCCGCTCACTGGCCATCTCTGAGCCTGTTTCCTCCTTTGTCCAATACAACACTGTGAGGTCCCCAGTGACTACAAAGCACCAAGCCCACCACGGGCCACCTCAGAGCGGGTGACATTCCCTCTCCCTGCTGTGTTTTACTGATTTGTGCTCTTTGCTTTCGGTTTCCGAGCTCTGTCCAGCTCACGCCTGTTTCCTTCTTGGCTACCGCCTCCCTGCCCCCATCCCCACCCCTGCATCATATGTTTTCTGACTCATTCGTGTGCACCCGCCACCCCACTGCCCTCCATCAAACCACATCCTTCTTTGATTTACTGTTTGGATTTTCCCAGTCTGTTGCTGCAGAGGATCTGCCACCCTCTGCCTTTTCTCCTCACCCACCGCCTGGAGCCCTCACCCACAACCCCGAAATATCCCCAAATCGCCTCTCCACCCCTACCTGCTTCAGGAGACCCACCACATGTCCCCTTGGCTAAAGCCCCAAAAGCTGCGGGACCCCTGCTTCCCCATGTGGGGTCTCCTTAGAACTGGGTCATCTTGTTCTCACTGCCTGCTGTCCATCTCTCAGGAGAAAAGTGCCCCAGAGATGGGAGTGACAAAGGCCAAAGGCACAGAGGCAGAAGCTGCGGGGCCATTTCTCTGAGGTGCCTCAGGGCTGAGCACCACAGCGGTTCTCTATGTGGGGTTGGGGAGGGCTGGGGGGAGCACACATCCTGGGCCGCTCCTGCAGGGCAGCGGCTGGAGGGCATTCACTGCGGCCCTCAGTACTTCCATGGCGGCAGCAGCTGGCATTTCCTGAGGAGCAGATTCTGGTACCGACCCAGGTGCTGGTCACAGGGCCTGACCTGGATTCACCTAATCCTCCCAACGTAATGACCCCCACTTGACAGCTGCAGACGGAGCCACGAGGGGAAGGTCCTTGCCCAAAGTCCCCCAGCTGGAAGGCGCGAGGCTCAGGACCCAGGCAGGCTGGCCCAGAGCCCTGCCTCTGACCGCTGTGCCACTGCCTGCAAGTCCCCACTGTGCCTCCCATTTCACGGAAGGGGAAACTGAGGTTCAGAGCAGCCATGTGGGTGGGGAGTGGAGCCAGCAAGGGCCCTTCAAGGGCACAGCTGATACTTGTCCCCCTGCCCGAGAATTAAAGAAGCAGAGAGAGCACAGGAGATGGCAGACATAGGGACCCTGCAATCAGGGGCTCAGGCCAGGCCAGGGGGCAACCCCCACCATTACCGTAGTTATCTAAGCATTTATTTCCTGCCATCCAACCACCCCAAAACTATTTAGGTCAAGAGGAAGAAAATAGATTGATTTGCTTCCTCCTGACCCACCCTGCCCCAACAGCTCCCCCTCCAGCCTCAGCTAGACGCTGAGCATCTGACCCCGCAAGCCAGGAAAGCACTTTCATTTCCCCCCAGCTCAATTTCCCAAAGGGAGGGGAGGGCGGGGCGGGCCCGTTTTAAGGACAGAGAAAGGGGGACCCGACAGACTAGCGGTGGGGACTGAGGAGACAGGTGGTGCTGGCTTTCGCTGAGAGCCAAGGTAGAAAGGAAGCCGGGGACACACAGAATAGAGACTGGGAGACAGGAAGACAGGGGAGAGGACAAGCAGAGAAAGACACTAGAGGGCAGAGATGGGAGAGGGTTGCAGGGAGGGGAGAGGAGGGCAGATAGGCAGGCACAACACAGACTGGGGGCCAGGGGGCATGTTCAGAGAGAGTGATGTCCAAAGGGGTGAGGGCTGAAGTGGGAGCTGGGCAGCCACCCAGGGTGTCAGGCTGGGGGGGCCCAGGCCCCTGTCACAGCAGCCCTTGCTTCCCCTCCAACCCAGACACCGTCTCCCGGCAAGAGTCATGGTCTCACCGGGTAAGTAAGCAGGGGAGAGGTCCCCGTGGGGTGGGGGGTAGGCGTGTAAAAACCGCTTTTCTTCCCCCACATATCCACTGACCCTGTCCTCCCCACCACCCCAGCCCGGCGCCTCCTCGCCCTGGTCCCCATCCTCCTCCTCCTGCTGGCCTCCCTGGATTGGAAGACTGCCCACAGCCAGGACCCCTTCGAGAGATGCATGCAGGATCCTGACTACGAGCAGCTGCTCCAAGTCGTGACCTTGGGCCTCAATCGGACCTCAAAGCCCCAGAGAGTGATAGTGGTTGGTGCTGGTGTGGCTGGACTGGTGGCCGCCAAGGTGCTCAGTGATGCTGGACACAAGGTGAGAAGTGCTGCTTGCAGTCTACTTTGAGTCTTTCCTGCTCCAGCTGTTGCGGGGTGGGGATGGCGAGAGGTACAGAGAGGGACTTATGCTTTCCCCCATGCTCTTTTGTGAAACCCAGAGGGAATGTGTGTCTGCACTGAGAGCCCTTTGACTTTCCCTGCCCCACTCTCTCTTATCCCAGGGGAAGTCCCTGGAAACCTCCTCCAACTTTCTGGGGGAATTTGTGTTGGTGGAGATGGACATTCCGCCCAAGGGGAACTTCCCCCTGAGACCTAACCACTGCCCCTCTCACTGAAATCCAAGAATGAGAATGGGTCAGGCCAGGGGCTTCCATGCAAATGAGAAATTTCCCCTTCCCTGACCTGGAAAGTCCCTCTGTGATCTGGCCGGCAGCCTTCCTGCTGCAGAATGAAAATGGTCCTATTGCACATGCTCGCTATGATGTTCTGTTCTCCCAGCAGCCCCTCCCACCCCCCCTTGTCTCCCTCAGGTCACCATCCTGGAGGCAGACAACAGAATTGGGGGCCGCATCCTCACCTACCGGGACCAGAAGACGGGCTGGATTGGGGAGCTTGGAGCCATGCGCATGCCCAGCTCTCACAGGTGAGGCCAGACCCATGCGAGGCGGCCCCTGCTCCGCGCCGACTCAACCACGTCCTCAACTCAGCCCATTCCAGCCCCAGCCGGACTTCAAGTCTGACCCCAAACCTACCCCCCAGGGAAGTCAGGTCACAACCCTGCCTCCAGCTCTGTCCTCTCCCTAATCCCAGCGCCAGCACTGTACTCCTGAAGTGTTCAGGCCACCAAGTCCAGCTGCGCCCCCAGCTCGCCCCGCTCAGCCCCTCTGGGCTCCCAGCTCTACCTCCCCTCAGCCTGGTGTGTTCCCTTTCCCAAGCCTCCATCCACCCCAGGGACAGCCAGCTCCCACTCCTAACCAGGCCTGCCAGTACTGCCCTCCGCCTTCCATACTTGTTCCCGTTTCATTCCCGGCCCCAGCACTGATGACCCCAAATCAAGCCCCCCCCCCAGCCTCCTGCCCATCCCCGGCCACCCCACCCACCCCCTCCCTTCTCCAAGCCCTGTGGGGAGAGGCGTCCCCTATCCCCCTGCCCCCTCACCAGCCTTGCCCACTCCCTCAGGGTCCTCCACAAGCTCTGCAAGAGCCTGGGACTCAACTTGACCAAATTCACCCAGTATGACAAGAACACGTGGACAGAAGTGAGGAATATGAAGCTGCGGAATTACGTGGTGGAGATGATGCCAGAGAAGTTGGGCTACAAACTCTGCCCCAGAGAAAAGGGCCGTGCGCCCGAGGAAATCTACCAGATGGCTCTCAACAAGGTAGGCACGCGGCCAGTCCTGCAGCTCTGCCCTCCTGCCACCTGTCCTCCACACTGTGCTGTCCCGTGCCCCCTCGTCCTGTCTCCGGCCCATCGCCCAGCCTTCTCCCTGGCCTGGTTTTCCTTCTGTCTCTCATGCCTTCTGGTCTCTCGTCGCTGTCTCTTCCATCTTTAGTTTCCCTGTAAACGCTGCTGACGCCCTAAGCCCCGTCAGCCTTTGGTCCCTGATCCTCTTGTCACCCACACGCTGTCCTGGACAAAGTCATCTTTCTACAACTTTGACTTAAGCTTTGTTCTGCAGGCAGATCCGTCTCCCGAGACCCACACCTACACCGGTGTCCCCCTGGCCACCCCGAGGACCCTCCAGCTCCCACTGAGCTCAGAATCTTCCCCTAAACCCGCTCGTACTCCTCTTGGGTTCCCCATCTCACAGCAGCCCTGTCAACACCCCCCACAAGGCAGACACCCAGGTCTCCCCTACCTCCCCTCCCACCGTCAGTCCCCCGCTGAGTCCTTCTGTCCTTCTGCCCTCTGACTCGCAATGTTCCTGCCTCTCTGTCTCTGTCCCCACAGCCCCAGCCCCAATTCAGGCCTCATCCTCTTCCTTGGGTCCTCACCCTGCCCCTCCCCTGCTCACAGCCCTCCCCGCCCCGTGGCTCCCCTGTGCTTCAGCTTCAGGTTCAAGCCCTGAGCGGTCTGGTCTCTCCCACCCCTCTAGCCTTATCTTCTCTCCTCCAAGAAGTTTTTGTTGCCCCTACAAAGCCCTCATGGTGACCCAAACACCCCCTGCTCTGTGCTCCTTTGTACCCCCAATGCTTGTTCACCCATGCCCTTGCCCTGCTGCCGACCATGCTTGGAAGACCCTTTCCCTTTCCCACCCAGGGAACCCTGCTCATCCCTCAAGAACCAGCTCTAATGTTCCCTCCTCCAGGAAGGCTTCCCTGATGCCCTCAGGGAGGAGCTGATCTCATACTCCTCTGGGAGCTCCTAATTGTCCATCTCCCGTCCTGGACAAGGGTGGGCCATTTCTGTGCCCTGACACCTCCCAGTTCAGGGAGCCTAGGGAAATGAGAGGTGAATGGTAACTGGAGGGGCACATACTTCAGGGAGCCCCTCCCTGTGGACAAAGAAGAGGGCTGAAATCAGATGGGGCAGTGAGGGGATGAGACTTGAACAAAGTGGTGAAGGATGGCAGAGATGAGGCAGCGGGACAAGGGCATGGGGGGTGAGGCTGGGGGAGACCTGAGGGTGGTCTGGGCCCTGGATATTGTACTGCAGGACCAAAGCTGACGTAGGAGATGGTGACCCAGGGGCCGGCAGGGACCTCCAATGTCAGGCTGAGGGGCTAGAACTCTGGCTCCCGGTGCCGGGGAGCCACAAGAGGGCTGTGGGCAGGGGAGGGCCCATGAATAAACCCCCTCTGCAGTCATGCCCTGTCTGGTTGATGAACGGCAGAAGGGACTCCACTTCTATCTGTCCCCACGATGATCCGGGTGACAAATAATTACTGGGCACCAGAAACATACAGCACTGAGACAGACCCAATCCCTGCCTGCACGGAGCTCACAGCCCAGGACATATAAAGCAAAGTAGTACGCAGTGGGGATGGACGTGGCAGTGTCTGGGTGGACAGGGCGATGGGGAGCATTAACGACTCAGGAAGTCTTCCCAGAGTGGCGACATCTGAGTGAGTAGCAGTGGAGGGCAAGGCTGAGTGCACAGCATGGGCAAAGGCCTGGCAGCTTGAACGAGAGTGGTCAATGGCCGGCCATGGGCAGAAGCAGGAAGAGAACCCAGGTTGGGACCCGAGGCCTGACCTCTGCGGTCCTGCCCCCACAGCTCAGCGCTGCTTGTTCCACTGCAGGCCCTCAAAGATCTCAAGACGCTGGGCTGCAGAAGAGCAATGAATAAGTTTGAAAGGCACACGCTCCTGGTGAGTGGGGGCCTCTGTGTTTCTGTCTGAGGAACCAGGACAAAGAGGGTACCCTGGGCTTTGGCCCGGGGGGTCAGGGACCCCAGGCATGACACAGCGTCCCTGCTTGACCCTGGGGTTGGATACGTCCCTCCCCCCGCTCTGGGCTTCAGTTATCTCATCTGTCACAAGAGGGGGACCGGATCGCTAAGGTCCAGGGAACCGTACTAGGCTCACGGTCGGTCGTGCTACGGTACCAGAGGCTCAGCCAGGGAGGGGGCTCCCATGGGAGTGGGGAGTCGGCAGGTGCAGCCTGCTTAGGCCCTGACCGGGTCCGCTTCCGTCCCCCAGGAATACCTCCTAGGGGAGGGGAAACTGAGCCAGGCCGCCACGCAGCTCCTGGGAGACGTGATGTCCGAGGACGGCTTCTTCTACCTCAGTTTTGCTGAGGCCCTGCGGGCCCACAGCTGCCTCAGCGACCGGCTCCGGTGAGGGGCGGGGCCTGTGAGAAGGGGAGGAGCCTGAGGGGGCCAATCGGGGAGAGCAACAGCGGGCGGGGCCACCGGTATTGGATGGGACTGGCAAGAAGGGCGCGGCTTGTAGAGAACAGAGGCCAAGGGGGCGAAGAGACAGGGCGCTGAAGTCTGGCCACACGGCCCCGCATCCGGGGTCGTTGGGGGAAACTGGGAAGAAAGGTTCCCGGAGAAGGGCATTGCCCAGAAGAGAAGAGGCGTCCTGGGTCACACAATTCTCTGCTCCTCGGCCCTCGGGGGACGTCAGGGAGAAAACAGTGCAGAGGTAGATGAACGGGCCGGGTTCGTGGGGCGCAGGCCCGTTTCAATTGTGGGCCAGTAACGGAGTGGGCGGGGCCTACGAGAAGGGGCGAGATTAGAGGGAACCCGGCAGGTGAAAACTAGACTAGGTACCAGGGCATGCCCAGGGAGGAGCCAGCGGGAAAGGGGCAGGGTCCGAGAGCCCATGTCACACTCCCGCCCCGTCCCACCCACAGGTACAGCCGCATCGTGGGCGGCTGGGACCTGCTGCCGCGCGCGCTACTGAACTCGCTGTCGGGGCCAGTGCTGTTGCACACGCCGGTCGTGGCGTTGACGCAGGAAACGCACGAGGTGCGAGTGCACATAGGGACCGCACTCCGGGACCAGACCTTGGCCGCCGACGTGGTGCTGCTGACCGCGAGCGGGCCGGCGCTGCAGCGCATGAAATTCTCGCCTCCGCTGTCGCGGAAACGGCAGGAAGCTCTGCGCGCTCTGCACTACGTGCCGGCCACCAAGGTGTTCCTGAGTTTCCGCCGTCCCTTTTGGCACGACGAGCACATCGAGGGAGGCCACTCGAACACGGACCGCCCATCGCGCATGATATTCTACCCGCCGCCGGGAGAGGGCGCGCTTCTGCTGGCTTCGTACACGTGGTCGGACGCGACCGCCCCGTTTGCCGGCCTGAGTCTGGAAGAGACGCTGCGCTTGGCACTCGACGACGTGGCGGCGCTGCACGGGCCGATTGTGTACCGGCTCTGGGACGGCAGCGGCGTCGTCAAGCGCTGGGCAGAGGACCCGTACAGCCAGGGCGGCTTCGTCGTGCAGCCGCCAAAGCTCTCGCCAGCTGACAAGGACGACATGCAGTTCAACTGGGAGGTTCCCCATGGTCGCATCTACTTCGCCGGGGAGCATACGGCCTACCCGCATGGCTGGGTGGAGACTGCTGTCAAGTCGGCGCTGCGTGCTGCTGTGTTGATCAACAGGCAGATCCACAACCAGGAGGGCCGTGCACGCATGGCGGAGCCCGGGCCCAGCCAGCCCCTGTGCGAATCCGAAAAGGGGGAGGCCACCCACCCGCCAGCCCTACATTTAACTGCTCCACACACACCCCCCAAGAGGACCCAGTATTAAAGTATTTTCGAAGAAAAATCATGTGGTCCTGGCCCCTCCCTGGCTTAGTCGCTTCCCCAATTGGCTTGGAGCAAAGCATTAGCCCTCACGGTAAAAGGGGCTGTGCCTATCCCGGAGCCCCAGAAGCTGTCCTCCTCCTGCCAGGGCAGCGTCTTCATGGGTGAGGACGGACACTGCTTTGCACCACTGGTTAATGGTAATCACAGTGCCCGCCCCAATTGTCACGACACAGATGGGGCCTGATACCAAGTAACAGAAAACCCGAACGACAGTGGGTTAAACACGAGTTTATTTTTCTCACGGAACAAGAAGCTGGCTGGTAGGCAGGGTTGCCAGAATGAGCAGCTCTGCAGGCCCTTCCATCTTGGTTATGTCCAGGATGTGTCTCCGCACAGCTGTTAGGTGACGGCCGCACTCCAGCACCCCATACTCACTCTTCCAAAAGCCCCAAACTCAGGCAGTTAAGGGAGCCTTGCCTCCACAAGCCCCCACCTCCTTACCCCCAAGGGACTCCCTCTTACGTCTCATTGGCCCGGTCAGGGTTACATGGTCAGACACCTGCTCTACAGAGCGGTCAGAGGGGACCACAAACCATCCCTTCCCCATCCAGGTTCAAGGCAACGTGGCAGGCTCTTTCCTCCCCCTTCACGAGGCCAGCTGCACACGAGAAGTGTCAGTTAATGAAACCAGCTAATCAGGAGGGCACAAGAGGCATGGCGGGAGGCCCGCCCCTCTTAGCTCGCTCCACCCCCAGACTCCGGGAGAGGCGGGAGCTGGATAAAGTGCTGTGCGGGGGCAGGCTGCTGCGGCCCCCGGGATGTTAGGAGTCCGTGCCTTCCTCCTCCTCCTCCTCAGGCAGGATCTCTAAGCTGCTGTCCGGCTGCGGGGCTGTGTCCGCGGAGAGCGGCGGGGCTGGTGGGACCCGGGTGGGCGACAGCGGCAGTGGGGAGGCAGGGGGTGAGGGGCTGCGGGGCTCTGTGGGCAGCACCAGACCCAGGACCTCCTGAACGTTGTGGGGCAGCTCCTGGTGGGTTGGGGGATGTTGAACGAAACATCAGAGGTTTGACTGGGCGGGGAACGGGAGCTGTTGGGAGGGTCAGGGACTCACTGTGCAGGCCGTCAGCTGCCGGTAGAGGGCCTCAGCTCGTGTCAGTACGTCCTCCACACTCAACTTCATGGTCAGCTCGTTGATGTGCTATGGAACGGGGGTGGGTCAGGCCTGCCTGCTTGCACCCACTCCACCCCCCCAGCCTGAGCACCTACTCTGTGCCTCGTTCTGGGGACACAATGGAGAGAAGGCAGACACGACTGGCCCTCTTGGGACTCATCGTGGAGCTGAGGGATCAGGGAAGTCACACTGTCCCAGGCTGCTTACCAGATGCAGGATACCACGAAGGGAAGGGGAGCGGAGCTCCACCCCCGTGGCCCCATGCAGCATTAAGTTACTGAGAGGGTGCTAGGACCCCCACTCATGCAGGGGCCACATGCTCTGTGGCGACACTGCTGGGAGGCAGGGATAGGATGGGGTAGGAAAAAACAAAGCCCATATCATGTCCACCATGCTCAGAGTTTAGCTAACCACACTTTCAACGATCCTATTTTGAATACCAACTACTGCAAGGTACTGTGGCACAGGCTCAGAGCCAGTCTCCGTGGAGTTCACATCCAGCTACTGTGCCTGGTCTGCACAGGTCAGGATGGAGGTAAAAGGTGGAGACTGGGAGGGGCCAGGGCCTCACCTTGAGGATCTCATTGGAGCCGAAGCCGGAAAGCATGAGAGTGTCCCGCTCCATGTCCAAGATGGCACAGGCCACGAGCAGGTGCAGATTCGGGCCAGGGAGCCCTGTCCACAGCACCTAAGGGTGGCAGAGGGAGGGGTCATGGCCCAGTCTCTGCCTGAGGTCCCACCCAGGTCTGCCCCTGCCCACCTCCCCCAGTTCTCCCACCCAAGCTGGCTGGCCCACCTCCCACAGTCGAAGGACATCCAGGAAGGGGAATTCCCTCTTGAACCAGATGAGCAGCCACCGGAAGCAGAAGCAGAGAGAGCCGGAGTCCTGAGAGTCTAGAGGAGGACAATGGGGGGAAGGGCAGTGGGAGCAAAGAGCAAGCTCAAGATCAATGCCAATCCTATTCTAATTCACACTGTGCCCGGTGGTCAGACTGAGGCTTTGAGAAGCCACCCTGTGAGGCCCTCCCGCAGTCTAGGCAAGTAACTTATGCCCAGTGTGGGAAGGCCGCTGAGCCGAGACAGGAATGCTGTGTCAGCAGGAACCTTCCCCATCCGGCCTTCCCAACCCCAGACAAGGTGAGCTGTCCCATGCTTTCTACCCTCACATGGAGAGATGCAGTAAGACCAGCCCGCTCAAAGGTAAAATAAAATCCATTCACTGCCCAGTGCTGGTGGAGACCTGAGGAAACTGACACCCGTGTATGCTGCTAGCCAAAAAACAGAATTTGGCAATTTTCCAGGAAAGCAATGACAGGGGCAGTCATTTCAAAAGCTGTAAAAATATGTACTGCCCTAGATACAATTTCACTTCTTGGAATGTAACCTAAAGAAATTACCCAGAGTATATTCATCATAATGAATATACTACAAAAAACTACACGAATGAAAAACTACAAATAACCTAAGTGTCAGCAGGTCAGGTCAAATCTATTCTTATAAATCCTTAAGAGGGACAGAACACTTGTGCAGTCGAAAAAAGTGATAGTTTAGAGAACTTTTAATGACAAAGAGAGGCAGGATGTCTGAGCATCCCCAGAAGTGGCATGTGCTTTCCTCTTCAGTGAAGTGAGGCCAGTATGTGTCCCTCCCCCAGGGAAAGCCTAAATTTCAGTGAAGAAATGCCCATAAATAAGTTAACATCATCATCTGCACTCAAAAAGAATATTACTATCAACAGTAACTTTTACTTTTTCTTTTATCTTAATTTCCAGCATTTGTTACATTGAACGAGTAATGAAGAAACATTCTAAAGCCGGAATGTAGTGGTCCCAGCGCCAGGAGCCCAGAGAACCGTTTCTAACCCCTGGCTCAAGGCGAGTGGAGATAAGAGCTGGGTGGAAATAAGAAGTGCTCAGAGGCATGCCCAGGTCCTTCATCTGAGAAGTACGGGACTGATGGGAGCAGACCATGGGGCAGGCGGACACACAGAAGTGAACACACACCTGCATTTGCTAATGTTTTGCCCCAAACTGCAATCCTGCTTTTACAGGTAAGTTTTGGGTTCTGCATTATGCGAAATGTTCCTCTTGTTTGGATCAGGACCAAATGTCCTGGACATTGTCTAGGGCCACTCACTCCCAGAAACTTTGGCAACATCTGTGGCCCCGCTGTCCTCTGCCACCAAGACACATACCCAGGAAGTCGCAGAGCGGTGGGTCCAGCACCCGGAGGAGCAGCAGGAGCTGCCCGAGTTGCCGCTTCATCGTCTCCTGACTCTCCTCAAAGTTCCCGTGCTGCGGGGAGAGGGTCACGTGAAGGGCTGGACCCCCATCCTTTGGAGGGGGCCTGTCTCCCACCCCACCCTGAGCCTTACCACAAGCTCCATGAAGCCACAGAAACACCAGAAAGCATCCACCTCGTTCTGAATGACGTAGAGGATCGGGGAGAGGAGGTCACTCATGCCCTGGACATAGCCTGGGAGGGACACAGGGTCAGGGCCTGGCCCAGGCCCTCAGCACCATCCAAGGGCAGGCCCCGCCCCCGGCCCCGCCCCCTGGTGCCGCACCGAGGTCGAAGTGATACATGCAGTAGGTGAGAAGGATGTCGTTGAGCAGGCCCAGCCCAGGGTTGTCCGGACCCTCGTAGAACTTGTTGCTCCTGTCTGTGCGGCTCACATCTCTCTCTGCGAGAATAGGGTTCAGGATACAAGGTGAGAAAGGTGCTGGGGGCCTGTCCTGGCCACTGGAACCAGCCCCTACTCTCATCGGCAGACCTGACAGGTGTGGACCAGTCCTGAAACCATCTGAACACTGTGGAGTGAGGTCCCGTGTTCCCAGAAACCGACAGTTACTAACCATCTACAGACAGGGAAACTGAGGCCCAGGGCTAAAATCACTTGCTGAGATCTCATGGTGCAATAGTAGATGGCAGCTGGGATTTGAACCCAAGGAGCCTGGCTCTCCTCCCTCCCTCCCCCCGCTCCGCCCTTGGCCACTACCACCCCTGCTCACCCCCACCTCCCCCCAGATGCCACCATCCCCACTCCTCGGGAGTAGGGGGCTCCCTCTCACACCACCCACCGATGAGGCTGCGGTATCCATGCAGCAATGAGTTCCTCCGCTCCTGCTCAGGACTCACTGATTTCCACTGCAGCTTCATTCGGAAATACTCGTCCCTGAGGGGTGGGAGACACCACCTCGTCAGCCTTCAGGGCTCAGCCCGTCAGCGCCTCAGAGCCCCTCTGACCAAGCAGACCCAAGCAGGCCACCTGGTCATCCTGCCCTTACCCCATGCTGCCCCTCATGACATCTCTCAGGACACAGGATATCCTGTGGGCTTTTGTTGAAAGTCTGTCACCACCACTGGACAGAGAGCACTGGGGTTGGGGACCAGGACGCAGAGCAGGGGCACAATATACGTGAGGAATGAGGAGAGTTGGGCCCCACAGTTTAGAAGGCAAAGTGGTTGAACACTGAAACAGTATGACGCCAGCAATGGAGATGGGGAGGGGACCTGACCTGTCCCTCGTCTTCCTTGTGTGCAGGTCGGCCCAGCACGTGGCAGGCTCTCAACTTCCTGGGGAGCAAGCCCATATGTGGACCTGCGACGTGCCGGGTGTCTTGCTGGCCACCGGGACAGACTGATCAAAAACCTCCCACCAACTTGGGAGGCCAGGAGATCAGAGGCCGGAGCCTGGCCGGGCGGGGCGGGGCGGCAGCTGCTCACTCACGTTTTCTTGCGCACGTGGGCCTTGTGCTCCT
The DNA here is from genome assembly GCF_004115265.2 of Rhinolophus ferrumequinum. Taxonomy (NCBI): domain Eukaryota; kingdom Metazoa; phylum Chordata; class Mammalia; order Chiroptera; family Rhinolophidae; genus Rhinolophus; species Rhinolophus ferrumequinum. Next base: position 44,916,165 of record NC_046298.1, on the reverse strand, counting down.
CGGCTGAGCCCTCCCAGCTGAGGTACCCCAGGAGGAACTTCCAGGCCTCGCGCCTCAGGCCGGGGCTCAGACCCTGGGGGGCAGAGCAGGCAGGAAGCTCAGAGGGGCCCCCCTGGCCACCTGCTGGTCCTGCCCAGTCCTCTCCACCCACCCAGCACCTCACCCCTGAGAAGATCCGGGCTCTCAGCTCAGGGACTTGCTGCAGGCGGCCCTCGGGGCCCATGTGGTGGGCCCACTCCTCCTCTGTGATGGGAGGCGCCCGCTCCACAGCGGGCCGAGGACCCAGCTCCACCTGCAGGACACAAGGCAAGTGAGCCCAGGGCAGGGGCTCAGCCAGGCCTGCCGGGCTCCCGTCTGTGGGGTCCCCATAGTGCTCCCAACCTCATCGCAGGCCACCTCAGTCACCTCAGAGCCCTTCTTAGCTCAAAGGACAGTTAATATTCAGGGTGGAAAGCGCCTCCTTCCTTGGGTCAGCAACAAAGTCACCCCTAAGTCAGGAAGGGCCCCCCAGACACCAGGAGCACAGCTGTAAGCACTTTCTGCAGTCATTCATGCAAACTGGTGAGGGTGGTGCCATTACTATCCCCACTTTTCAGAGGAGGAAACTGAAGCCCAGGGAAATGCAGTCACGTGCCCAAAGTGATAGCTAGAAAGTAGGGGGGCCCACACTGATACTCACACAGGATATGACCTCGAATCCAGGTTCGGGCTCGTCATCAGGGACTGGAGGAAGGTCGGGGGAGGCCCCCTCTGGGTGTGGCTGCAGGGCTCCCCGGAAGAAGTTGGTCACGCGGGAGAAGCTGCTGAAGGTAGTGGAGTAGGGGTCCTGGAGGAAGCGCTGTGGACAGAGCAGGGGACGGTCACAGCTTCAAACCTTCCTGCCTTGCCCATTGCCGTCCCCCCTCCCTGCCCGCAGCTGCCAGGCCTGGGCTGGGCACTCACAGACACCACGTTGGAGCTGTCCTGGTCAAAGAGCTGGAGGTGGTGGAAGGAGTTGGAGAGGGCGGAGGAGTCGTGGGGGAAGACGAGGTAGAGGCGGGAGTCCTGTGGGGAGCTGGGGGGAGGTGGTCTGCTGACATACAGCACAGAGCCCCACATCTGTTCCCACCCCCTTCCAGTTGCAGGGCCCCAACTGCCCTTGGAATCCCTCGTCTTGGGCCTGACACCTCAGCCGGACCCCGGGGCTGGCTGATGAGGGCCTTCCACCTCCCGGGCAGGGTGAATGGTTCAGGAACGGACTAATGGAAGGCAGCAGCCCAGGAATGCTGCTGGAATTTGGGAAAGAGGTGCTTCTGAAGCACTGGGGCTGCTAAGCCAGGACTGCTGGGGGTCCCCTGAGAAAGATCCAAACTCAGAGGGAAACAGAGCGACTCTAACAACCTGAGACTTGGCACCTGCCTGAAACCAAACTACCCTTTGACTTGGTGATTACACATGCCGGTCAGTTCCCTCTTGCTGCCTTTAAACCAGTCTGAGTTGTTTCTGTGACAGCCCTGAAGGGCCAGTAGTAGCTGTGGAGCGACAAAAGCCCAGTGCTAGCAGAAGGCTCACCTGGCCAACAGCAGATAGCGGCTGAGGACTCGGAGCAGGGCGCGGGTGCCCCCTCGGTGGAAGTGCAGGGCGGGCAGGGAGCCTCCAGCTTGAGTCACCAGCACGAGGTAGGCCCAGCTGAGGCCCGGCTTGGACCGGCGGATGGACTTGAGCTCCCCCAGACTCACCGAGAAGGCCCAGGCATCCCGGGGGGAGCTGGACTCTGCACGTAGGGGACGGCACAGTGTCGGGAGAGATGTGGGAAGCCAGAGGGACACAGTCATCTCCTGAGAGCCCACCACGAGCCAGCCCCAGGCCCTGCCCTCTGGGAACTCAGGGTCACCTCACATTTCCTTACAAACACAACTGAATAAGATGGGAAGGGAGCCCAGTGGACACGTGCCTGCTCCGAAATCAGCTTCCTGTGGCCCTCAAGATGAAGACCGGATTCCTCCGGTCTGGCCCCTGGCCCCTTGCCTGTCTCACCTCCAATCCTCTCTTCACTCCAGATTCCACAATGGAGCCAAAACAAAAGGCTGTGGCTTCCTAACCACACCCAGCACCCCTAGCCACTGGCCTTGCACGGGCTGTTCTCTCTGCCGGGAGGAAAAACTCCCAGGTGTCCCTCAGAGCTAGGCTCTGGCATCGCCTCTTCCAGAGACTTCCCCAAGAGTGGTCAGATGCCTCCTCTGGTGCCCCCAGCACCGTGTGACTCCGAGATGGCCTGAATCACCCTGTAACTGTTGCCTCCATGGCCTGGATTCGTGAGGGGGTATTCACAGCCAATAAAGGGGTCGTGGCATGAGCAAGGCTGCGAACCCTGGAGATGCTGTGCTGGGGACAGCATGCACCCCCTTCCACTCTCCTGGGACTGGAAGCCAGTGCTGGGCGGCCATCTTGACCGTGGGCAGCAAAGCCTGGGGAGCCATGACTACTGAGGGTAAGATATATCTTCACCTGCCCCACCATGGGCACCAGCTCGGCCTACCTCTCATAGGCTCTGCATGGCGGGGCCGTGGCCGTACAGTGCTAATGACAGCCCAGTCGGGTTCATAGCCGGGGTCAAAGGTCGGTTCTTCCTCAGAGGTGCACGAGTCACCCCCACTGGCATCCTTGGGGAAAGAAAGGAAAAGAGTAAGAGAGGCGGTGGATTCAAAGTTTCTGGATCGGAGCCACGTGCCCTCCTCAGGAGGTGGCCCCATTGAAGCAAGAGGGAAACTGAAGCACTTGCCCAGCACAGCCAAGGATTGGGACTGGGTCTCCACCCAGTCCCAATCTCCACCACAAGTCCAAGCCAAGTCTCCACCACAGCACCACCACCTGGGGAGCAGGGACTTCAGCAGGGGCAGGGGCACCCTCCTGTCAGACTGTCTGAGGTCCCAGTGCTTAAAGTAATATTCCCTAGGGCAACTCAAATCAAAACCACGATCAGGTCCCCCTCCAACCCACCAGGACGGCTGGAGTAAAGACGATGAGTAATAACAAGTGTTGGTGAACATGCAGAGAAACTGGAACCTCTCACACTGCTGGTGGGAATGGAAATGGTGCCGCTGCTGTGGGAAAGTCTGACAGTTCCTCAAAAGGTCAAACACGGAATTACCATATGACCCAGCAATTCCACGCCTAGGTGTATATGGTGTAAAACCCCGAGAAATGAATATAAACATCCACACAAACTCATACACAAAGGTTCACAGCAACATTATTCATGACAGCCAAGAAGAAGAAACAACCCATTCTTCATCAAACGGATGAATAAACAAAATGTGGTGGAGCCATACAATAGGACATTGTGCAGCAATAAAGAGGAGTGAGTTCTGATCCACGCTACAACATGGATGAACCTTGAAAGCAGCCTAAGTAAAAGAAGCCAGTCACAAAGGCCCACAAATTGTATGATTCCATATATATATGAAATGTCTGGAATAGGCAAACCTTCAGAGACAGAAAGGAGATTAGTGGTTGCCAGGAGCTGGGAGAAGGGAGAATGAGGAGCGACTGCTAACATGTATGGGGTTTCTTTTTGGCATGATGAAATGTTCTGGAATTGGACACTGGGGATGGTTGCAAAGTCTTGTGAATACTGAAAACCACTGAATTATGCACTTTGAAAATCTTAAATTTTATCATAAAATTGAGTTTTATGGTAAGTGAATTCTAGCACAATACAAAAAAAATAGGAGCTAGCTCACAGGTTATGAAAATAACATTAAGTGCCCAGCATGATACCAGCAGTGGCTGCTCTTACTGTACCAAGCTCAGGAAACCGTGCAGGAGAAGCTGTGCTGAGGGGTAGAGTACAGTAAAAACTGATGATACTGGCCACGGGCCATGGAGGAAGATAGGGAGGGAACAAAGTGTGTGAAGACTGCAGCAACTGAGTCTATTCACAGCTCAGGTGTGCCTTCCTGTATGGCAAAGCCTGGAAAGCTGAAAACTACATTTCCCAGGCTCCCTTGCAGCTAGAGATGCCAGGCACAAGACAGTCTACAGGCACAAGACAGTCTGGAAAGCAGACACTAGGAGAGGGCAACTTCCTGCCACTTTGGCAGTGTTTGGCTGATGAGCCAGGAGGAGATTCATCTCCATCTCCATCTTCCTGCACATGGAGAGGAACAGCGATGGGGACAGCTCAGTCTTCCAGGTCCCAGGCATTAGCTTTGTGGGGGCTGAGAACTCAACAGCTTCAATGACAGTCCCATTCGCCACAGCCTCATTGGCAGTGGTGGCAGCTCCCGCCCCTGGAAGCTCAGTTCTGGAGCATCAGTCCTGTCCCTCCAGCTCTGCTAATAAAATCCTGTAAGTCTCCACTTCTTTGCATTTAATTCCTTGCTGCTTAAAGTTACCAAGTGTTTTGTGACTCCTGCAACAAACCCTGCATGATTAGGGCAATGAAGCTGGAAAGACCCCCAGCCATTTCTGCTGTGCTTCCAGAGCCCTCCCCACCAGAGAAGCTGAACTCTCCGTATTATACTTTGCTTTCCAAGCCTTCCCTGTAGTTGTGAGTAGCCTATGGACCCAACTCTGGCCAGTGGTAGCTGAGAGGACACGTGTGGGATGTTTGAGGAAGGACAATTCCTGACAAAAAGGCACCTGCAGGTTCAGGCTACCCTTTGGGTGCTGTCGAGGGAAAACATATTTGGAGCTTGTGGCAATAAACTAGGGCCATGAGGGGAGGGCCAAGGACTAGCAGGCTCACTTGTCCACAAGGCTGCCAAGCCAGTCCTGGCAAAGCCATTTCCGCTTTCCGTATATCGTGACAGGAAGAACTCGAAGGTTTCACTGATGTTAACATTAGTACTATCTGACAAATATTTGCAGATCTTTGCCTCTCAGGCACATAGCAGGCTCACAGCTCATTGAACTGGCTGGGTGGAGCTGTGCAACTAGTTCTGGCCAAGGGGCTGGGATGTATCACTTCCAGGATGGATTGTTTAATTGCCAGGGGAAGTCTTCTAGAGCTCTCTTTCCCTCTGCCCAAGGAATGGTGACTTTTAAGATGGTAGCTGCTATAGCAGCATATTTCTTCGAGTAATCATGATGAACAGAGCTAATGAGCCAACCTGCAACACGTAAGTAGAGTGCATAAAAACAGTCCAAAAGGCTGGAGCTCCAGCAGCCTTTTTGGACCACGAGACAGCCTTGAGGATGAACACGTGTTGAGGATGGATATGACATGCAGAGGATGGCAGAGCAAAGAGGGAAGGAAACTGGATCATTGATGATATATGAACCTGTACTACTGATTTCTGGGCTTTTCCATAGGAAGGAAATGGTCTCCTATCTTGCATAGGCCACGGTTATTGCTATTTCTGTTATACAAAGCCAAATGCAACTCCTAACCGATGCGGATTTCTGGGCAATCTCTTGTTTTTCCTGATGAGGACAGATGTGATTGGCACCCTGAAGCAGTCATTTAAAGACTACTAGGGGGGCAGCCGGTTAGCTCAGTTGGTTAGAGCGCGGTGCTCTTAACAACAAGGTTGCCAGTTTGATCCCCACATGGGCCACTGTGAGCTGTGCCCTCCACAACTAGACTGAAAAAACTACTTGACCTGGAGCTGATGGGTCCTGGAAAAACACACTTAAAATAAATAAAAGTTAAAAAAATAAATAAAGTCTATTAGGGCAATCACAGTAGAACTTCAGTGGTCTAGGCTCTGACGTCACCAGTCAAGGCCAGCTGCCCCATTACCCCTTGGGTTCTTGTGAGATGAGAGGTCTACCTTGTTTGCCTAACGTGTCATTGGTCCAGTTTTGTGTTCCTTGGAGCTGAATGTATCGTGAATGCATATGTGCATTCTGAAGCCCATCTCCGTGGATTTCTGTTCGAAAATACGAGTGCCAAGGAGGACAGCAATATTCTCAAGAAAGGCACTCAGACTGCCTCCCGGGTTGGTGAAAAATGCAAAATCCTGGTTGCTTCTGCCCCAGCTCCTGGGGCCGGGGAGAGGGTGTTCTGGAGTCTCCATTTGTACATGACTAGGTCATCTGAAACCCCACAGCCCCTGCTGAAGCTTCATCCTCTCTCCCTGGCCAATCACATCAGCCTTCCCCATGACCTTCCAGCCTCCAATCTCCCTCTATTTGGTCCTTTGGTCCATCTCCTACCGTGTTTCCCAGAAAATAAGACCTAGATGGACAATCAGCTCTAACGCATCTTTTGAAGCAAAAATTAATACATGTAAGACCTGGTCTTATATAAGACCTTGTCTTATATTATAGTAAAATGAGACCAGATCTTATATTAATTTTTGCTCCAAAAGACACATTAGAGCTGATTGTCTGGCTAGATCTTATTTTCGGGGAAACATGGTACATGCCACCCTTCCAGAGGGCCTCCTGCACCCACACCTTTCTCCTCCCATAGTTCCCCGGGGTCTCTAGGATAGGGTCCAAGCTTCTGGGCCTGGCATTTCAGGATCACCTTTTCAGCAAACCCCTCTACAGAGATATCCCACTTCCTTCCCCCTGTGCCCTGCAATACACTTCCTCCTACATCCCTGAATTACCCTCCTACCCCCTTCTCATCTTTAGAGTCCCAGCCCAAATATCTACGTCCCCAGGAAGAGGCGGAGCTCTAGAATCAGAGTGTCTGGGTTCAAACCGAAGTTCCAACACCTCCTACCTTTTCTGACCTTGGAAAAGGGGATTCCTCTCATTATGCCTCAGTTTCTCAAAAATAGAATGGGGGTGAGGGCTTAGGCAAGATCTGGGTTGGACTCATATCTGGGTGCCAGCACTGTCTAGCACAGGGCCTGGCAATGACAAGAAGCCTCAGGAGCCAACTGATCATGAGAAGGGTGACATCCCGTACCAGGGGAGGAACGAGTACTGGCAAAACGGTGAGTTGCCTCGTCAGGTCCTGTTCCCTTTCTGGACATGATGGCAGGACTGCCCCAGAGGAAATGCCACACCTCTTCAAGTTCTTATGGGCTGACAGCCCATGGAACCCAAATCCACAGGCTGAGTTGTCCTCCTGTGTCCTGGCAAGGCTCTCTCAAGAAACAAAGGGGCAGCTGTCCCCATGGCCATGAACCTCACGGTGTCTGCTTTCTTTCTGTGAATGGGTATCTTCAGCCCCATTTCACAGACTAGAGGAAACCAGCAAGGGTCACACCTGCCCCAAGGAGTAGTTCTGCGATTGTACCCAGCTTTTTCAAATGCCTTCCATTGCCTGGACCTAGAAAAAAAGCAAGTGGAGAAAGGCAGAGCAAGAGAAGCCTACCTTCTTGGAGAAGAGGATTTGGGTGGAATCTCCAGCCTCTTCTACGGGAGCCCAGTGCAGGAGGACATCATTGTCCTGAGGGAAGGAAGGCGGTGTTAAAAGGACTCTCGTCTTAACTCCCCAAACCATATTGCCAAACTGCTTCCCCATTTTGGACCCTCAGCCTGACAAAGCTCCGTTTCTCTCTCCAGTCCCGCAATCATCCTAAGGTCCCATAGCTCACAACCAGACCATACTCCTACAGATGCCACCTCCATCCCGCTCTGTTCCATCCCAGCCCACCTTCTCCACAACACGGATGACGCCAGCGATGAGGGAGTCCGGGTCCTGGTGCTTCTTGGCACTGGTGTGCAGGTACACGCCTCCCTTCTCAAACACAACCTGGGGACAGGAACCAGTGAGGGGCGGGACCCAAGAGCAGAAAGACACCTAAGGGGCGGGGCCCAGGAGGGAGCCAATGGGAGTAGACCCAGGGAGGAGCTATTCCCCATGGGGCAAGGCCTGGGGGAACCATTTTCTAAGGGCATGGGACTACGAGTAGTGAAGCCTGCATACCAGACAGGCGTCCGGATACTGGGCGATGGAAGGAAAGAGGGGAGAAGGAGTAGGGAATTGTGTTATAAAAGGGGCGGGGTCCATAAGAATATCTCAGCAGCTCAGGGGGCGGGGCCAAAAGATATGGGTCTTCCTTAGGGCAGTGGAAGCAAGGGTGACAGCGCGTCACCAGGGAATGGTGTGTTTGCTAAGGATCGGCCTGGCTCCGAGAGATCTGGCACGACCTGAGGGAAAAGCAGACCACTGTGGGGGGGCGTTCCATATAGACAGAAGCGAAAGTGCGTACTTAGTACTCACCCTGTAACCGGCTCCCTCCATAGCCGCGGCCCAAGCCCCACTGTCTCGGGTCCCTCCTTTTCCGGGTCAACATGCTGTCATATCCGGATAGGAGACTCCCCTCAAGCCCGGACAGTGGTAGTGCCTTTGCCTGTTCTAGAACAGGAGTGGGTGTAACCATCTTTCAGAATGGGGTGGCCCAAGTTGAACCACGAGGGTTTAAGTCATATGGCGCAGACTCTAAAGGTGGAGACCAGCGAGGGTGCGCAAGCGCAGTGATACCATCCTTTCCACGAAGTAAACAAGGAGGCGGGTCCAATAGCTCCACCCCCTCACCCAAACGCTTCGAAACGCCTACTACTTTCTCCATATTGTATACTGGCATCGAAGCCCAATAGATGCCCTTTTGCTTGAGGGCACGACTAAAGCGGGTCAGCTGCGGCCATGTCAACGGGGGGCAGTTCCATCGCTCTGCGGAGCGCGATGGCAGGGTCCTGGAAAAGAGAAACGGAGAAAGGAAAACAACGTTGAGAGGAGCTGTACAGCAAAAGAGGCGCTGAAGAACTCGGGTTAACGGGATGAAGCCGTCAGTATCCCCGGGAACGAAGCGGTCCCAGACGAATTCATGAGTCACTGTCGAAAGAAAGCGGTCTGAGACACCATATTGAAATTGGGCAAACCGAAGCAAGAAAGGCTGCCATGTTGGATCTTTGCCAGTCTTGGTGCTGAAAGGGGATAGGCTGGAGAGTCCATATACCTTAAGGGCAAATGATGCCAGGCTGGCTGCCATGTCATCAACGGGCACTGCTTTTCTTATGTGGAAGAGGTTGATTATAAATGAGGGACGTCAAGTGGCTTGCCTTAGTTTACTGTGGTCCTGAATGTGTATGTGCAAGGCGACCATATTTCTTGGGGTCAAATCGAAATGATCTCGGTTTGTTTCCGAACAAACTGAAGCATTTCCCCATCCTTCTTATCGTCACCCTGCTGTCACCGTTGGCTCACTGATCCGGTGAAGCTCCTGTAGCCGCCATCTTTGTATCGGGCGGCCCGATAAGGGAGGCGGAGTGTGCAGAGTGGAGGCGGGCCAACCACAGGGAAGTGACGCAATTCGCCGCCATGTCTCTTGAGGGCGGCGACGGCGCCGGTTCGGCCATGCTGGCTACGGGCACGTGAGTGGAGGCGGCGTTGTGAACCACGGTGTGGGGAGGACTTGGCGGTCCGGAGGAGAGGGGCGCTGGGAGGGCGAACCGCTAGCGAGAGGGGTATGGCCTGCGTAGATGAAAGGGAAGAGATCGCCCAGCGACCGTACGCTGAGCGCTGGAAAGGGATCCCTGGCGGGAACCGTTGTGTCTGACCCGAGGCAAAACCTAGACAGCCTTACCTTCCTGTCTCTAGACCCATTAGGATCCTTACTTTGACTGGACCGTGTCCATAGGGTCGGAGGGTTGCTTGGGGGACCTTGGGGCGCCCCTCAACCGTCTAAAGGCGGGACTTCCGGTTATGCTCCCCACCTGGGCAGGATTTCCTGTTTTCTTTCTAGAGAAGAGGGTCTTTGCTGGTCCCCGGGAGAGGTGGGGTAGGTCTCTGAGAGGTGGAGAGACCTCAGATGTTCACCCCCGGCTGCGGGGTGCATCCTCCAGTTCACCCCACCTTGGAGCCGGGGCACTTTCAGTTTGACAGGTGTTTGGAAGGGGGCTTCACTAACATCCGTCATTCCTTGGGGGACTTTTCCTTTCCTCACCTCTTCCTGGAGTCAGTTTCCTCACTTCATCATCTAAGAGGCCACTCACCTCTCCTTACCCCTCCTGTGGGGGACAGGTTTCACCATTGTTTCCCTCTCTTCTTCATCTTAAACTCCTCCATTTGGGGGAGGGGGTCCTCCATTTCTCAGGTCGTTGGAGGACACAGGGCTTCCAATAGAAGCTGAAGAGAAGGGAGACTCCCCAGATCTTGGTTACTCTCCTCTTGGGTAACTGACTCCAGAGAGCCCCCAGGCTTTGGCAGAGAGGTCTGTGTGAGTTGCCCTCCTTCTCTTTGCCCATGCTCTCTGAGATGGGGGGACCCTTACTCCCACTCAGTCTCACTTCACTCTTTGCAACTCTCTGGCCACTCTAAGATCTAGGATAGAGAGGAGTTTAATCCTGGTGTCCCAAAGAAGTGAGAGTCCCAGGCCTACTACTGTCAGGCTGTGCGACCTTGGACCAGTCATTGCCTTGCCCTGAGCTTCAGTTTCCTCCTTCATCAGATGGGGATGACCCAAAGAGCTGTGAGACCTTGAGCACCTCCCAGTTCTGTTTGGTTTTGGAGTCCGGCTGGCAGCAATTTCGGCCTCACTTCTGCCCTTTCTAGCTGTGTACCTTTGGGCCACTGCCTTAAGCTCTTTGAGCCTCACTTTCCCCATCTGGACTAGGTGATCATAAATCTTTCCTCACAAGGTAGGTAGGAAGACGTTTGGAATTCAGAACAGGCTGCCAGATCCAGGTCTCCCGCTTTCCTCTCCAGCTGTCTGACCCTGGTCAAGATCTTGACTCTCGCTGGGTCTCAGTTACAACTGTGAAATGGGGCGGTAACAGCTCCTCCCTCACAGGGCTGGTGATGAGAATGTTGACACACTTAAGTCCCTGCCGGGCATGTGGGAGGTGGGGGATGAACTTGCCATGGGGTCTGTCAGGAAAGGTGCTGTTTGTGTTGTCACTGCGTGTGGCTTGCGGCAAGGGCTTGTACTCTGGTTGTCTTATTTGTGAGGTGACAGCTCCCACCTTGGTGGGTCAGGTAGGAGGTGAGATGAGAGATGCAGAGTCCCTGCACAGAATAGGTGCTCAGCAAGCACTGGCTTCTATGACTGTGAGTCACAAAAGGCCTGTGAATAGAAATCAAATTACTATGACCCCGGTGAGCTGGATCACAGCCTCGTTTGAATCCCTCCAGTGATGGTGTGCTTGCTTCTTCCTCCAGGAGGCTTCTCAACTGCCCAGCAGCCCTGGCTCAACCACTCTGGTTTATAGGGGGAAGAAAGGCTCAGAGAGGGCCAGTGAGTGGCCCAGGTCACACAGAAGGTTTGAGACAGGGCAGGAAGCTAGCCCATGTGCTCTTTGCTCTTCTCACCTCGTAAGGAGATGTGTCCAGCAGATTGTCTGCTTATAGACCTGTCCTGGGGACACAGATCCCTGACCTTGGTTTGCTCACAGTCGGATAGAGGAAGCAGAGATACAACTGCTAGAAGCTCAAGTGACATGAGCTCAAATGGAGGTAGCCCAGGGCATTGTGGGTCTAAGGAAGGCATCGCCATCCTGGGGCATCAGGGAAGACTTCCAGAGGCAATGCCGGAACAGTCTTGTAGGAAGGACAAAAGCTTCCAGGGTGGAGTCCAGGTGCAGACAGCAGCTTGCACACCATTTTTCGCTCAGCCCCACTCTGAGGCCTGCCATGTACCGGGCAAGGCCACTGGCTCAGAGATGAACCCAACAGGTGTGACTCAGGGGCTCCCACACTAGCTGGGGAGATGGATCCAGAAAGCACTCCCCAGACAGAGATGTCCAAGAATGGGGGTCACTCAGATGTTGGAGCCCATGGGACAAGAAGGGGCTGACCCTATCTAGGGGTGAGGTAAAGACTGACAAGTAAATAGAGGATGCGTGGTGCAGGTATGGGGGCAGGGACACCTTGACCGGCCTCAGGCCTCAAAAGTCGAAGGCTGTGAGGCCGGGGCGGGCTCCACGCGCAGGCCCTCCAGTGCTGCCGGCTGAGGGGCTGTGACCTTGTCCTGGGGATGCCGGGGTGGGGCAGGTTCATCTCCAAGTGTAGAAGGACCTGCACGGTGCCGTGTGCTGGTCTGATGAGGCTGGGCGGCGCCAGGAGAGGCTGGGATGGTGGTCAGGGCAGCGCTGACCCACAGAAATATAATAGAAGCCTTGCATGTAATTTCCAATTTTCCGTAGGCCATATTGAAAAAGTAAAAAGAAAACAGATTGAAGTTCATTTTCACTATATATTTTATTCAGCCAGCGTGTCTCAAATGTCATCATTTCCAACATGTAATCAACCGTCAGATTGCTCATGAGATGTTTTACATCCTACTTTTTTGTACTCAGTCTTCAAAACCCGGGGTGGATTTCACACGCACAGCACATCTCCATTAGTACCCGCTACATCTTAAGTGCTCCTTAGTCCCCTGTGGCTGGTGGCTCCCCTATCGGACAGGGCAGGGCCAAGAGGAGAGACCAGTGCCGGCGGGTTGAGTGGATGGGAGTGAATTCTCAGGAGTAGTGGGTTTGGGGAAAGATGCTTAGCTCAGCTGGGACAGGTCAATGGGAAGGATAGGAGTGGCACCCTGGGACCTGGGGCTGGATGGGGGTGGCGCAGTCAGCCCAGCCTCAGCCCCCTCTGTCCTGCTCTGCCCTGCAGGGCGTGGATGGCGTCGGGGCGCCCCGAAGAGCTGTGGGAGGCCGTGGTGGGGGCCGCCGAGCGCTTCCGGGCCCAGACAGGCACGGAGCTGGTGCTGCTGACTGCTGCGCCACCCCCGCCACCCCGCCCGGGCCCCTGCGCCTATGCAGCCCATGGCCGTGGAGCGCTGGCCGAGGCTGCCCGCCACTGCCTCCAGGACATCGCCCTGGCCCACAGGGCTGCCGCCGCTGCCCGGCCCCCCGTGCCCCCACCAGCACCACAGCCATCCAGCCCCACACGGAGCCCACCCCGGCCTACTCTGGCCAGAGAGGAAGATGAGGAAGACGAAGATGAGCCGACAGAGACAGAAACATCTGGAGAGCGGCTGGGTGTCACTGATAATGGAGGTGAGAGGTGCAGAGGGCAGGGGTGGGGCTGGGCCTCCGCTTGGCAAATTGCCTCCAAGGCAGGTTTTCCAGAAGGGGTCAGACTTGCTTGTCTTGAGCCCTGAGGTTCGGTGGAAGCTGGAGTCTCAAACGAGATGGCTTGCCTGTGTGACCGTGAGCGAGTCATTTTCCCTCTCTGAGCCTCAGTTTCCTTACGCTGTGTCCCGGGGCCAGCTTTGCTGGAAGGTGCTGGGCCAAGGCCAACTCCAACCCTTTTTTCGAGGGACTCCCTGTTGAGCCAAGGAACTGGAGTCCTGACAGGAGGCTGTACCCTGTGGAGGCTGTGGGGCTGGGAGGGGTCGAGCTAAGCTGGAGCATGAGCAGAACAAGAATCGTTTCCAAACTTGGGTGCCTAATGCCTGTGAGAACAAAGATAGGAGTTAAAGGGGTGCAAGCAACAGCTGAAGTCGGAAGGAAGCAACTGGCAGGTTTTTTGGGGGGGATCTGGAGGTTGGATGCTTCCTGGAGACTAGACTGTAACATTAGGGCTTTGAAGAGTGAGTAGGAGTGTGTGTGTGTGGGCTCAATTAATAGGAATTACTCGTTTGTTATTGTTACTGCCAATGGCTGGCTTTCTCCGTTGCTGGAGAAAACCTGCATAGGGTTAAGGGCACAGACTCTAGAGCCAGGAGACCTAGCTTCAAATCCCCGTGACACCACTACTAGCTGAGAAACTTCAGGCAAGTGGCTTAACCTCTGGGCCTCCAGGTCCCCGTTTGTCAAACAGGGATCATAAGCGTCTTGTATTTCTCTCAGCTTGTATGTTGGGTCAGTTCATCTCAAACAGATCTTACAAATTTCCTGTTTAGCCAATTGCTTTCACCTGAGGGTGTAACAGACAGAAACTGTATTTGTTTCTGCCAATGACCAGACAGATAATTAGGAGAGGCGGTGGGAATAATAGTTCCGGAAGCCCCCAAGGCTTGCAAGGGCCTGGCCAATGCATGGAGTGGGGAGCGGTGGCTGGAGGCCAGGGCGTGTGGAGTGTGGAGGTGATTTGACTGGCCTGGGCCTCAAATGGCATTCACAGGGCTCTTTGTGATGGATGAGGATGCCACGCTTCAGGACCTGCCCCCCTTCTGTGAGTCGGACCCTGAGAGCACAGATGGTGAGTGTCCCAGGCTCTCCCCCACCACCGCCATTGTGGGAGGGGGGAGCTGGGACGGAGGCTGGGACACGCTGAACTCTACTCTGTCTCCCAGATGGCAGCCTGAGCGAGGAGACCCCTGCTGGCCCCCCAGCCTACTCAGTGCCCCCGGTCTCAGCCCTGCCCACACAGCAATATGCCAAGTCCCTGCCTGTGTCCGTGCCCGTCTGGGCTTTCAAGGAGAAGAGAACAGAAGCACGGTCATCAGATGAGGAGAATGGGCAGGTGAGGGGCAGAGAGGAGGAGGGTGGTGGGAAGGGCTCAGAATCACCTCCTCCAGGAAGCCCTCAGGCATGGATGCCACATTTGACAGGATTAATCCTTTCCCCCACCTCACAAGGTGGGTTCTTGGGCCAGAGACGTGCAACGTTAACTCTTACAGCCTTATGCTGGGTCCCAGTGCCTTGTAAAGAAAGCCTTCTCTTTTCTAGGAACAGCTCCATTTACAGAATACGTGCTGCGGGCAAGGCACAAGGATTTTGGTATCCCCTCTATAAGGGGAAACAGGCTCAAAGGGGTCCAGTTACCTTTTACCCCCACACCCAATATTCCTGGCCCCACCTGGGTTTTGTCCCACCCCCTCTTGTCCTCTGTTACGCCAATATGATCCTACATGTGGAGTTCCTGGGCTGGCTTGGGTTGGCCCTTGTCGCCGATCACTGAAGCTCCCTGAAGCAGAGGGGAAACCGAGGCACCGAGAGTACGTGTGACTTCCCCAAGACCTCAGCCTGTAAGGGGAAGAGCTAGCATTGGGACCTAGCTTCCTTTTGGAAAGGAGCTCTGGGCTCCATGGGAGGAAGCCTTGGATCCCCTGGTTCTCCTTTCCTGTGACTGCTCTCAGTGTCCTCATTTACACACTGGCAGGGTCCGTCAGCTGCTGCTGTCCCCGTTTGCCACTGGTGGAAATACAGTTAATTAACTGAACGTTCGAGGCCTTAGTGCTGGGTTCTGAGCTGGTCCCTGAACAGGCTCAGGTCCAGCTTCTATCGGTGGCCTCTTCCATTCTTCCTGGGGCGAAGCCCAGCTCAGAGTGACAGGGTCTATAAGGGGGGTAGCCCTAAGTGCTAGGGCTGCAAGCACAATGACAGGACCCCACGTGAGTGGAGGTCACACAGAGAGGGGTCCTTTCTATACAGTGCCGGCACTATGATAAGTCACCTTTCCTGAGCAGTCACTCAGGGCTGATTTTCTCAGACCCTGTTACTGCCCCGATTTTCAGAGGGGGAGACTGAAGCTTTCAACAGGGGGGTGAAATCCCTGTGGATAGCTAGTGGGTGACAGGCCTGATTGGCACATGACTGAATCCTAAACCCAAATTCTTAGATTTGAGACCTGGGTGCACACAACCTGATGGTCAGCACACAGGCAGCACTTCCACTGTGAGGAGAAACTAGAAGTGGTGGGACAGGCCAAGAGGGGGAGAAGGGCAGGAAGGCTCCTTGGAGGTGGTGGTGCTTGAATTGGGTAGCAGGGCCTTACATGTTGCAAGACAGGGTGAAGGTGAAGGGCCTTCTGGCCGTGGGCATCCCAGGATCAGAAGTGCTGGGAGGGGAGCCCAGGGTGCAGGCGCCGATCGCCGGGGTGGGGGCCGCTGCGGGCGCTGACCCTGACGGTGTCGCTGTCCCCGCAGCCTTCCTCGCCTGACCTGGACCGCATCGCGGCAAGCATGCGCGCCTTGGTGCTGCGGGAGGCCGAGGACACCCAGGTCTTCGGGGACCTGCCGCGACCGCGGCTCAACACCAGCGACTTCCAGAAGCTGAAGCGGAAATACTGAGGCCCCAGGGAGGGAACCTCCTGGCCCAGCGTCCGCCCTGTCCCACACTACACCCCCGCCCCGCCCCCGGGGCCCGCCAATCCGAGTCAGATCCTGGACCGGCCTCCCACGTCCTCGGGGCTCAGGATTGACCAGTCCCAGCCAATCGCCGCCGCCCTTCCATCGCACCAACCCCGTCTGTGCGAGGAGCGGTACTTAACCAGTTTCCCTGCGGGGTCTGGCGCCTCTTTTTCTGCCCAGCGACAGATTCTTCTCGCTTCCGGATGGGCGTGGCTAGTTCTAAGCCCTAAACGGGTTGATTCCATTGTTTTCGGCCTAGCGACAAGGACTTTGCTGGCACAGTATTGGCTCCATCCCTGAAAGAGCACAGTCGGGCCCTAGGATTGGGTGGTGGCCCTTTACTTCAGTCTGGTGAATGGGTAGCTCCTCCATTTGATTGGCTCGAACCTTATTAAGGTCTAGACCAAACACCCCACCCTTCCTGAGTTCTACCTGGTTGGCTCCAGTCTCCTGGGGGCGTAGCCAAGCCCTCCTCCCGTGCCCAGGATTGGCCTGTGGCCTTAAATTTACGTTCTTGACACTACTGGGGCTAAGGTCTTTTTTTTTACTAAGTCCTGACAGCTGGTCCCTCTAGCCCCCTCCTCAGGGATGGCCCGATCTTGTCCCTGCGTCTGACACTCTGAACTGGTTCCATCCCATAACTCCTGCCAATTGAAGCCCGTCCTTGCATCCAGGGCAATACCAGCTCCAGTCCCTCTCCCCTCACCCCCACAGGTGCCTTACAGGGCCCTCCTCCACCCAAGGTGGGGGGCAGGGGCCCTCACTCTCCGGCCCTGATGTGGGGGAGAGAGTGGGGGGTGGGGATCGCGAGTTGGGAGGGGCGCTCTGAGATTAAAGAGTTACCTCTGTCAAATGAGTATGAAGTGTGTCATGGATGTTCATTTAACAAACTTCCTGAAGCCTCATGAGCAGCATCGCATTGATTCTCAGAGCAAGGCTGGGGAATTGGAATTGCCCCCATTTTACAGATAAGATGGGGAAAAAGAAGATGGAGATTCATGGGGCGTGAGGGAGGAGTCCAGTCATGTGTGACCATGGATCCTCAGTCTTTGGGGCGCGCAGGAGAGGGGGGCTGAGTGTTGAAATCCCAATGGTCTTTAAGCAGTCAGTCTCCTGAACCCATATAGTACCTAGCAAAGCTGAGGCTGGGAGTTTTCTGCCATAAGACAGCTGGAGGTTAGAGAAGGAACGGCACCTAGTCCGAAACTAGGGCTAGGTCAAGGTCAAGTAAACACGGACTCTCTCTTATCAGACTACCACTGGAAGAATGCTAACAATAGATAACATTTAAAACAGGGCAAACTAGTAAACACTTTAATAAAGTATTTACATGTATTAACTCCCTTAATCTCCCTTAACCCCACGAAGTGGAAACGATTATCCCACTTTATAGATGAGAAAACGGCAGCATCGAGGGTAGCGGGTGCTGTCCGGAGTGGCGGTTTCTGCGACTGACAATTACCAAATAGAAAAGAGAATTTCCCGCTCTAACTATTTCCAGCAACGCGAATTAAAATTAAGGAGTTCAACGTGGAAGAAGACTCTGAAACAGAGGACCCCCGCCTCCTACTGGCCTGAGCCACACATTGCAGCAAGAGAGACGAAGGTCAGAGCTGCGGAGGGACTACACGGACCGTAAATCTGGGAAGGGGCGGGACTTCCATCGTGGGAGGAGCTACGGCCCCGCCCCCTCAGTAGGGCGAGTCATTTCCGTCCGCGGAAAAACAGAGAAAACTGCGGGCAGATCTGTGGGCTGAACCCCTCGACTGGATTTCCCTGGTCTGAAGTGGCCAGTGAGCCAGAGCGGCGGGCACAGGTGAGCGTGGTCTGAGGCGAAAGCGCGCAAGGTTCTCGGCCTTTGCCCTGGGAAGTAGGGGTCCCGGCTTCCGGAGGACGGAGCGGGTCGTCGTCACCTGGGAAACGGCGTGAACTCCTCGCAAGCGAGTAGATAGCATTTCCTGAGCCTTTAGTGGATGAACGGAATTTCTGGTGAAGGGGGAGAGAGGAGGCAGGACTTCCTGTAGCAATCTGAGGGAAACCTGCCACTCAAACCTATTTACTTGTCCTTGGACGGGCGCCAGGATGACCGAGTTGGAAGCCCGGGGCCGCCTGTGGCTGAAGAGCCCCCCCGGGGGAGCGCCCCCTATCTTCCTGCCCTCGGACGGACAAACCCTGGTCCTAGGACGGGGACCTCTGACCCAAATTACCGACCGGAAGTGCTCCAGAAACCAAGGTAGGCAGGGGCGGGACCTGAGGTGGAGGGGGTGTGGCGTGCTTTCGTAGCTGAAATACATTCTTTGGGGAAGATGGACAGTCAATTCAGTAAGGGACATGCTTGGCCACCATGCTAAATGGCGTGGTGCATCCATTCTTGAAGTTGACAGGTACCATCCGGGGAGCACTGGAAGAGAAAGACTGTGCCTCATCTGAAACTAGCAGATCGCTGGTGGGGAGGGGACTGAGGCAATCCTGAGACAAGTGTCACTGGGCAGAGAAGGATGCTCACAGGCCACCATGAAGGCTTGAGTCAGGCCACAACCCTTGTCAAGGAGAGAGCCGATCCTATGGAGAAAAGTACATGTTGCCCAGTAGGGATGGGTGGTAACGGGCCAAGCCCCGGACTAGCACCTAGTAGCCACACTTCTCAAAGAGAAGCCAGTCTATCCAGAAAAGTGCCCACCCTGCCCCTAGGCGAGGACCAGCGTCACAAGCAATCCTAAAGCCTTTATCTAGCTACTGCTTGTCAGAGAGTGAACCGATACCAGTTAGAAATAAACTGCCTCCTCCCCTGAATGGCTGCTGTAACGCCATCCTGTGGCCTAAAGATGGCCATGCTCTCCAGTAATGTGGAAAGCAATCACACAGGGATGCAAGTCTTGACTCTACCCTCTCAACCCTCAGTGGAGCTGGTCGCAGACCCTAAGACTCGCACGGTGGCTGTGAAACAGGTACCAGTTCCTCAGCAAGGCCTGGAGGTGGGGTCGGGGAGGAATCGCAGCCCAGCAGGGAACAGGCCCGTTGGGAATATCTGGCTGGGAGGGAAACAGTTGTGGCCAGTATAGAAGTCCGGAGGTGTTGCCTGCTTCAGCGGGATATCCCTCCACATTTAAATTGGGTAAGATCTGACACCTGTAACTTTTCCAAAGTCCTGATTGGTGATACACGGTGAAGAGGCGGGGCTTAAGAGTCTGATTGGCAGGTGGAGAAAGGCAAGTCCTTTCCTGAGCTGCTTCATTGGAGGTGGGAAGAGGGGGCAGAGCCAGTCCCAGCTGCTGTCTCTTCTTCCGCAGCTGGGGATTAACCCCTCAACTGCCGGGTCCCAGGAGCTGAAGCAGGGATCGGAGGGCTCTCTGGGGGTGGGGGACACACTGTATTTGGTCAATGGCCTCCACCCGCTGATCCTGCACTGGCAAGAAGCCTGCACGCCAGAATCCCAGCCAGATACTCCACCCGGCACCCCGCCAGTGGCCCCAAACGAGGAGGAGGAAGAGGAAGAAGAGGAAGAGGAAGAGGATATTAAGCAGCGGAAAAAGTTGATGCGGAAGTCATCCCCCTGTTGGGAGAGCTTTGAGAAGCTACTGGTGTTCACAGCGCCTGGGGTGAAGCCCAGAGGCAAGGTGAGGGACAAACTGGGGACCCCAAGTTTGCTGTGTGTCTCTGGGCGGGTCACTAAACCTCTCAGCCTCCACTTATTCTTCTGCGAAATAGACCTGATGACAAATTCAGGGGTAGGCATTTGGGGAATCGATGTGTCAGCTCCTGCCTGATCCATGGCAAACCACCCTGTAACCATAGCAACGATAGGGACCATTTTAGCAGGAGCTATTTGATGAGTGTTTCTTAGGTCCACAGACTTGAGTTCAAGTGTTGTTACAGCACATTCTCCGAGCCCCACTTCTCTCACCAGTAAAATGAGGAATCCAGGGAAAACGTGGCAGAACCCAATGTGCAGTTAGCACCCAACAAAATTTAGCTCCTGCTTTATTTGCATGGTGATTAGCCCTTTGAGGTGGAGTTCAGGGGAGGAGTATGGGTCGGGTCTGAACCCCATTTTAGATTGGAATACTGAGGGGTGTAGTAGAGAGAAAGGGAAGATGTCAGGCCTTGCACTCAGGCGTCGGGGGTGTGTCCTCACTGTGCCTGACTTGCATAACATGTACATGCTCTCTGACTCAGTTTCCCCATCTGTAAGGGGCCGGTAGTCATAGTCCCTGACTCACAGAGTTGACGTGAACCAGCCTGTGAATGAGATTAGACGTGTCACTGCTGCTATTTTCTTGATGACGCCAGGTGGCCGGCTTTGATCTGGATGGGACCCTCATCACCACACGCTCTGGGAAGGTCTTTCCCACCAGCCCCAGTGACTGGAGGTGATAAGAGGCAGAAGAGGGTGAGTGAGGTCACCTCTGGGCCCCAGGTCACCTTGCTGCTTCCCTGCCCACCCTAGGATCTTGTACCTAGAGATTCCTCGTAAGCTCCGGGAGCTGGATGCCGAGGGCTACAAGGTGTGTGACTGCGCACGCTGGGGTCCAGGCTGCGGGCAGGCTGGGGCATGGGGAGGAGAGCACTGGGTGACACCCATCTGCCCCACAGCTGGTGATCTTCACCAACCAGATGGGCATTGGACGCGGAAAGCTGCCAGCAGAGGAGTTTAAGGCCAAGGTGGAGGCTGTAGTGGAAAAGCTCGGAGTCCCCTTTCAGGTATGGGTAGCTGCACCGGAGGCTGAAGGGTGATGGGACGGGACAGGGCCCCAGAGAAGTGGGACAGGGACTCGGGAGAAGGGGGACAGAGAGCTCTCTGGATAGGGATATGGGAGGGACAGGGACCCAAAGTGGGGGACAAACCCAGAGAGATAGGGAAAGGCCCTGGACGGGATTCTGCTGAGAGAAACCCATCATAAACGGTAAGTTCTGGGGCACTGGGAGCGGACCTTTGACAGTGCGGATTCCTGTGTGTCCTTGGGTCCCGTATGCCCTTCAAGCGCTCTGGGTGCTCAAGGAGCTAAGGATGGTACCTGACATAGTCTGGTCCACAGGTGCTGGTGGCCACGCATGCTGGCCTGTACCGAAAGCCGGTCATCGGCATGTGGGACCATCTTCGGGAGCAGGTGAGTCACCGCCCTGGTTACTCCCTGCCCAGCCTGCCCCTTCTGGTCATGCTCCCCGGCCTTCCTCTCCTCTCCTAGCCCTTGCCGTCTGTTTTTAGCTGTCATGGCCTCATATTGGTATGTAAGGCCAGTACCCTTAACCTGAAAACCTGAGTGGCTGAGAGATCAGTCGTTGATTCATTTGTGTGCACGTTTGTTCGGACGTTCCACAGCTTGAGCTGAAATTCTTAGTGAACAGGACAGAACGACTGGCTCTCACACTCTCGTGCCCAGGAGGGTGCAGACTGTACACATGGGAGACAGTACAGCGAGATCGGGGGGAAGCCTGAGGTACCACTGCAGAGCTAGTGGTGGTGAGGGAGGGAGCCAGGTGGTTATCTGGGTTCCAGAAGACCCTTCCAGGCTGGAGTCACACAAGTGCAAAGGTCCCGAGTCCAGTGTGTTTAGGGATAGTCAGTGAGGCCAGTGAGGGGGTGAGGGTGGGCCAGGAGGGGTCAAATTGTGTGAGGCCCCCTGGCCAGGGTGCGGACTTCACTTCCTCAGGGTGGTGTGGGAAATGTATGCCCACATCAGTGGGACAGGGCGCCCTCTGGCGGCTGTTGAGGGAAACAGGGCAAGAGCGGAAGCCCTGAGACGATCAAGGACTGAACAGTCCAAGGAAGACACTGGTGTGCGCGAGAAGGGGATGTATCCAGACGAGGGTGATGGGTGGGGTGGGAACAGGACTTACTGCTGGATTGGACGCCGAGTGTGAGCTTCACGCTGAGCAGAGCCGTCAGTGCTCTCACAGATGTGAGAGGAGGTTCCTCAGGGGCTGTCTCCCGTCCCTCCCCAGGCCAACGAGGGCATGCCCATCTCCATCGGGGACAGTGTCTTCGTGGGAGGTAAGGGCCAGGGATTGCGTAGCTCCTTCGGGCCGATGGTGGGGGGGTACCCTGGTCCTCAGGGCTGCTGGTGGAGACCAGGGTGTGTCTTCCATGTTCCAGATGCAGCTGGTCGCCCAGCTAATTGGGCCCCAGGGCGAAAGAAGAAAGACTTCTCCTGTGCAGATCGCCTGGTGAGTCCTACCCTTCTGCCCCCCCCAGCCCAACCCCCACCCAGTCTGACCTCTGCCCTCACCCCCAGTTTGCCCTCAACTTGGGCCTGCCCTTCGCCACGCCGGAGGAGTTCTTCCTGAAGTGGCCAGTGGCCAGCTTTGAGCTCCCAACCTTTGACCCGGTGAGGTTCGCCAATGGGAGTGGGGACTGGTGGGGAAAGAAGGGGGTCTCACCCCTAATGTCGTGTATCCACGCTTCCAGAGGACCGTCTCCTCCTCGGGGCCACTCTGGCTGCCTGAGTCCAGCTCCCTGCTGAGCTCTGACCCTGAAGTGGTTGTCGCCGTGGGATTTCCTGGTGGTGAGATCCCCTGACTCCTGACCCCTAAGAGCTCTGGCTCCCCAGGCTCCCACTGACACTAACCCCTCCCCGCAGCCGGGAAGTCCACCTTCCTCCAGGAGCACCTTGTGTCTGCCGGATATGTCCACGTGAACAGGGTAGGACCTTGGGAGCGCCCCCATCTGTAGTCACTGTCCCCTCCCAATCACTGTCCATCTTCCTGTGAGCTATTCCGCCTTGCATCTTTGTCGTCTCCTAGGGTCTGTTCCCCCGCCCCCCGCTGACCCATGACCTGCTGTCCTGTGTCCCCCAGGACACGCTGGGCTCATGGCAGCGCTGTGTGACCATGTGTGAGACAGCTCTACAGCAAAGGAAACGGGTGGTGATCGACAACACAAACCCGGACCCCCCAAGCCGGGCCAGGTACCAGGGTCCCATGGGAGGCCTCTGTAGGGTGGGCCCAGGGGCCCTGACTAGCCTGGACTCTTACTGGTCCCCATAGGTACATCAAGTGCGCCCAAGATGCAGGTGTGCCCTGTCGCTGCTTCCTCTTCAGCGCCACCTTGGACCAGGCGCGTCACAACAACCGGGTGAGTGGTTTGGCCCCACCCCTGCCCCTCCCCGCCCTTGCAGGGCCTGACCAGTCTGCCCTCTGCCCTCAGTTCCGGGAGATGACAGGCTCTTCTCACGCCCCCGTGTCTGACGTGGTCATGTTTGGCTACAGGTAGGCTTTGCCATAGGTAGGCACCTCCAGGGCGGGCATGGGGCCCAGCTGGGCCTCCCCTACCTTCACTACCTTCTGCCACCAGAAAACAGTTCAAGGCCCCAAAGCTGGCGGAGGGCTTCTCGGAGATCCTGGAGATCCCATTCCGGCTGCACGTGGAACCACAACTTGAGCGGCTGTACTGCCAGTTCTCCGAGGGCTGAGCTCCTGCTTCCCCCACCTGAACCCCCACCCCACTCCACTCCCAAATAAATGTTATCTTTCTTTAAGCTTGGTCAGCATGTTGCTGGGAAAAAGGGTGGGCCACTCAGCTGAGGGCAGACCCCACTAGTCCCCAAGGTGGGCTGGGGCTCCTGGGACAGGCACAGTCGGGGGCCCCGAGTCAAACACTCAGCCCACCTCAGGACTAACTGCCTCTCCTGCCAAGGGTAAGGATGAGGCTTTCAAGGCCATGACCACAGGCTCTCGACACGGTGGCCGGTGGGCTTTTAAAAGACTTTATTGGGGAAACGTACATGGGTGGGGACTGTCCTTGGAGACATCTCAGGACGCCGTCCTCCATCTCACTGGGCAGCTGCGGTCTCCAGGGGCCCCTGCTCAGAAGCATCTGACCTGGGGCAAGGGGACAGTGGGAGGAGCTGGAAGGGGGCGCCAGCAGCCCCCAGTACCTGGACAGATGCACCTACAGGGCACTGGGGACTAGGGAAGGGCCTCTTCCTGCAGGTTCCCATCGCTTCCTGGGGAGAGTGTACCACTGGGGACTGCTGTGCTGCTGCTCTGCTCTCGTCAAAGCCAAGGTCACACTACTCCCCAAACTCCCAGCACATCCAGCCCGCACTCCACCTGACTGCCACTCACCAATGTCGGCGGGGGCCGCGTCTGTGACTCCTGGAGGGCCCAGCCCAGTGGTGGCCACTAACCCCCCATCTGTGGCGGAAGAAGCCGGGGAGGAGAGTCAGTAGCTGGAGGGGCTGGAGGTAAGAAGAGCGCGGGGGTCACCCCTGCCTCACCCCTCGCTGCTGCTGCTCCTGCTCCAGGTTCCTCTGCAGGACCTGCTGCTGGTTGGCAATGACGCGCCGGATGCCGTTGACAAAGTTGCCCTGGTCGTGGGGGATGAGGCCGATGAAGATCTTCTTCTCCGAGGAGTACAGCAGCATGAGCACGCGCACCTCGCACGACGCCTTGTAGGAGAAGTGCACGCAGCCCGCCTGCCGGGTGGTAGGCGGAGCGGGCGTCACCGGCGCTCCTCCCGGACACGGCAGGCTCAGACCACACAGGCCAGCATCCCAGACAGAGCTCGTGCGTACTAGCTGCTCTGTCCTCATAGCTCTATTACGAGTCCCACTTGGGGACATGGAGGCCCAACCCTGCGGGCTCCGCACAGAGGAGCTGCACGAGCTCTGAGGCCACCGCGGCGCGCCTGCTGACGCGAGCGGCACCTGTGGAACAGGCAAGTACACGGATGCCCGACATAGTGCCTGGGACACCGTGTGCAGGACCGGCCATGACCAAACCTGTGCACAGAGGCTCACGGGAAAGACAACTCTGAGGTTCCCCACCTTGTGCAGCCCCCAGAGGTAGCCAAGCTGAGAGACCCCGGGGCCTGCGCACTAACTGCTCCCCTCCACCCAGCTGGAGATGGGGCTGCAGCTGGGGGTGCAATGGGCCATGTGCTCCCCATCCACTTCCTTGGCTCCTCCCTCTCTAGTCCCAGGGATCACCACCCCCATGTCACAGGTGGGCCAACCCAGGCTGAAAGCTTGAGGACTCGCAGGTCCCAGAGCCAGGAGGGGCAGTGCTGGCCCTGTATCACCTGCGGACAGTGGTAACAGGTCTCTCAGAGGAAGCCCTCTGGAGATCCCAGGACCCGCCCTCGCCACATCTGAGCCTGGGCCCCAAGTGAGCGGAGGGGAGGGCCATCCTGGGGTTCAATGGGGTCATCACAGGTGGCCCTGAGGGAGCGCTGTGCTTTTAAACTTTAACACAAAAGAAATATACACTGTCCCCTCAAATACACAACTGCACGGCTGTGATTACTTTGATTGATTTAAAATAAATAGTAAATCTGGGGACAGACGTCACCCCTACATAGCAGACATGCAAAAGGTGGACAGCAATGACTTTGCTTTCAAAACTGCGGGAGACTGAGGCCCAGCCCTGCTGGACTGAGAGCTGACACACCTCCCTCCCTGGCGAAGGGCCTTCAAGAGCCTCAGGTTTCCCACTGGAAAACCTGGAGTGACAAGAGCACCTGTCCCTGGGGAGGGCGGGGGGAGGAAGGCGGCAGGTAAGGACGGGATAGTAACCCCCGGCACTCTGGGTAAACCCAGACACAGCAGCGGGGGACAGGCCCTGAAGGCACACAGCAGAATGGGCTCAAATCTTCACCCCGGCACTTGCTGGCACTGCCTGAGCCTCAGTTTCCCCATCTGTAAAACAGGGTCAGGACAACACAGAGCCCCAGGGGAGCTGGGTGGACTGGGAGCCAGCACGTATGCAGGCACATGGCAAACACGACATCACTGTGGGCTGCCATCACGATCCAGCTGGTTCTGGGGACAGCGTCCGTCTGGTTCATCTCGTGTTTAAACAGGGAGCGGATGTGGCTGTTTCTATCCTACAGGGCCTCCCGTCCGCCCTGTTCTGCCTCAGCATCACCCTGCCTACGGCCCTACTCACAAAGCCATTGTCCATGATCCGGCACAGGCTCTTCAGCGTCTCCAGGTCCTTAGTGAAGTGGAACTGCACCAGGCGGGAGTTCCGGAACAGCGGCACCAGTGTGGTCTACAGGAAAACGGCGAGGGCGGCTCCATGAGGCACAGGAGCACGGACAGTCCACAGTCACACTGCCCTGCCCTGCCTCCCTGCCTCCCTCCCTGCAGGGCGGCACCTAGGCTGGGGCCTCACCCCAGGTTAAATCTCAGACAGGCCCTGTGGCCCCTTGAAGACAGGCCTGCGGGACCTGCCTACCTCCACTTGCTGGGCAGGCCAGCCACCAGCCACAGGGCCTTTGCACATGCTGTCCCTCCACCCAGAAAGCCTTCCTCCAGCTGGCAACGCAGAGTGCCCTGCTTGGGGGAAGAACCCTCGCCACCCCATGGGTGAATCACCCCCTCAGGCCTGAATGTGAGCCCCCTCACCACTCACCAGCAGCTGCTGGGGGATGAGCTGCATGTACAGCTTCCTTGGCCACTGCTCGGTCCTCCTGCAGGCACGAGGGGACGAGGGTCAGCAGGCCAGGTCTCGCGGAGACGCTGCCTCTACCCCCAGCCCGACACTCACAGGATCTCCCCTTGGTTCACGTAGACGTGCGACGGCAGCCACCTCTTAGACCGGCTGTTGGGCTCAGGCCTAGGCTTTTGGGAGAGGAAGAGGAAACATCAGGAGTGGGAGGTGCACCGGTCCCAAGGTGACCCAGGCCACCCCACGGCTCACCTCCTGCCACTCCATGACTCCACTCCAAGCCAAGAACTTGTTGTTGACAATCTGGACTGGGCCCGCAACACCACCAGGTCCCACTGCCTGCGGGAAGAGACGGTTGGGATGGTGTCCCAGGAATTCCCCAGGGGCTTCTGCCCCAGCCTCCTTTCTGGCTTCTTAGTCCCCAGTCTGTCCATAGCTCCACAGGCTCCCCAGAGCTGGCTCTGCCCCTCACCTGCTCACAGACCCCCCCATGGCTCCCCAAGTGCTCCAGGACAAGTCCCGGCCCCTCAGCTTGGGGTACAAAGCCCATAGGATCTGCCTGTAAGAACTGGACAGCTATAAAATTTGTTGCACAAACTGGGACACTTTTGGGCGAAGGGAACACTTAATAATTACTAAGGGATGACCCAGGAAGCAGTCACCTTCCGGGGCCTCCCAGCTCTACACGCGCGTCCTGCCCCTGGGAACCTCCCTCGGTCGTCCCGTCCCTCTGCCTTCCGAAGCCTCACTGGCACGCCCAGTGCCCGGGCCAGAGCGCACCTGCTTGCGGGTGGTGATGACCTGCCGGATAGCGTTGACGAAGCCGCTCTGGTCGTAGGGGATGAGGCCCATGAAGATCTTCTTCTTGGACGAGTACAGGAGCATGAGCACGCGTACCTCGCAGGGGGAGATGTGGGGGAAGAGCATGCAGCCCGCCTGCGGGTGGCGGGGGACAGGAGGTCAGGGACCCAGAGCACCGCCAAGGGGGCCACAGGTCCCTCCGTGCTCACCCAAGCCTGCCTGTCACGGGACAGAAGTCTGCAAAGTCAGCCCCGTGGCCCCAAAACATGTTTCAAGAGTGTGTGAATGTGCAGCTCGGAACCCCCACCGGGGGGTTGGGGTTGGGGCCTGGGACAGTCGCCCTCTGATGCCAGCCCTGTCTCACGGAGCCAGGGAAGAGGTTGCTGCCTGTGCCAGAGCAGCTGCCAGGAAGGGCCGGCCCAGGTCTGCTTGCTCCCAGCTGCATGATCTAGGACAAGTCACCTCATTTCTGGACCTCAGTTTCACCATCTGTAAGATGGCACGGCAATAGTGTACACAGTAAATGCCACACAGATGGTCCGTATTTGAGATGCTGGTGCCTTGGTGGGACGTGAGAGAACGAGTCCCAGCTGGGGTGTAAAGGGGCAGGTACTTCTGAGAACACTGCCCAGAGCCACCTGCCTGACTTCTCTTGCCCCCAGCTCAAGCCCCAGGTCCACTTGCTCATGGAACCCGCCCTGGGAGCCACGTACAAGTGGCCCTCCCAAACCTACGAGGACCAGGAGTGTGACCAACAGGCAACAGTGGGTGACGTCCGTCTTCCCTGCAGCCTGGGGCTGGGCACAGAGCAAGCCCTCAGCAAACGGTGCTGAGTGAAAGGGTGACTGGTCAGGCAAGAGACCCCACACCAGTCACACCCCTTGGTCTGTCCAGGTGCTGAGGGAAAGGGGATCCACCTGCACATCAGGGATCGGGGCACACACAGCACTCCCTGCAGGCAACAGCCTGTCCCCACAGGGGAGCAGGGACTGGAGGGGACCCCAGAGAAAAGTGCTCTGGGCTTCCTGGGCAGACAACTCACTCTTACCTTGTCCCCACCCCTCTGTAGCACCTGCCTCTGCTTCCACAACCAGACCCCTGGAAAGGCTTTGCCACTGAAACCCAGGCCCAGACCTCAGGGGCTGCAGGGACATGTCAAACTGACCACCTCAGCTGCTCATGTTTCCTGAGCACTTACTATGCACTCAAATCACTGTCTCAAGCATTAGCCACCAACTCA
Organism: Rhinolophus ferrumequinum; assembly: GCF_004115265.2. Lineage (NCBI taxonomy): Eukaryota > Metazoa > Chordata > Mammalia > Chiroptera > Rhinolophidae > Rhinolophus > Rhinolophus ferrumequinum. Next base: position 44,887,833 of record NC_046298.1, on the reverse strand, counting down.
CACACCTCCCGTTAGCCCCACTTGCCAGATGAGGAAACTGAGCCCAGCACAGACCGCCCCTCCTCCTGGCTCCCGCCTCCACACCCGTTTACCACATCCCAGCCACCTGCTGGGTCCCAGGAGCACTGGTCCCTGCACTCACTCACTCACTCACATCCTCCACGGCCAACTCTCGGCGTGGCCAGACACAGGGGCCTGAGGCAGGGGGATACCTTCACTCTGCTCCAGAGAACGTTTGAGACCCTAATTACAGACAGGGCCCAAGATGCCAGGAAAGAGGGACTGCCAGCCTCGGCCTTGGATGGCCCCGGCACAGCTGCCTCCTGCTGCACTGTCACCGAAGTGCCCAGAGCGGCCCCTACCCCCACCACCCACCCGTGCCCACTGCCCCACTCACAAAGCCGTTGCCCATGACGCGGCAGAGCCCCTTGAGGGAGTCGCAGTCTCTGTTGGTGAAGTGGAACTGCGCCAGCTGGGAGTTACGGAACAGGGGGCCCAGGGTGGTCTGGGGGCAACAAGGGGACAGCTGGGTCACTGCTGGGGGTGGGAGTGCTGAGGAGCATGCTGGGGGGCTGGGGGGGGTCTCACCAGCAGCTGCTGTGGGATCAGCTGCATGATCAGCTTCTGCGGCCACTGGTCCGTCTCCCTGCAGGAGGAGAGGGTCAGGGGAGGCCCCTGGCCCCCCAGCCGCCCGCCTGCCCGCCCACCGGGCACTCACAGGTTCTCGCCCTGGTTTACGTAGGCCTGGCAGGGAAGGGTCCGTTTCAGCTTCGCGGTGGAGTCAGAATAGGGTCTGCGCTTCTGTGGTGGGAGCAGAAGGGCTCACTGGACACAGCTCGATGCCCAGGCCAGCCCCCCTCCCCCACAGGGGTAGACGGGACCTTCAGGGCCGCCCCAGCCTGATGGAGACTCACAGGTCTGACATGGACTGCTCACCTCCTGCCACTCGAGGACGCCACTCCAGGCCAGCAGCTTGTTGCTGAGCCGGTGCTCGCCTACCGCCAGACCCCCGAGGGCAAGCCCTGGAGAGGAAGGCCCGATGGGACCCAGGGCCCCGAAGACCCGAGCACCTTGCTGTGGCAGAGGGGTGGGGAAATTGAGACTGAGGGACCTGCAAGGGCAGGCTGTTCCCCGAAAGCTCCGGAGGGGACATCCCCATGTTCAGACCCAAATTTCCTGCTCGGAAATGCCCGAGACCGTACGTAAGGCCATGTCCAAACCCAGCACCTCAGGGATAAAGACCTCATGCGGCTGACACCCACTTCTTTTTCCTGCCACCATCCCAGGACCCTTTTCCCTACAACCCACTTGTCATCTCGACATTGGCCTACGCAGGGTCCCTGAAAGCCACCAGCCCACTGCCCCTCCCAGCCTTTGCTCCAGCTGTGCTCTAAGCCTAGACCCACCGCACCCCCCAGAAGGTGCCACCCACTCACTTTCCCAGCCTGATCCATTCTTGGTCCCTCCACTGAGACCCAACTCAGAAGCCAGCGCTCTGGAGTCCAGGGCCTCAAAACCCTGGCTATGCACCAGCCAGCCTAGGCTGTGTCTGTCTGTCTGGCACACTGGTTTGCACCGTCCTGCCCACGCTCAGAGCCTTCCCAGGCTCCTCATGACCGTCAAGAGAAAGTCCAGACTCTCCCTCTGACTCCCGCCAACCTTCCCAGGCGGATGCTGGCCCTCGCTCCCTCGCACACCCCAGGCTGCAACCGTGTCAGGCTGACGCCCGGGAGGCAGAAGCACACACAGCACAGAAGCATCCAGGGAGATGCGGAGACTTGGGGATGAGGCAGCGAGCGTGACGACACCTGGAGGGGTCTCAAACACAGCATCTCAAGAGCGTTTGCAGAACACCAGAATGTTCCAGCAATAAAACCAAGGAAAGCTACAGTCTACTCACAGGGTATTCTCCCAGCCATCTTTTTTTAAACCAAAAACATCTCAAAGCAAACAAGGGAAGGCTTTGGAACAGCCTACCCGCAGGAACCCAATGAAAATCTCACTAGTAAATGCCTCCCAGTGTGTGGGAACAGAATCAAGTTGTTACTTCTGTCTTGTTCCTAATGGGCATTTCTAAATGTCCCATAAGCCATACAGATGTTTTCTGTCCCAGAATAATGACAGGCAGGAACAATTTTATTTTGGGTGGCTTAGAAAGCAAAAATTCCTGAGCAATCATGCTCTCCATCTGGGCAGGTGGTTCTGGGATCTGGGCAATCGTACGAGATGAGGAAGAAAACCTGAGTGCAGAACATGTTAGTGTGTTGAATGCTGGAGTGTGTCTGAGATGGAGAACGGGTATCAAAGCCCCGGGGTTTGTAGGTGCCACAACTACAGTTAAAGCACCCAGCTGGAGAACCCAGGTGAACACACCTGAGGACCCAGTCAGTGTAAACTCCAGGGACACGTGTTTCAAGTATGCTTATCTGGGAGGACAGGCCGGCCAAGCAAGACTTGAAAGAGGTTTTGATCTGGAGCTTAAAGACCAGGCATGCCTGCCTAAACCCAGGAACACCCGCACACAGCAAGGTGGGAGGACCACATGCAAGGGCTGGGCTTCAGTGCCACCCTGGAGGAAATCTCCCACCCGAGCAAGTGTGTGCACAATTTAGCTGTGCCTCCAACATCTGGTTTGTTTAGTGCATAGGAAAGCCTGTTTAGTACTTGGGTGAAAGCCTTAGTGAGGACCCAGGAAACAGAACGAGATGTGAATGCTGACAGAAGAGGAGAGGCAGTGGAGGGAAGGTGAATGTTTAAGTTTGGGGAGGTGTTCAGAGTCTGGTTATCTATGTTTAAGATTCGAAGAAGCTTGTTTAAGGCTTGTGTGGGGCTGTCACAGCTCCGTGCCACGCACGACGTTGAGCCAGTGTAGTTAAGAAGCGAGCCTGTGCCAGCCTGGGGTAAAACGCACATCTGGGCAAGCGTGTGCACGGTTTGGCTGTGCGTGGAACGTCCGGACGTGAGACTTGACTGCTCCAGATAAGCCTTATTAAGATTTTGAAAAGTATGTGCATATTTTAAGGCCGGGGGAAGCATGTGTTAGTACCTTGATGTACCTGCAAAACTCTATGTTTAAAAGCTCTGTTTCTGTTTAAGGTCTCGGTTTATTGCAATCTATAAGGGCATCCCACATCTGGGCGCGCGTGCAAATCCTGGGCGCACACGCCGCGGGCGCCGTGCAGAACGCCCCAAGGTGCAGCACCTAAGCTTGCGAGGGCAAGACACGGCCCCTCTCGCCGCCGTCCCCCAGCCCCCTCCCCCATTTACAGGTTTCCTGCCCGGAGAGAGACCAACTTTCCAAATGGAAAAACAAGCGCACAGGCCAGCCGTCGGCCCGCCCGCCCCCCACCCCGCGTTTAAACTGGGCGGCGAAGTCAGCAGTAATTTGAACCCTCCCCGCCCCCGTACCCCACCCCCGTCACCCCGGCCCGAAAGCGTAACAAAGGGGAGAGCCCGGCGCGTACCACCCGGGGGTTCCACGGGGGAACCCGGCCCCTGGCGGGACCACCCTTCGGGGCTACCCGGGAGACCCCAGAGACGAGGGGGCCACCACGGACAAAGACGCAAGCCCGGGGGCGGGGCCGTGGAAGGCTCTGGAAAAAGGGCGGGGGGCTCACCATGGGAGGGGCCGAGCGGGCCCGGATCCGCGGCGGCTGCGGGCCCCGGGGGCTGGCCGGCCAGGAGCGCGAGCGGGCGGCGCGAACCGTGAGGGGCCGTGGGGGACGGCCGCGACCCCCGAGGGGGCCCCCAGCGCCGGAACGATGCGGGGCGCGGCGTGGACGGACCATGACGGGCGCGGGCCAAGCAGGCTGGGGGCTGCCACAGGCCGCGCGGGGGGCTGCAGACTCTATCGACTGAGGGGCGCGGGCGCGCGGCTTCGGGGGAGACGGGCTGGGCTATACCAAGCACGGGGGACGCGCCGCTGGAGAGGGGTCGCCGCGGCCGAACCACTGCGTTGAGTGGGGGAGCACGGCGCGTACCAAGAGCGTCCGCGAGGGGGCGTGGCCGGGGTATACCAAAATAGGGTTGGGGAGCTTAGGAAACGGAGAGGCTGTGGGGCGGGGAATACAGCAATTGGAAGATACATTGGACCGCTGGAGCAAGGGCGGGAGGAACAGAGGACGTGCGAGAAACAACTTCAGGGGGGCGTGGCAGGAAAGACCATACCAAAGGGTGGAGGGGGGATTATGTGTAGAAGACGATACCAAGTTGGTGCCTTGCTGAGGGGCGGGATACCGGGAGGCACTACAGAGTCCCGGACCCGCGGAACTGCAGGAGCCGCCACAAAAAGAGGGAGGAAGGAATAATGGGTCTGGGGGCGAGGGAGCCTACCTAGAGGTTTGGAGATGTGGATCGTACCATGCACTAGGGGAGGACTTAAACTTTAAAGGCAGTGACGTACCTAGGTGGGCAAGGGACCACAACTCCCAGCGGACCTCACGCGGCCTGGGCTGGGCCAGCGGCCCCAGGAGACGCCGTCACAGCTGCGCGCCCATTGGCCCCCGAGTCCTAGGCTCCGCCCACCGCTCTCTGCGCCTCCTCAGGCTTCTTGCACCCGCCTCTCCCGGCCATTCATTGATTCCCTCCTTCACTCAAGTATTAAATGACTGCGTATTCACTTACTAGTAGTTGTGTAAGACTTCTTGTTTCCTAAATGTGGATAATAGCTAATCCCAAAGTGATTACCAGGGTCAAATGAGTCAATAAAGTATTAGGATCGATACTTGGTACAATGACGACTTAAATGTTTGCTTTTTTTAAAAATCTTAATCATTATTAGTACCATTTCCAGTCCTGTGCTGGGCAATGAGTATACTGTGATAACCGAAATAGACCAGGTCCGTCATAGAGCCCACGGTCCACAGTGGAAAACATCGAAGTTTGTGATAGATGTTAAATAAAGCAAATGCACAGGGCCATGCGGTGGTGGCCGTGGTAAGCCAGGAACGTGATCTTTGAGCAGCCTGCAATTCTACATAGCCTGTGCTCAGATGAGGGAACAGCAAGGGCACAAATCCTGAGTGTAAGAAAAACAAGGGAGGCTAGTGAGGCTGATGCAGAGTGAGGGTGGAGGAGAACTGTGGAAGTGGGGAAGGGCCAGATGCCACAAGCAGGGAGGGTCCTGGGGAGCCACCAAAAGTTTTTTAGCAAGGGAGTGACATAGTCTTATTTACATTTTAAACAAACCATTCATAGAACGCATACAGTCATGCACACGGTATCTCTGCAAATCTACAGAAAAAGCTGGAATCCAAAGTCAACTCTAAGGAGAGAAGGCGGAGGGGTGGGCAGAAGACCCGTGGGTACACACACACGGGTAAGGCAGCTCACCGTGCTATTTCATATTATTTGGAATTCTTACATATGCAAGTGTTGCCTATTGAAAAATAACTTTTGAAATACCTTAAACTTTTTTTAAGAACCCTTCTGGCTGCTGTGTGGATAATAAGATTGTAGGGCACGAGTGGAAGCAGGAGGGCAGAGAGGAGACTGGTAATAATCCAGGCGAGAGGCACAGATGGGATGGGTCGCAGGCCACAGTGGAGGTGGTCATTTTCACAATTTCTTTTCAAGCTGGAGCTCAAAAGACTTGTGGAGAAAGTGAGAGAGAGGGAGGAAGGATAATACCAAGGTTTTTGCCTGTACGAAGGTACCATTTAGTGGAAGGGAGCTGACTATAGAAGGAGGAGGTTGGGGAGGAGGGGAGGCAGAAATTCCTGCTTCCGTTTGTGATGTGTTGAGTTTGAGATGACTAAGCAATGTAGATAGAGGAGTCTGGAGATGAAACTTCAGAAGTCTTCAGTGTTTGAATCGATGAGAATGAATGAGATCACAAAGAACGTGTATAGACAGAGACTGGGACACTCTATCCTTTTAGAGGTCAGGGCCTTGAGGGGCCACCAGCAAATGAGACAGAAGAGTGACCTGTGAAATGCAAGAAGCTCTGCTCCAGGTCATAATTCCCATCCTGGCTCCCCCTGTCTCCCCACCCCACACACACACTAAGCCACCTGCCCAAGGACTTTTCAGGGCTGACCCCGAGTCCCAAGTCTGACCTAGACTGTGGCCAAATGGGGAGTCAGTGCTCTCTGGACCCAGACTTCAAGTTAGATATCAACAGGTAACTCCAGAGCCCTAATAATCACCCATGTTAGGACACCCTATTGCTGGCAGCAGGAAGGAAAAAGAACCACAGGGACAGAAGCCTCCTTAACCTCCCTAAATCCTTATTTCTCACCATTGTCCTTGATCCAAGCCATCAAGATCTCTTGCTTGGATGACAGTCTCCTAACTCTCGCCTCCTTGTCTCTCATTCTACTAATCTTAACACTCCAATGGCTTCCCAATGCCCTCAGAATGAAAGACAAACTCCTCACCGTGGCCTCTAAGGCCCTGCACCAGGAGGCCCCTGCTGCTGTCTCCACTGATCATTTTTCCTGCTCTCCACTTAGTTGATGCCTTCCCATCTTTCAGATCCCATCAGGACACGTGTGGGTACGAATTCCCAGGACTGTATAAGCATGGAGAAAGGTGTGCTAGGATACGCTCCAGCATGAGCAAAATGAAAACATGTCAGAATGCGAGATGAAAATATAGGCTGAAATTCTACTAGTAACACTACGGTACAGCTCTCCGAAGCCATCTTGCTTACCCAGTGTGCCAATTTGAAAGACACTGTCCATTTCGTCTGTAAAACCTGCTGCCCAAGCTAGCTGGCTATTATGACTAAGCAGTTCTCCCATCTGTTAGGCTGTGCACTTCCTGAGAAGTAGCTGTTACTAAACCTGTTTATGCCAGTTGTTCCTAAGTTAATAACTTAGTCTTATCAAACTAACGAAATATTAATGCAAGAGAGTTGTTTATAGGCAAACAAGGTTTCCTGCACTGGAAAGAACAAAGATGAGTTCCTTAAAAAAAATCCTGCCAGATTAGGTACAAGAAAAGCAACTATATAAATGACTGAGTGGAAAAGCTCATAAAAACCTAGGAATACCCAGCTTTTGGTTTGCTTCCTAAGTGTCTGTAGGTTCTCTAGTCACAAAAAAACAACAACACTGGAAATGATAAATGTGGTTTGTGGATGCCATTTATACAAGAATATGTTGTATGAGAACTGGGAAACCAATACTTAAAGAAAAGGTTTTGGTCCTAGAGAGATGAGTGACTGTTGAAATGTTTTTAGTCGAAATAAAACATTTGAAGTGTTTATGAAACTAATATAAAATAATAATGAATGTGAACTGTAACTGAAAAAAAATAATTTCAAAAAAGAATAAGGAAAAAAAGCATTTAGGTGGTCATTACCACTATTTGCCATATACTTCTAACTTCCCAGTTGGCCAGCAATGGAAGGGATTCCACCTCCTAACCCAAGTGGTTGAGTGGGGTCATACGATTAATTCAAGACGATGAGATCTGAGCAAACATGACCTATGTGAATTCAGTCTGGAGCATTTCCTTACTCACGTGATACCAGAGCTGCCTGTGCCTTCCCCGTGCTGCTTGGCAATGCTGGAGATCTCTCAGCACAGGCTCCAGCTGACCCTCCATGTAGCATGAGTGAGGAAATCCACCTTTGCTATTTTGAGCCACTGCAATTTGGGGGTTGTAATTGCAACATAACCAACCCTATCCTGATATGGTATGTCCTTCTCAAATAATCCTGTTTAGCCAGCTTTTGTTTAACCAGTCAACTACCATTTTGACTGAGGTTACTTAAAAGGCAAACTGGGAGTACATATAGGTTGGCTGTGTATGTGACCTAGACAAAGACACCAAGATAACACGGACAAAATGGGAGTAAGGCAATTTCTGTCTTGGGTTTTGGTTTTTGTTTTTGCAATTACAAAATGTTAAAAAAAAAAAAAAAAAAAAAGAAGAAGAAGAAAGAAAGAAAAGGGGTCTGGCTGATGGACACTCTCCAAGTGCTATATAGTCTTCCTTAAATTTTCTCATCATAATTCGTAATTGTGTCTCCCACATTAGACTGGGAGCCTTGCAAGGCCAAGGACGGTGTCTAGCTTATCGACAGCTATATCCCGAGAGCCCAGCACAGGGCTCTCTAGGTCTTAAGTGCACAACTGCCCTAGAATATTTTATTTTTTTGTCCACACCTCCACAGAGAGGGCTGGGATGTGTTCGCACAACAGGAAACCACCTGACCCGCTTCCCTGTACTAGGTTGGGGTGATTCAGTTCTGACTGTGGGAGCATAAGCGTTGAGAGCCACGATGTCGGGAGAAGCATGACGTCAAGTGCATCACCTCTGGTCCCAGGTAAACAGGAGCGAGTGTGCTCTTCATGCCGGAGTGTGCTATTCCTCGTTCCCAGTGGTAGAGACCAAGGATACCCAAATGTTGGGGCTGGTTACTGGGTGAGAGCATGGGACCCTTAAGTCACCGCTGGAGGAGAGCCAGCCTGACCGACATCAGATTGTCACAGTGGGGGTGGAAGGGTGGGGGAACGGAGGCAATCCTTAGTTAAGCCACTAAGATTTACAGATTTGTTAACATAGTCTGATGGCATCTCTCTCTCCAACACACACACACACACACACACACAACCCTTTAATCCTATTTATTTGCTCACCACAATGTGCCCTGTAGTCTGTAGCCTCCAGGCCTTGCCTACACTGTCCCCTCTATCTGGCGGCCCTTCCCTCTAGTTGTATCTATCAAAGAACAACCTGTATAGTTTAGTACCATTTCCCCGAAAATAAGACCGAGCCGGACAATCAGCTCTAATGCATCTTTTGGAGCAAAAATTAATACAAGACCCAGTATTATGTTAATTATATTAGACTGGGTCTTATAGTAAAATAAGACTGGGCCTTATATTAATTTTTGCTCCAAAAGATGCATTAGAGTTAATTGTCCGGCTAGGTCTTATTTTCGGGGAAACACAGTATGCACTGTTTATTAAGCATCAAACTGTGAGTTCTCCTTTAATTCTCACAAGGGTCCTTCAAGGTCCGCTCATTAGAGCCTGGCCTTACAGACAGGAGAACTGAGTCTGCAAGGTGAGCTATCTGGCCACTTTCTCCTTCCATGAGGGCAGGAACCACATCCATTTTTTCAGTGCCACAGCTCCGACCCCTATCAGGCATCCAGTCAATATTTTTCAAACAAATGAAGTACAAATTGAAGACTCCAACATAAAGGGGGCTCCCACTGCAGTTTCCTGTTTTTCTGTCATGTTCCTTGATTGCCTCCTAGAGAATGGTTTAACCTCCTCCACTCTACTTAGGGTTCCCCCAAAACAGTAACCTGATTATCCTCAGCCACACACACTAGAATGGGTCAGACTGGTTGTTAGAGCTGGTGCCAGCATGTATCACTTAATTTAAAACTACATCATTCTTAGAAAAGCAGTAATAGTTATCATTTCTTAAACACTATGCCAAGCACTTCCTGCTTTAAGAACTCAGCAAACCTTCACCCCAGGTCATGATGTTGACAATCTGATTATCCCCATTCTACAGATAGGGAAACCAAGATCAGGAGGCAAGTCTGAGGTCAGGGCCGAGCAAAGGGCACGGGGGTAGTCACAAGGCTGGCTTCAAAATCTCAGCAGAAGCCCTTGGCCCTCACTAGTGAATGCCTCCTGCCCAAGGCACACCCACCACCATCAGCTTGGGGCTGGGACCCCCCATCCTTGTCACATGGTTTCTCACATGTCTCTCAGCCCCCGCCTGCCCTCCAGCGTACACTGTTCTAAATGTTCCCAGACCGCAAACCCCGGACCTCCCCCAGCCCCAAGCCCAGGGGCCTTTCTCCCTGCCTTCAGAGGGAAGGTGCACTGCGATGACTGAATCTACCCTCTCCCGCCACCTTTTCTGATGCTTCTGCTGAACTGGTAAAAACTGAGTTGGTACAATTGTTGGTATGCCAGATGTTTTTTGGAGGGGGCAATCTGGCAGTTCTGTCACTGTTTAAAATCTTGGCACCCCAAAAGATCCAAAACATCCTACATGGTCAATGGGAGGTGATCAACTAAGAAAATGGAGGCATTCACATAAGGGAATTAGACTACACAGCCACGATAAAGGACAGAGGGCTTTTTGCAAGATATTCTGTCGGATGAGAAAAGTAATCTACAGAATAAAGTAGGCCGAGTAAGTTCTAGAGGTCTGCTGAACAACACAAGGCCTATAGCTAGCAATCCTCTACTGTACACTTAAATTTAAGAGGGTAGCTCTCATGTTTAGTCTTCTTAACACACATATACAAGCTAACAAAAAAACCAAAGGATACAAGGAAGCTTTTGGAGATGATGGATACATCTGTTACCTTGATTGTAGTGACGCTTTCATGGGTGTGTGTCTATGTCCCAATTCATCAAACCGTATTTACATTAAATGTGTAGTTTTTTGTATATCAATTGTACCTCAATAAACCTTTTTCAAAAAATAAAGCAGGCCACTACTGAAGAGCCACCAAATGAATACATTTCACTACCTGCTTGTACGTATCTCTGAAGAGACACGTAAGAAATTGGTAACTAACTGATCTCCAGAGGGAGCTGCGAGAGACCGTACATTTTTGGAACCTCTTCAAGTATGAACCATATGGTTTTATATATGAAAAAAACTCAATTTTTAAAAAGTTCAATTTTAAAATTGGCATACTCCTCAATCCTGAGATTTTGCTGCTATATATTACATATATGCTTATCCTCTGCAGCATTTTTGATAATAGTGAAAAATGACACAGCTTGCCAAATGCCCATGTGTCAAGTAGCCTCTACAATAGCCACCTCCTGGTAATACACTTTTAATCCTCTCAGCGTCAGTATGAGCTGGACCTAGGGACTTGTAATGAACAGAAGATGGTAAAGCGATGACGTATCATCTTGAAGACTAGGTTACAAAGACAGCAGCTTCCATCTTGGGTGCCCTCCCTCACTTCTGGAGAAGCCAGCTCACAGAAAAGTGAGCTGCCCTACGAAGAGGCTGCCTGGTGAGAAACTGAGGGAGGCCCTGAGGCTCTGTGTCCAATCACCTGGGAGGACGTGAATCTGGCCAACGAGCAGGTTGAGTGAGCTTGGAAGCGGGCCCTCTCCCAGTTGAGCCTTGACTGCAACCTTGAGAAAGACCTTGAGCCAGAGGCACCCAGAGAAGCTGTGCCTGGATTCCTGACCCAGAGCAACTGTGAGACAATAAACGCTTGTTTTCTGCCACTGAGTGGCGGGGTTTGTTACAAATCGACAGACAGCTCATACACATGGGATGGTTTGTGGAACTGGAATGTGTCCATTTAATGGACAACTGATGCAACTATTTAAAAACAGGACATAAAGCCACACGTAACAAACGATGTGGACGGATGGCTATTACTGAAGTGGGGGGGGAAGCAAGATAAACAACAACATATAGAAACTGACCCACTTACGTAAAAACATTTAAGCAACTATAAAAGTGTCTATAAATATACACGTACATCCAAACTGTCTCTGGGGAGGAGAGCGGTTGGCTCAGCGTGCGTTTGGGGTGTGAGAGAGGGGACAGTGAGGTGTGAAAGGGTCCTTCACGTTTCATTCTACACACTTGCGTGCTTTTTCATCTTTATGAAACTGTAACCATGTGTTTAACTCAATACATTTTTAAGGTTTTTAAAAAACCCAAGATGGTGGGAAAACCTTTATTAGTGACTTTTGTATACCTTGAGACAAATATACCCTTTTTAAAGGGGTCATTTTTTCTCATAATTTTTCTTTATAGAGGCAGTAGGTGGACATGTTCTCTCACCTGGGACAGGTTCACAGCTTTTAGCTTTTTTGCCTTACTGTTTTTGTTTTGTTTTTCCCTTCTTCAATTTATGTTCTGCCACTTTTGCCTGATCTGCTCCTTTGGAAGAACTCTTAAGAATTTTCCAGTCTTGCTTCCAGCTCTAGATGCATGGTCCAAAAGCAAATTGGTCAAAAAATGAAACGTTTCCAACCACTCACTCCCCCAATTCCTACCTCCATGGACGCTCTGGGGATTTTGACAAGCTGGCATGCATTCTTAGCAGTTTTGCCTACCACATTTGCCACCTAAGAGTGCATTTTCACCAGTGATGGTTAACAGTGGCTAACAGCAGCTCTCCAGTGTGGAGAACTATGCTGAGCCTGCCAGCTGCTCAATCCTACAGGGAAGTCACTATCTGACATATGGGGAAACTGAGGCTGAGAGAGAGACCTGCCCAAAGACACAGGGTTAGTCAGTGCTGGAGCTGGATTTTAAACCCTGCTGTTCTAAGGTTTTCACTATTTCTTCTACTGTGTTTCCCCGAAAATAAGACCTAGCAGGACAATCAGCTCTAACGCGTCTTTTGGAGGAAAAAATTAATATAAGAGCCGGTATTATATATTATAACCAGTTTCATTATAGCAAAATAAGACCAGGTCTTATATTAATTTTTGCTCCAAAAGACGCATTACAGATGATTGTTCGGCTAGGTCTTATTTTCGGGGAAACACGGTATACTTAAGCAGCTTTAGCAGTAGCTGGCACCCAGAGAAAAGCTTTCCAAGATTTGCTCTGTTGGTGTTGGCTGGTGCTAAGAGGCACGTTAAGCACTTAACGCCTGTTGTCTTTACCTGGACTGTGAAATGTGGAAGTGAGTTCTATGTATCTAGATCTTTCCTCACTCTTTGGGCATTCCAATAACCTTGGGCTTGCTTGGGTTTCCCGTGAATAGATCAGTCCCTTTGGTTCATTTCACTGGGTGTGGAGGTAAAGAGGGCCTCACTGTCCAGAGATGGCCAAAGCAGCAACTGGGAACATTTCTTTTCAACCCATTTGTCCCGGACCCAAAGCTGTCTTTACCTGCAGGGCCATTTCCACCCCGGTGGAAACAGCACTGGCTGCTCTCCACTCGTCTTCTTCCCCTTTCAGCAGCTTTGGACAGGCGATCACTCTCTCCTCAAAAACACTCAAGCTTCCAGAACACACTTGCCTGGTCCTCCTGCCCAACCCTTACACGCGGGTCTTTCTCAGGGCTCTGTGTTTGTCCTCTTGTCTTCTCCTTCTTCCAGAGGTCGCAAAATGGCGGCCTGGTGGCCTCATTAGACCCACCAGCGGATTTTGTTTGGTCCTCACAGTGTTTTTTGTCTTTAATTTGAATGCCATGAGGCGGGGCAAGCACTCTCCAAGTTCGCCACAGTCCCCATCATTCCCTACTGTCTTACACCCGTCCGCTTCACACATTTCCATCACCTGCCTGGTCCCTGAAGCCATCTGAGTTTTCAGAAACCCCTGCTACACACACTGCCTGGGAAACCTCACCTACTTTCCCTTCGTCAACTACCAGCAGTCTGTCCTACTCCCTCTTTCTTTTGCATCAGAATCACCTAGGGAGCTTGTTCAACGTCCCCGTCCTCCCTCCCTCCCTCCCCCAGACTCAATTCAACAGTTTTAGGGCAGGGATCGGAAACTCAAATGCCTACAGGAGCCAGGCGGGCCACATAAATGAGTGAACTAGCCAGGTATAAGAAAAGTCAACGGCCAGAAATATAATCAAATTGCATCTTTACTGAACTACGGTGAATGCATGGAACATAATACAAACATGTTTGATACTGGAGTTTATATTTCAAATTCAAAGTTGAAAAAATACAAATTGAAAAATAGATTTAATTATTAAAATTTTCTCTTTCGTAATTCTTTTGCTCCTTTGATTTGAAGCCGAAGGCTGACGTCGACCGTTCCACACCAAGACATCAGCGTCAGACCTGGGCTGGCGCGGTGGGATGGGCACTTGAGAATTCAACCTTGACTCCTGCGAACGGTGTTTCATTTGATTCAGTTTCATAACGGAAAACCGCTGTTCACAAGCGTGGGTACCTGCAAACTCAGAGATTCGGGACAACTACTGGAGAGCTGTAGGGCTGAGACCTTCCAGCAGTCACAGCGGGGAGCCAGCACCCTATTGCACTGTCGTTCAGTAACTACTCTTTGTGGTCTGCATTCACACGACCAACATTAACCAACAAAAGCAAACTGCACAGTGTTACTTCATTTTCATAAAGTCTGGATGCAGAGCCTTTGGGGGAATTTGGTCTTTAACCCCACAATTTGGGTAAATATGGTCCGGGCCATGTATCTCATTTCGGGAAACCAGTTGCAGCAAAGGAAAGCAAATCAGAATATTCCTTGCCAATGGCTTCCCCGTCTTTGCCAGGACTGGGCAAATACCGTTTATACATTCAAGTAGCTGTTTGTAAATGTCCTTGCGGAGAAATAAGAGTGTTCAGGAGGGTTGTAACCTTGACCCGAAGTCTTTGACTGACCTTCTCAGGATAACCAAGGTGTGGCTTTTGTCTCATCTGAAATGAACCAACTACATTGATTTCAACAGTTCTGATTTCTTCCACACCATCGTGTGACGACCAGGTCACAGAGCTTCTGTGAAATACACTGGTCAAGTTCACCCTCATCCTGCCCTTGGTTAAAGTACAGAAGCGCGACAAGGACGTTCACTGTGTATTCCATTTACTCTCAGCACAATTCAATTCCAGGTGATTGACAGAAGGACCTGACTTCTGTGTTCTTGCCAAATGTTGCCACCTTGGATTGTGGTGTCCTGACAAGTTCCCCTGTGACCCAGATCATTAGATTACAACTTTCTGTAGCTGTGCTTAGGAATTCTGACCAGTCTATGTGAAACTTGTCACTTGTCAATACACACACACAAATAAGTCATTTCCCAGTGTTGGGCCTGCCTTGGCACCATGTCACAGACTTCTTCGGTCACATCAAAATGCTCAACAAATAAATAAAGCTAACGGGGTAGTAGTAGTAGTAGTAGTTCATGCGCAGGAATAGAAAAGGCCACAATTGATTTGACTCTTTCAAGCAACTGGACTTGTAAATCTTCTGATTTCTCTTCAACACACCGTGCAACGCAAATAAAGCCTGTTAGACTTTAATGGCCTAAACAGATGTGTGTTTCTTTCCAGGACACGTTATTCTGCTCCTTTATAAACTTGCCACCTGTAGGAGGTTTTAATGCCCAAGTAATTCTTTTCACGTCATTCTGGAACTGCATATGGCAGCCATGTCATTTCTATTGTTTGCTTTCCAAAGCAAACCCTACTGACATTTGAGGCCCTTTTTCAGTTCATTGAGTATCGCATCTCGTGTCTGTTCTGTATACTGGTCGAAGCTCTTACTGTGCTTTGATTCATAATGACGTTTCAGGTTGTATTCTTTCAACACAGACATGATTTTTTTGCATATTAAACACGTAGGCATGCTCTTCACTTCCACAAAGAAATAGTCTCGCTCCCATTTTTTCCGAAACACGGGGCCCTCTCGTTCTCTCTTTGGTTGTGCCACTTTTGATAGAGACATGGGTACAAGAAAGATTTCACTTCCTCTGCATGCTACCACACGAACAACCACAGGGCAAGCCCAGTGACAAAGGTGGGGGAGCAAGAGGGAGTGGTGGGGACTGTGGCGAACTAGAGAGCACATGCCCCATTGAAAGGGGCAGCTCCAGCCCGTTGTTGCTAGGCAGAAGGGCGGGCCCAGGGATGCCAGATCTTATAACTTGTCAAGAGAAGCCAAGACTGCTGTGTGTGTGTGTGTGTGTGTGTGTGTGTACACACGTGAGAGAGAAAGAATTATCCCGATTTTTACAACTAACTCATCAGGAAAAAATGCCACGTATGCTAACACAGGGAAGGCCAAACAAAACTCATCTGTAGAGTGGCCCATGGGCCACCAGATTGCAACCTCTCTCCTGGGATGGGGCCCGGGAATCTAATGTTAACCAGTGCCCCAAACAACGCGGATGCTGGTGGTCCAGGTGTGGACCACACTGAGCAACACCGGTCTCGAGTCTGATAACAGACAACTAACTGCCGCCTGGGAGGGAGACCACCCACGCGCCCCACACCCGTGTCTGTATCCATCTGCCCCCGTGACATCTCTGAGAACATCCTTCAGGTTCCTTGCCTCACATGTCCCAAACCTGTCTCCTGTCAGGTTTTCTATCTCAGGGACAGCCCCACTGTCCACCCCATCCAGAGCCCTGGAAGGTCGGTCTCTTGACTAGGACCCAGGACCTGCCCTCTTTCCATGTGAACTTGTCCATTCCTGTGGCTTCAACCGCCAAACACACTGTCTCGTAAGGACGCATTCTGAGCTCCCAACATGGCAGCTGTCACTTGGACATACCTTGGACCATTAGCATTCACTACTGGCTCCTTCTCTCAGTTCCCTAACTCAGGGAGGCCCCGCTATCTACCAGCACCCAGGCCAGGTCCCAGGGGCCAACCTCAAACCACCCCCACAACCTCCAACTTCCTTCACCTGGCACCCCAGCCCCCAGCCTCAGTCCTTCTGCTCCCGACTCTGCCCCAGCCCGTCCTCTGGCATCTCCTCTCCCCAGAACCACCGCCCAGCCTCCTCCCTGCCTTTCCTACTACTGGCCAACCAAGGCCTGCCCCCTGCTTGTGGTCTCCAGTGGCTCTCAGATCCCCAGGACAAACCTTGAGCTGCTCAGTTCAGAACCCGAGCCCCTCCCAACCTGGCACCTGCCTACCTCAGGCCCTCCCTCCCTCGTGCTCACACTCCAGAAGCACTGATCAACTTGCTCCCCAGGACACCCCAAGCTTTCCCCTGCCTTTGTGCATTCGCTTCTGCTTCCTCCACACCGGGGTGCCATCTGCCTCCTTCCTTCCTGGCCTCACCAACTCCTGCTTCTCTTCCAAGACTCTGCTGAGCCTGGCTGGCTCAGAGGCCTCTTCCGGACCCCTTGGTCCCCTCTCTACCTCCATGAGAGCACGTGGTCCTATAAGCGCTTCCTGCCTGCCTCCGTGTCTCCCCAAGCCGGGCTGCACCAGACTCACTCACTGCCAAGGTCCCGGCATCACCAGCCTGGGGCCTCAGGGACGTCTGCTGAGGCAAGAACAAGGACAGAGACGTCTCTCCCCAGGTCTCCTCCTGCCCAGTCCTGGGGACGTCAGTGACGGGAGGCGGGGCATGTGTTAAAAGGAACTTTATTGGGTATTGGGGGTTCAGATGAGGTCCATGAGGATGTCGTCCTCCATGACGCTGGGCTGCAGGCCCGGCTGGGGGACCGGGCCCCGGGGACCCCCGCTCAGCAGCATCTGACCTGGGGGGCAGTGGGGAAGGGACTGCATCTCCCAGTAGTCCCTGGGGCCCTGGGGGGCCCTGGGGCTGCTTCCTCCCACCTCCTCTGGGAGTCCAAAGCACTGAGTTGTCTAGGAAGCCCTGGGGGTACCCATCAGAGGCGCTTTCTGGCCCCATCTGGACACAAATGTGCTGTTTCCCATAAGCCTTTGGGAGCCCGTACCCCAAAATACCTCTCTGGCCCTAAGACTACGATTCCCAGCAACCCCAGGAAGACACGTAGGAGGGGGATCATGGGGAGAGCTCTCGCCTTATGTCCTTGGTTCCCTGTCCCTCAGAGCCATGGGGGACCCACTCTTCCTGAATCCCAGGATTTTACTTCCCAGGAGCCCTTGTTCTTGGGGTTCCAGCACAGGGGCTACTGGGAATCTCAGCCCAGACCCCGGCCTCCCCCAGACCTCCTTACCTGGCAGTGGAGCCCTCGGGGGAAGCTGTGTGGGCCAGGACTGAGTGGGCGGCGGGTGCAGAAGTGGGGGCCCCAGCTGGGGCTGCCCCAGACCCTGGTGCGGTGGGGGCAGCAGTGCAGGGGCCCCTGGTGGCTGGAGGTGGTGGAGGGAAGCCTGTGGTGGGGGCACCCCAGTCTGGGGCTGGGGAACAAAGAAAGCTGCTCAGAAGACCCCAGTGGGGAGACCCCCCCACCATGCACCTCTGGCCCAGAAGCTGCTCAGAGAACATCTCATCTAGTAGTTTGTGGTGGGGGTGGGGGTGGTGGTGGAGGGGGGCAGGTGTCTTTCTTCAAAGCAATCTTAGCAGAAGCCCATGTAAGACACACAGAGAGGAGCCAGTCGGCCGGGAGCATGTAGCAGGACTCTAATCACACCCTTTGATCAACCCAACCTCCCTCCTCCGAAATGAAAGGACTAGAACCACCAGGGCCCGGGACTCATGCTCTTTGCTGCCCGCACCCCAAGTCTCACCGGCGGTGGGTTGAGGAGGAGGCTCCGCAGTTGGGGGTTGGCCCCGGGGTTCTGGGGCCGAAGGATGGGTCCAGGAGGGGGTGGGCCGGGAGCTGCTCCAGGAGGACCTTGGGGGGCGCCTGGGGGGGCCTGGGCAGCACCCTGGGGCTGGGGCTGGCCTGCACTTGCGGAGGCCCCCACAGTGCCTTGAGGCTGGGGCTGTGGTGGGCGGAGCTGGAGCTAGTGGGAAGAGATGGGGGTGAGAGACAGAGACGCCAGACCCCTCAGTCTCCACAGCCGAGTCAGAACAACGGTGTCCTCTGGGCCGCCCCCCACGTTCCCCGCCCTGGCCCTGACCCTGCCGGGCTTGTCCTCACCAGATTCTGCGAGGGCCTTGCCTGGTCCTCCAGAATGGGGCCCAGCCCAGGGGGTGCTTGCTGTGCCCCCATCTGTGTGGGGAGAGAGGGAGCAGGTCAGGGATTTGGTGGGGAGTCCCCATGTTGGGGTGGATCTGAGCCCTGAAGGGGAACCTGTAAGGAGCTGGGAACGCTTCTGTCGTGGGGGTGAGGGATCTGGGAAGTAAACCTTACATTCCCACGTCCCCAGAGGGAACAGTGTCTCGGAGATTCCGCAAGGACACTGAAAACGGAAACAAAGGTGGCGAGGAAATGCGGGGATAGCACTGAACCTAGACAGCCGTGTCTTGGGAGAGGGGCAAGTGCCTGGCACTGAAGCCCCAGGAGGGCCCCTGGGGATTTGGCTGTGAACTCCGAGGCCCTGGTCCGCAGGGGTGGGTACTGGGGGGGCCTGTGTCACTTACCCCACGCTGCTGCTCCAGTTTCTGCTGCTGGACCTGCTTGTGGTTGGTGATGACCTGCCGGATGCCGTTGACGAAGCCGCTCTGGTCGTAGGGGATGAGGCCCATGAAAATCTTCTTTTTAGACGAATACAGGAGCATGAGCACACGTACCTCGCAGGGGGCCGTGTGGGGAAAGTGCACGCAGCCCGCCTGATGGTGAGAGAATCAGAACTAGTCACACGCTGGAGGAGGAGGCATCCCACACCTCTCAGTTCTAGAAGGTTCTAGAAACCCTTCAGGCAAGGGATGGCAAGGTTTCTGCTGTGAAAGGTTGAGACCACCAGACCTTTGCTTGAGGTTGCTCCAGAAGCAGAAACTGAGGGTCTTAAGGGACAGCTGGGTGCCCAAAGAGCCAGGGTGAGGCTGGGGTTCTTGCTGACTTTGGGAGAGTGAAGAGGAAGTGCCCCAGACATAAGGCTGGATCCCAGCTCTCCAACCTGGACCTTCTGCCTAACTTGGGGGGCTGCCCTCCTAAGGGCCACTGGGCGGGGGGGGAGGGGGCGTTCATGGCTGGGAGGGAGGGGCTTTGACACGGAGCTGGCACCCGAAGCACATGACCAACGGCGGACACCACGACTGACCCAGGGGATCCCAGAGACCCTTCGGGGGTGGCCACAGCCCCCTGGCCTCAGTATCTAACAGTGAAAAGCACAGGCAGCAGCGCCAACATCACAGGTTTGTGTGACTGTGGGATGCGTCCATACACACCAGCCATCCTGCCCACGCTGGATGCAAAGGAAGTGCCCAGGAAACGTGTGCGAACATGAAGTGAGGCCATAATACACGGGCACTCAGAACAGGGGCTCCTGCGGGAGGAGGGGCTGACAAGGTTGAGGTCCCACCTCTGAGACCTTGGCCACGTGAGTTTACTTCTCGGAGCCTCGGTTTCTCATCTGAGGCAGATCCTGCCGGTTGCCCACCCAAGATCCATATGCCCTTCTGCCCTGTGCAGAGAACCCCGATTCTGTCTGGCGTCGCAACACGATCAGGCCCCTGTGCACTGGATCTGGCTCAGGAGACGAAGGAGAATCCTGCTTGGGGATGTGGGAAAGTATCTGCTTTCCTGAAGAGAGGGAAATACACGGCTGACGCCACGCGTCCTTCCTGCCTTACTGCATCGTCATACAAGATTCCTTGCGCTTTGAGAGCCATCATGTGACCATAAGAGAGAAGCCAAGACAACCACAGAGATTTTGGCCCTGACATAGGACTACAAAACTAACGCCAATAACCACCCACCTCTGGATGTGCTGTTATGTGTCAAAAATACATGCCTGCTTGCACAATGCTTGCTTTGGGGACATCCCTCTCAGAATCCAGCTGCCATGCTGTGTGGAAGCCCAAGCCACATGGAGAGGCCAGGTGTAAGCCCTCTGATGGCTAGGCCCAGCTGCGCCCCCAGCTGACTGCCTGCACCATGTGAGTCAGTCTTGAATGTCCAGCCCATTCCAGCTTTCAGATGACCGTCTCAGCCACCATCTGATGGCAACCCCACGAAAGTCCCCAAGCGAGACTAGCCAACCCACAGAACTGTGAGAAATGAATTGTTTTAGGTCCGTACCCCAATGATCTATTTGTTCTAAAAACTTTGCTGGTTGGGTTTATGTCATGTACATCCAGAAGCATTCCTGACTCTCTGGATCTTTGTAGAATTTTTCTGAAGATTCCATGAGGTAAGCCACCAAAAGTCCCCTCTCCTGGAGGTCCACAGGATGTACTCAATAACCAGATCTGTTGCTATTTACCAGGCCCTCCCTCGGTGTTATGAGCTTCATTGCATCCTCCAAAAAGACACACTGAAGTTCCAACCCCCACCCCGAACCTGGAAATACGGTCTTTGCAGATGTAACAAGTTAAGATGAGGTGATTAACGTGGGCCCTAATCCAAAGACTGGTGTCCTTATAAGAAAGAAGACAGAGACACACAGGGAGAACATCATGTGAAAATACAGACACAGAGAAAGGGCAGCCATGTGAGGATGGAGGCAGAGATGGGAGTTTTGCTGCTTGAAGCCAACAACACCTGGGCTACCAGCTGCAAAAGGCCATCATGTGTCCCACCCCCGGAGCCTTCGGAGAGCACGGCCCTACCGACACCCTGATTGCAGACTTCTAGTTTCCAGAACTGTGAGAGAATAAATTTCTGTTGTTCTCAACCCCAGGAAACCAATATACCCTCTATCAGAGTCCACAACTTCTTCCCAATTGCTGCTGTCACATCTTGTCCCATTTTAACACAGAATCGACCTCCATCTTGTGCGTATTATAATTATAATACGAGCCAAGGCTCTGGAAGAAAGCTGAGGAGCCCAAGCTCACAAAGCCTACCCAACCGTGAGCAAAGCTGCCTCAGGCCCAGCAGGACAGAGGAGTGAGCACCCCCGGCCCCATGCAGCCCAGGACTCACGAAGCCATTGCCCATGATGCGGTAGAGGCCTTTGAGGGACTCCACGTCCTTGTTGGTGAAATGGAACTGGACCATCCTCGAGTTCCGGAACAAAGGGCCCAGGGTGGTCTGGGGAGACACAGAAGTGGGGAAGTGAGGAGGGACAAGCAGAGGTGGAAGGGGGCAGGAAGGAATGAGGGAAGAGAGAACGGGCAAACTGATGGACGGGGCTTGGGGGTCCTCGCGCGGGCCACTCACCAGCAGCTGTTGGGGAATAAGCTGCATGATCAGCTTCTGGGGCCACTGCTCTGTCTTCCTGGGGGACAAGGAAGGTGTCAGGAGGAGGCAAACCCCAGCCCACCCAGCCCCCCGACAGTCACCTACAGGTTCTCGCCGTGATTCACGTAGACCTGGCAAGGCAGTGACCTCGTCAGCTTGGTGTTGGCGTCCACGGAGGCGGGTTTGGGCTTCTAAGCGGGAAAGATGGGTGTATCCCAGTGAGAAGTGCCTGGGCCCCTGTCCCCTCGACCCCTCCTATTCTACCCTGGGAGCCCCAAAGCTTAAGACCTTCCCCAGTTTAAGTCCCAGGAATCCTGGGTCCCTCCTCTAGACAATCAATCCCCCAATCCTCTAGCTATCAAACTCCACAAATGTTGGGGCACGTCCTCTTGCCCCAAATCGCACAATCCTGTCCCCTTGATGCCACAATCCCCTGGACTCAGAATCTACAACTTCTCTCAGTTCTTCACCAGTAACACAACTCTTACTACCTCCTTAGTCTTGAACTCCGGACTACAAATCCCATGCTTCCTGTGGACTATCCTCAGCACCGCAAGTCTCATGACCCTGGGGGGCCCCTCCCCCCAGCCCGGCCCTGTAAGATCCACATACCCAATGGCTCCTCAAGCTGACTCACCTCCTGCCACTCGAGGACCCCGCTCCAGGCCAGTAGTTTGTTGGAGACTGACTGCTGCCCAAGGGCCGAAGCCCCCAGCTGGGCCGGGGAAGGGCCATTTACCCCGCCTGGGGCCACCGTGCCTGCCTGTCAAAGGGGAGGAAGCAGGGCAGGGAGGCAGGTCAGACCATCTCCTGGGAGGGGCTGTCCTGAGAGAGGGTACAGGCCAGCAAGATCGGGACAAAGGCACCTTCCTCTGCCCCCCTGCGCCCAGAACACCATTCGGCTGTCCCTGGGACATAAATGCTCTGATCCTGCAGGATTCTGGGACACAGTCCCATGATGCTGTGGGAGAGCAAGAACCTGTGGGAGCCTCAGAAGAGTCTTAGCTACCAGGAACCAAAGCCCCATGACTGCGTCCCCAGACCCACTAGTCTGTGTTGTCTACAGCACAAGGCCCATGAGCTCCTAAGGACCCAGAACACAAGACCCACACCTCTGGGCCCCCCTCAGGCAGGCAAATTGCTCGTCCTCTGCACTGTGCTAGCCCAGGACAGCCAGGGGGAAGGAGTGGGGCAGCAGGCACCTACCATGGATGGTGCCCCAGGCTGTGCAGTGGGGGCCAGGCCCTGGCCAGGGGCCACTGTGGAGACCAGGCTGGGCTGGGAAGCGGACGATGGCTTGGGAGCACCAGGAGGCCCTGGAGGCAGTGGAGGGGCCTGGGCCTGGCTGAAGGGGGGACCCACTCCTGGAGCCGCTTGCTGGAGAGGGTTTATGGGCGAGACTGTAGGAGAGACCCAGCGAAGAAGGGGGGCAGGTGAGTGCAGAAAGGCCTGGCTGGCCCAGGGCCACCCCGCAATCTCACCCCGGGACTCACAGCGTGGGCCCAGCCCAGCTTTCTGGTTCTTGGCGGCCTCCACTGCATTCTGGGCAGCCACTTGAGCTGCGCTCAGGTTCCCGGGGACCTAGGGACAGAGGGGAAGCGCCAGTGAGGACCATGTACCGCCATTCTGGTGTCACACGGGGCCACACCACCCACGCCCACACAAGGTATCGGAACCCCAACTCCCAATGCCGTGGGAGCTCATGACTCCTACTGCCCCACGGGGACATGATTCCTCAGCCCCAAGAGTCCCATCCTCCTCAGGTCCCAAGGGAGACTCCCATCACCCCTTAACCCCCGCCATCCAACTCGGTCTCTCCCAAGGAGCCAGGGCTCCTGCAAGGCCCCGGAAGTGTGCTCCTTTCCTGGTGATGTCCATACCTGGTACTGCTGGGGAACGGGTGGCAGAGGCTGTTGGGGAGCTGCTGAGAGTGGGGTGCCCGAGGGTGGAGCTGGAGGCAGGGGAACAGGCTGCTTTGACTGGAGAGGGCCTGGGGCTGAGCCACCCCCGACTGAAAGCCAAGGACAGACGGCCGAGCCCCGTGAGAATGGATTTGAGAGGGGAAGGAAATCCAAGTCAGAATGAGCCAGCTGGGAGACTCCCCCAGCCCCCACACCGGCACCCGGGCCTCACCCGGCAGCACGAGCCCCCGCACCAGCACCATGTGCCGTGGGTCCTGGCTCACATCTGCTGGCGGCTGCAGTGGCTCCAGCATGGCCGGGGGAGCCGCCTTCTCGAACAGAAGCCGAAGGGCGGGCAGCTTCCGGGGAGACACGATGGAGAAGTGGATCCCTCGCTGCAGGAGAGAAGACGAGCAGTCAGGACAGGGCCATAGGGGCCAACCCCCCAGGCTGCCACAAGCACGTGCTGGATGGCCAGATGGCATGGGCCTTAAAACCAAATTCCCATCAGGCTCTAAGACAGGGGACCATGCAAACTGTATTAGCTGCCCCTGGGTCTGGGGTACAGCTCTTCCAACAGGAGTAAGCAGAGCTGGCCACGGGTCTGTGACCATTCTGTGACCCGGGAGTCCAGCCCTCCGCCCTCAGACCTGGGAGTCCTCACCTCCCCAATCTTCTGCACGAGGCTCTCCGTTGTGCACCCAGAGTACGTGGTGCTCTCGACAGCAGGCAGCAGGTACGGGGGCGAGTTACAGATAAGGAGGCAGACGCGGTGTGTCTGGCCACTGCCCGGGACAAGGAAAGATGTGGAGCAGGAGGCAACAAGGGCCCTGAAAAGGGACCCAGACCCAGCACCAGCAGAGGTGCAAATACTCTGCCCCACAGGAAGTCAGGGAGAATGGCCCCATTTTACAGCTGAAAACACTGAGTTCTTGACTTGCTCTAAGTTGCCCAGGAGGCAGGGGAAGGAGGCAGACTCCCTCCCTGATGAGGCTACTGAGGCGACACCACCCAAGGGACACCGCCTGACTACGAGCCCCAACGTCCCAGTGGGAGGCGGGGGATGGAGTCCCACACCAGGCAAAGTGGATGGAGACCAACACAGGACACGAGCCCTACATGGCAGGCACACTCACATCTGCTCTCGCATCTTCTTGAAGTCATCGAACAGCTGCAGGGCGGTGCTGAGGCCTTCTGCAATGAGGCTGCAGCTCTCGCCACCTCCGCCCATGAACCTGCAGGAAGCCAGGCTGTCAGCCCCCGCGGGTCCCTGTGGCACCCAGGGCGGCCACCTCCCAGCCTCCACACCACACCAGGAGACCCTGCACCCATGCCATCCCCTACCCTGCACTGGACTGTGTGCCGTTGGAATGATGGGACACTGCCGAGTTCCCTGCTCTGTCCCCCGTACTGGCTCAGCACCAGACCCAGAGACATGTCATCTACAACTGAGTCCCTCTGTAAGAGGCCGTCAGAGAATGAAACAGGGAAAAGGCCTGGGATTCCGTGCTGTGTCCCAATTCCTGTGTACCTCCCCTCTCTGGGCCCTCTCCCCATCATTAAAGCCAGCCTTCCCAGCCAGATGTCCCCCCAGAAATGTTCCAGTCTTATCCCCTGGGACCTCAGAAGGTGACCTTATTTGGAAACAGGGCCTTCATGGAGGTGATCAGACTGCAATGAGGTTCTTTGGATGGGCCCTCGTCCGGTATGAACCACGTCCTTACAAAAGGGGGAATGGGACACAGAGACAGACGCGCTCAGAGGAAAAGACGATGTGGAGACACAGGAGAATTCCAGGAGGAGATCAGAGTGACACCGAACAGAAGCTGCAAGAGGCAGAGAAGGGTCCTCCCCTACAGGTTCCAGAGGGGGCCGAGCCTGGGGGCCGAGCCTGTCACACCTGATCTCGGACTCCCGGATCCAGAACTGAGACACCACATTCCTGCTGCTCTGGGCCCCCCCGTTTTTACTACTTGTTACGGCAGCCTCAGAAAACTTATACACACAAGAGACTCCAGTTTCTCCACCTGATGTGTACACAGCTCACCAGCGCCCATCTCCATGTGGCCCGTGGAAGGCCTCTGCTACAGTGCAGCTGTTGCCATAATGCCTCAGGTCACAAGGTTGTCAGGCTGACCCTTTGCCAGCAGGTACATCTGTGCAGACTGGGCCCCGCTCTGAGGACCCTTGTTGCCCTTAACTGCGGCTTGTGCCCTTCTTTGCACCTGTATCCCCCACAAGGCAGGACAGGGGCTGAGTCCTCTCTTGCCCCAGGCTCACCGGCCCTCCAGTCTGGCATGAGAGGCGCCTTGGGAAATGGTGTGAAATAAACGAAAGGCTGTAAATCCCACGATGTCCACCAAGGCCAGGACAGAGCCAAGCCCTCAGACGAATGTCTGGGGTCCATGTCCTCCTTCCCGCTCCATCCCTCTCTGGGTGAGCCCTCCAGAATGTCCCGTGGCCCTGGTCTTCAGAACCTGTCACACGTCCAGGACTCTGCCTGGACCCACGCTGTCTGCCCCACGACCACAGACCCTCTTCTTCTGGTCCAGGTAGAAACCCTGCTTCTTTCCTGACACCCAGACTAGTGTCCTCCTCCTCCGGGAAGCCTGCCCCACCTGCCACCTGAGTTTAGGGCCCTCCCTGATCACATCCCATGTGACTCCATACTGCCCCTATCAATGTTCCCTCCATAGTCCAACTTCCATCCCCCGAGCTGGTGCAGCCCTCAGGGAGGCAGGCCAAGGGGTCTGAGCCATCTCTAGGATGTGCCCAAGAACACACAGGGCCTTGAAAAGAAACACCTGTTGGCTAAGTGAGCGCAGCAGCAGCCTGGCCGACTGCCACCGTGACCAAGCTCTCTGCGAGTTCTGCCCGGTTGCAGGCTTCTACCCTCTTCTCCCAATCTGCCGTGAGCACAGTGACCACGTCCTTTCCCCTCCCAGGGCACTCAGCCCAAACCACTGCCCCGTAACGCCCCCACACCCAGTGCTCTTCTTCCTCACCACTGAGACCTGTTTTAGACAGGAATTCTAATGTCACGAAGTTCAGGCAGACCCCAGTGAGTGCACCAACCCTGGATCTACCCAACTGACAGCTTCCTGTTCTGAAAGAAATCAAACCACGGTTTCCACAGGCCTTTCTGAGACTGAAGCCAAAAGTGCCGGGGCTGGGGGACCAGGGTGAGGGGTGTGGGGAGAGATAGGGAGCAATTCCTTCAAACACATGCGGTCTCCTTTCCGAGTGATGCAAGCGTTCGGGATGAGGTGGGAGCTGCACAGCACTGTGAGTGTCCTCGATGCCACTGAACTGTTCACTTTAAAAGGAGAACTTCTGTTATGGGAATTTCACCTCAATTAAAAAAGGTAGTTTGAGGGAAACTGTGATCGACCAACCACTTTTAGATTCTAAAACTTGCTTTTTCCTTACTGAACACTGATTGTAAGCCGTCTGTTACCAGATCAGAGAGAGACATGCAACAAATATTCTAAGAAATGAGAAAAACCTGAAAATGGGGAGCAGAAAAAAAGTATGGCCAGTTGCAAAATGTTTCGACTATCATAAACCTTATGATACACTTTAGTTCCAAATAAACCCCTCCATGTTACAGACACAAAGTAAAATAAAAATGAACTGAAAGGGCGCTGGGTGCTCTCACTGCTTCCCCATTCTCACTCCCCCTGTTCGTCCTACCAGATGTTACATCCTCGAGTTTTTATCACCCACTTTCACGGGCTACTAGGTCCCTGGAGGCCCTGGAGGTACTGGCCAAATGAATGAATTTGAACAGCAGTCAGGGCCAGGTTCCCCCACCCACCTGTCACCTCACGTGAACACCGGCTCCAGGAGGGCCAGGACCTCACCTGTTTTGTGTCCCAACTCCTTGGTGCCTAGGACAATTAGCTCCACAAATGCCTTTTGAATGAATGAATGAATGAACGAACAAACGAATGGACTGTCACAATGCCATGAGGAAGAGTCTCAGGGCTCTTTTCCTTCTACCATATTCTCTCTGGCCTGAGTCACTAGGTGTAGGAGGCGGGGAAATTCGCCTGTTTTGTAAGAAAGGAAATGTGACATCAGAAATGAATCTTCCCAAAGCAAGGCTGTTTCAAAAATCACACTGCATGCTTTGTTCCTTAAATTCTGAACATTCCTGGAGAAGATAAGATTTCTCCAAGCGTGAACAAAACTTGCTGACTTTCCTTGTGACCTGCCTGGAACGTCACAGAAACTGAGTTCAGATGGTTAGGTAGGACTTGATAAAAATGGTAACTGTGAATGTAAAATAATGGCTTAAAATGTTTATCTGCCCGTTGGGGGGACTCCACAGGCACATACAGCACGCAAAGCTTTTTCAGGGGGTTAAAAGCACAGTGTATTAAGGGGGAGTTGATTAAGGGGGAGGACGGATATGCAATGAAGGTATTATTGAGAAAGCATTTCTCTCTTAGCTTCCTAGTGCCATTGAAATTTTTCAATAACGGGGTTTGACTGTTTTTCTTGACACTTAAACACTCACCAGAAGGTTTGGTTTTTTGGTGATTACCTTCCCCAGAGCTTTCACTCATTCCTTTACTCAGCCAAGGTCTCCCAAGGTCTTTTGGGCACCAGGCCCCAGCTGGAACAAACACCCACGGTCCTGGACATTCACAGTCCAAAGCTGTGGGGCTGTGTCAGGGGAATACCTGGGAGTGATGGGGGCAGAAGAGGGATCAACTGGCTGTTGCTCGAATCAGGAAAGGGACATTTGAGTTGGGTCTTTAAACTTGTATAGGAGTTTACCAGGGCGAATCAGAGTATGAAGTATATTCTGGTCATTCATTCCTTCACTCACTTTTTCAACAGTTTTCCTTCAGCCTCCCTTGTACCAGGACCTGTGCTGGGAGCCAGGGATTGGGGGTGTCAGACTGGGACTCGCGGCTCCAAGGACTCCCATTTAACATTATCCAACTCTTACGTACCACAGCCTGTCCCAGTGGTCCTTAGCTGGGGCAGATTTTGCCCCCAAGGGGACATTTGACAATGTCTGGAGACATTTTTGTTTGACATAACTTGGGATGGAAGTGGCTACTGGCATCTGGTGAGTAGCGAGGCCAGCGATGCTACTGAACAACGCACAGGACAGCCCCCCCCCAACAAAGAATTATCTGTGCCGACAGTACAAAGGTTGAGAAACCCTGCTTTATCCTGATCATTAATTGTAATGACCATGAGGGGGAAACTTGGGTGTCATCTTTCCATTGAACGTTCAGCAGCCCATCCAGCACACACAGCCTGGATCAAAGCAGGCACTCAACAAATGTTTGCTGCATGAATGTACAAAGATAACAACAGCCACGAAAGGGTGGTTTAATGAACTCCGACCACAGCGCAGACCCTGAGCTAAACACAGGATAAAGACTAGCTCCGGGGATCTTCCCAAAGTAGTGAGCTGTGGACTCAAAGTAGTGACCATCGTCCATTTGCAAACCAAAAAACCGAGACACAAAATGATAGCAAACCCTTAGGTAGCACTTAATACACACCTGGCTGTTTTAAATCATCAACTCATTTAATTCCCCAAGTAGCCCTATGACACCCCAATAACCAGGCCCCCAGTGATACATGCCTCCTGCTATTCACACTCTTGGTATTTACACCCCCTCAAACCCTGAACAGGACTGACTTGAGTACCAAACAAAATGTAGCAGAAATGATGGTGTGTGACTTCCAAGACTTGATCATAAAAAAACCTGTGGCTTCCTCTCTGCTTCTTCTGGATTGCTCAGTTTGAGGAAACTGAGGAGGTGCATGTTGGGAGGACACTCAAGCAGCCCCACAGGGAGCCCTTGTGGCCTCCAGCCAATAGGCATAGGGTGAGCCATCTTAGAAACAGATCCTCCAAAGACCCAATCAAACCACTGGATGCCTGCAGCCCTGGCTCATCCCTACAGCAACCTCACGAAACTCCGAGGCGGAACCACCCAGCTAAGCCACTGCTGAATTCCTCACTTACACAAACTGCATGATTATAACGAACACACGTTTGTCGTTTTAAGACACTATGTTTCAGGGTAATCTAACGCAACAGTGGATGAGTAATACAATAAATAACTAATACAAGTAAAGATGCTCCTCAACTTAAGTCCAAAGAAACCCATTGTAAGTTGAAACAAATAAGTAACAAACGCATTTAACCTACTGAACATTACAGCTTTGTCTAGCCGGTTTCTACTGAACACGTATCGCTTTTGCACCATCATAAAGTCGAAAAATCTTACGTCAGGGACAGTCTGTACTATTAACACACCGTCTTTAGAGATAAGCTATATCGGGCACAGAGGTGGCAGGGACTCCTGAGTCTGGGAGTTCTATAGTGATCTGACCCTATCTATCTGCACCTGCAAAAGCCTACAACGTAAACTAACAAAATTCGATGCAAAGCACAGAGCATCTTTCCTGGCCTATCCCCACCCCTCCTGCACTCAGGCTTCAATGTGCCAATCAGAAAAAGGAGGGCTGGGGTAGAGACGGGAAACAACAGACAGAAAGGGGAGAATCACACATGGAGTACCAGGTGGGTGCTGGAGCCCAAGGCCTCTTTGACTGGGAGAAGTTTTTTTCTACTACCAAACCTGATCGCAAAATCGTTGAGCACACAAAACCCATCACAGAAGTGACATATGGACAAAAACAATCCCCCTCAATACTTTCAGCCATTCAATATGACCCCAGCCATCATCCATTCACGGTCCCTCACAGGGTCCCCCAACCCACCCCAAGCACGGGGGAAAAGCTCACTTAATGCCATCGAGCCAGGTGACAAACTCATAAGCGCTGCTGGTGGGAGCGTGACACTGTACGTAGGACTCAGGAGCGCAGTCCACCGTGTTGAACACGACGAGGCTGTACTGGGTTCCCCCATACTGGGGGGGGGAGTGCAGAGGAACTTTTCACCTGGGACCTCAGAGAAGTCAGGGCTTCCAGCCCCTCCTCCCTGGGAGCCAGGAATCCGGACCCCATCCCCTCCTCCCTCAGACCCGGGGGTCCAGGCCCCCAGCCCCTCCTCCCTCAGACCCGGGGTCCAGGCCCTCAGACCCAGGGGTCCAGGCCCCCGGCCCCTCCTCCCTCAGACCCGGGAGTCCAGACCCCCGGCCCGTCCTCCCTCAGACCCGGGGGTCCAGGCCCCCGGCCCCTCCTCCCTCAGACCCGGGAGTCCAGGTCCCCACCCCCTCCTCCCTCAGACCCGGGAGTCCAGACCCCCGGCCCGTCCTCCCTCAGACCCAGGGTCCTGCCCCCCGGCCCCTCCTCCCTCAGACCCGGGGGGTCCAGGCCCCCGGCCCCTCCTCCCTCAGACCCGGGAGTCCAGGTCCCCACCCCCTCCTCCCTCAGACCCGGGGGTCCAGGCCCCCGGCCCCTCCTCCCTCAGACCCGGGGGTCCAGGCCCCCGGCCCCTCCTCCCTCAGACCCGGGGGTCCAGGCCCCCGGCCCCTCCTCCCTCAGACCCGGGAGTCCAGACCCCCGGCCCCTCCTCCCTCAGACTCAAGAATTCCAAGACTCACGTCTCCCCCGAAGTCTGTCTCGGCGGGAGGACCACCATTAAAATACCTGTGAGGGTCGGAGGTGAAAAGTGGGGGTCAGACAAGAGGCTGTGGAAAACTGAAGCCGGAGGGCGGGGCTGGAGACGCGGAAATGGCACTCACTCGATGGCCGGGAGCAGGTAGTGCTTGCGGAGCCCCTCGAAGTACGGCCCCAGGTTGGCCGTGCCCTCAATCACAAACACGACGTCAGCCACCAGGCCCCCGGCACGGGCCGGGCCCTCGGACCCGGGGACCATGCCCCGCGAGGTAGACGCCACGGCCGCCACAACCTCCGCGAGATGAGCGGAAGTGCGCCTGCGCCGCACGCGCCCCCGCGCCGGGCGGCTTCGCTGTGCGGCTAACGAACCCGCGGCCATATTTATGCGGGGCATCCAAGGAGCGTTCGTTCTAGCTGCATCCTCGTTCCCATCCACCGCGTACAAGACTCAGATTAGGCATAGCGAACCACTTCGGGGCCTGATGCGGAAAACTGAATTACTGGCAGAACTGTCCATAGCTAAATACATTGGAAACAGCACCGGCAGCCGTCATCTTTGAGCGGGGCACCTGTTTCGACTCTGGTCTCAATGGGAGGGTCAGGAGATTTAGTTGCTATGCAACGCGTACGCTGCCCTTGTTTTCTAACAAGATGAGGTTTCCAGTTAAGTTCTTTCTAGCTCAGGGGGGGATGGGGAGCGTGAACGGTCCAATCATAACGTCCGAAACGGGTAACTAGGTAACGCTTTAAGGTTGCCGTCAACTTGGAAGGGAGTGCAGCTGTTCTCCCCCCCTCCCCAAGAAGCCAAACGCTAACCCTAGTGGAGGTTGCTAAGCAACACCTGATAGTTGTTTTGTGCGAGGGGCCAGAAACTGGTCTAAAACAGAAATACATTCCAAGTGGATTAAAGATGTAAATTAAACAAATGAAACCGTAAAAGTATCTCAAGGAATAAACACGCTGTATAACCTTGAAGACTGGAAAGAGTTTCTTGCCATTACAGCAAAGCCAGAAAACGTAAAGTATTGATCAATTTGTCTGCCAAAGACTCCATAAACCAAGTTGAAAAAAATGTGATCAACTGGGAAAGTCATTGTACCATATGTGTGGACAGAAATTTGCTACATAAATACATGTTACTAATCAATAAGTACGTACTTAGGAAAGGAGAAATCTTTTATTTTTTTAATGGGAAGGAATCTAAGCAGGCTTTTCGCACATACGATGGCAAATAAATATTCGGAAAACTCTTCAATTACAAAGTGCTAACAGAAAGTCCAATAACATATCATTTTACCTTTGTCATGTTAATATTGGAAAAAGGAATGTTCACGAGGGAGGCTCAGTTGTAGACGAGTGGGGGTGGAAATCAGGACAACTTGCCCCCGTGAAGTTTGACAATATAGTTCAAGGTAAAAGGGTATATACATTCCCTTTGCAAAAAGCCATGTCCCCAGATGGTAACATTTACTTTAACCGTTGCTTTTTTTCTTTTATTTTCTTTGTTGCTTTTTGCTTTTATTTTCTTTGCTGAAGCGTTTTAAAGCAAATCCTCATCATTGTATCATTTTACCTGTTGTCACAAGGGGCGTCTGGCGGGGGTCTCAGCTCCCGCCTCCCTAAACAAGAATACAGAATAGGGCCAGGCCAAAAAGGAACACCCACGGAGCCATAGGTACGGGAGTCATACCACTATAGTCTCACTGGAGGCTGGATTCACACGACATGCAACCTGCTGTCTGCTTTTCTGCCAACCGACCGACGACTATCATAGCCGCGGCAGTGATATCAGTGGCCAATTGGCTAACCAGCTACAGCTGACAGCCAACTAGCCACAGCCGAAGGCCATCTACTACCCAAGCCAGCACCTTTCCACGTGAGGCCGAGAGCCTGGAAACTGCTCTCTGGGGTTCTGTCCCCACACTCCACCCCTACAGGGTCTCACCTCAATCTATGCGACAAGTGTCTTCTGCAAGGGGCCCTGTGCGAGGTGAATGCAATATTGTGGACACAGCCAGGCTCTCTGGGCACAGCCAGGGTTTCTCAGGGCACCACCAGTCCTTCTGGGCACAGCTACACTTCCTGGGCTTTTTAGGGTACCATCAGTTTCCCCGGGCACAGCCAGGGCCTCTCAGGGCACTGCCACTCTCTCTGGGCTCAGCCAGTCTTTCTCACATATTCTCCATGGCGGCTGATCGAGACACAAAAGCAAACATCTGCCAGTTCCACTACATGGTGATACGTTCCCAAGCAAACAATCAAGCGGTCCATTAAATTAGGGATGGAAGGCAATTCCTCATAGTCCATAGTCATTCACCAGGGCTTTCCTGGGGGTGAGGGACGACCTTGACCTCACCCTCATCTCCCACGGAGTGCTCAGCAAGAGTTTATCACTCTAGAGTTAATATCACTCTAGCCCAGGTGATATTAAGGTAAAAAAGTGCCCTGTTCTAGGCATGGCTTCTATAGCTTTTTATGGTAAAAGACCAGTGTTTCTCCCAGGCCACCAGCTCCATCCATAGTGGACTGATACTTTTGCAGAATACTATAAAAATAAACCTTTAGAGAAATTAAATTACAAAACAGTATAAATCATATTGTGAACTTCCAGCCTTTTCCATGTGTATGCTCATGTCGTGCGAGGCGGCCTGTGGGGGTCTCTGCTCCCGTTCCCCACATCATAAGAACGCAGAATGTGGCTAGGCCAAAAAGGAACACCCATGGAGCCATAGGTAGGGGAGTCATACCACTATAGTCTCACTGGAGGCTGGATTCACACGATGTGTGACCTGCTGTCCGCTTTTCTGCCAACCGACTGACGACTCTCTATCATAGCCACGGCAGTTATATCAGTAGCCAATTGGCTAATGGGCTACAGCTGACGGCCAACTAGCCACAGCTGATGGCCATCTACTACCCGAGCCAGCACCTTTCTACGTGAGGCTGAGAGCCTGGAAACTGCTCTTTGGGGCTCTGTCCCCACACCTGTGCCATCTCTAAAAAGTTATATTTTCTTACATAACCATTATGCCATTATCAGTCCTAACAAAATTATTTCTTAGTATAACCTAACACTAAATCTATAATCAAATTTCCCCAGTTCTCCCAAAATGTCTTTTTACAATTGCTTTATTTGCATCAGGATCCAAACATATTTAGACATTATATCGCAAATTTCTTTTAATCTAAAGTAGCTCCCTCCTTTTTTATGCGTGTAATTCAATTTTTAGTAAAATTACAAGGAAAATAAAAGTAAAGTTGAGAAAAGAAAAATGATCAACAGGTAAGATTAAAAAAGTACCTAAAATTAAAATCTGCCGTTAAGTATAAGGAAACTTTTCTTTCGATAAAGTGAATATACGATTAATTGAATTAACTGATTTCTAACCACCTCCATTAATGTACAACAAATGGTAAAATAAACAATTAGATATTTTAAACTGGACTTCAGCTTCTGGCATTATGGTAGGAGTACTCTTCAAGTATCCCCTCCCCACCCGACCCCCGTCCAAAAAAAAAAGACAGAGAACCAGAAATTAACACAAAAAAGAGGGAGTAGAACTGCCTGTACAGGGAAGGAGCTGCATTGGCGTTACCAAGAGCATGAAGGCAGCTAAGGGCCTTCCAGAGCAGCTGAGCTCGCCTCAGGTTGGTACTTTTGGCAATCTGTAGAAGTAGAAGCACACCCTCCTTGTAGATCTCAGATTAATATTGGCCATATTTGTGAAAATGTGTGACTATGCTGTGTTAAATTGTCAACTTTCTATTTTTGAGGAAAGGATTTGGGGAAGAGTATTTCATATTCTGCATGATACACGATCATGTATAAATTCATTACAAAAATAATATTTCTACGATTCTGGAAAAATGAAGAATTTCATCTTTTTCTGTTAACCACCACCATCTAATTTGGTGGTTACTAGGCAACGCTCGTCGGACCAAACCATCCTCGAGGGTGGGGGGGAGATGGTATTCTCCTCCATTTTGCTCTAGGGAAGGGTACTCAGAGTTTGTCATGCGGCCATCTTTGAACGGGGCACAGCTGTTTACAGCTTTAGGATGGAAATGAGACTGAATGTAGTTACTAGGCAACGCCATGGCACCGTCGCCATCTTTGAGTGGGGCACAGCTGTTTATCGATTTAGAACATAAAACATCCTACCCTACGTGATGGTTGCTAGGCAAACCCTGGGGCGGTCACCACCTTCAAGCCGGGCTCTTTATTCTCTTCTTTAAATAAGTGAAGTGAAGTCACTTTAGGGAGAAACTATGAAGCTTTGCCAGTACAATTAGCCGCCATCTTTGTTAAAGGTATTGTAACTTCCGGCTAGAGCGGAAGAGACTTGAACAGGGTTTGGAGGAGGTGCTGGAATAGGGAGTGAGGGGGGGTTTAAGTTGGTTGAAGGCGGGGATGTAGTCCTCTTCCATTGAACTTCCCATCACCCCTCTGGCGGCTTTGGACGGCAACCCTACTTAGTAGTGTGACTACGGTCATGCTCCAAAGCTGGCACTAACCGAACCTGCGAGGAGGTCTGGGGGGGTTCGAAATGGGGGAGGAGGGGACGGAGGGCACCGTACATCTGCTGTGTCTCGCGGCCTCCAGCGGAGTCCCCCTGTTCTGCAGAAGCAGCCGCGGCGGCACCCCCGCCCGCCAGCAGGTGGGGCCCTGGAGCCTGGATCTAGGGGTTTAGGAGCTTGGGCTCTGGGTCTCCAAGAAAGTAGCGGCTGGGGAAGTTTCAGTTGAGTTTAGAGGGCTGAGGGAGTAATGGACCAATAATCCTTGTTCCCCGGAGAGAGGAGGAGCCCAAGGGATCTAGAAAGTAGAGGGGGCTGGAAGCCTGGACTCTTGAGTCCCAAGGAGGAGGGGATTGGGGGCACCTATCTAATGTCCCCAACCTTCCCCCAGCTCCCGTTCTCTGTCATCGGCTCCCTGAATGGAGTCCACATGTTTGGGCAGAATCTCGAGGTGCAGCTGAGCTCTGCGAGGACCAAGGACACCACTGTGGTGTGGAAAAGCTTCCATGACAGGTCTCCAAGTGGTGGTTTGGAGCAGGGACAGGGGTCTGGTGATAGCCCTTGTTGAAGATGACCCCAAGACCTTCCAGCTCTCCAAGGCCAGCTGTTTACTTGGCTGTGGAATCTCTGACAAGCCAGTTATCTCCTCTGATCCCTGAGTT
The DNA here is from genome assembly GCF_004115265.2 of Rhinolophus ferrumequinum. Lineage (NCBI taxonomy): Eukaryota > Metazoa > Chordata > Mammalia > Chiroptera > Rhinolophidae > Rhinolophus > Rhinolophus ferrumequinum. The sequence goes on along the minus strand of NC_046298.1, from coordinate 44,851,636 downwards.
TCTCTGTATGAGTGCTGGGGGAGGATGTAGCTGGCATCCAGCATCAGGGGCAAGCTCTGCTACCCTCACTGCCCGGTTTCCCTGGCCTACACTCATTCTTCCTTCTCACCTTTTTCACAGCATCACCCTCATTGTTCTGTCATCTGAGGAGGACACCTTGGAGCTGAGACTAGACAGACTACTCCAGATGGTGTTTGGGGCTATGGTGAGATTCTCCATCATTTTTTCCCAAACCCAGGAATCTGAGCTCTCAGCATTCTTCTCCCTCCGACCCCCAACACTCTCCTCCTCCAAAACCCAGGAATCCTGCCGTTAGTCCCTCTTTCCTCAGACTCAGGAGTCCAGATTCCCAGCCCCCTCCTCGTTCAGTCTAAGCCCCAGCCCCTCCCAGCTTAGAACCAGTTGTCCAGGGCCTCTACTCTCTTATATGGTTCTTCTAGGTTCTTCTTGTGGGACTTGAAGAACTGACCAATATCCGCAACGTAGAAAGACTGAAGAAGGAGTTGAGGGTGAGGCCACTGATTTGGAAACTACAGTTCCCAGCAGCCCCCAGTGCAGCCTAACCCTGTGGGTTCTTGGGGCAGCTTGGTCTTCTGACCCTGGAGCTAGACCCAACAGGGCCAGTTTTCCCAGGGGGAGGCAGCAGATCTGGGGCCCACTTGGTCCTAGGCATCTCCCTTCTCCCTTTGCTAGACCAGTTACCGCCTCATCGACAGCTTCCTGAGGGATTCAGAGCTTATCGGGGACCTGACCCAGTGTGTGGATTGCGTGGTTCCTCCAGAGGGTTCCCTCCTGCAGGTATTGGAAATGTCCTGGGGAACTTTTAAACTTGTCCTTATGGCCCTATCTCAGACCTCATCCTCTTATCCTTGGACCATTGCCTCCACTTCTTCCCATCCTCTCAGCTTTCACACTGGGCCCCAGAAGGTTCTTTATACACACAGAGGTGACCCTGCCCCTCCTTTGGTCACAGACCTTTCATGGCTTTCATCACCCCCAGGAAAAGGTCCCAGCCCCTCAGGGGCCCACAAATCCAAACAACTTCCCAGCTTCCCTGCCTTGGCACATGCTGTTCTTTGTGCCGATTGAATACTACTCTTGTGGATTCACCTGGCATGGCGGCTTACCAGCGTTGTGACTCTCAGCAGATCACCCTCTCTGAGCTTCAGTAGGTGGTTGATTGCACCTACTTGGCACATAGTAGGACTCAGTAAACCATAGTTGCTGCTGTTGTAATTATTAGCTTTAGTGGTATGTGTTAGGTAGGGTAGCAGGCACCTTGCCTGTTTAATCTAACTTCACGATGTGACTTGGGGATTGAAACTGCATGAGAAGGTGAAGGAACCCAGGCCCTGGGAGGGTGAAACGTATGAGTATGGCCACCACGCAAGATCTGAATTGTATGCTGGTCTGTTCCCACTCCTCACCCACCTGGGAAGTCATTGCCGCCCTTGCTACTGTCTCCTCATTCGCTGTCATCGGCCTGCCTCCCTTACCCAGGAAGCCCTGTCTGGGTTCGCCGAGGCTGTGGGCACGGCCTTCGTCAGCCTGGTTGTGTCTGGCCGTGTGGTGGCAGCAACAGAGAGCTGGTGGCGGCTGGGGACCCCGGAGGCCGTGCTGCTTCCCTGGCTAGTGGGGTCCCTGCCGCCGCAGGCCGCTCGCGACTACCCGGTGTACCTGCCGCACGGGAGTCCCACGGTGAGTGGGTGGGGCCGGCAGGGGGAAGGTGTAGGCCTGGGACACGTGTGCACGAAGGGGTGAGACCTAGAAGCCAAGCTGCGAGGAGGCGGGTCTTGCGATGGAAGGGGCGGAGCTCCGTCCCTCCCACCCTGCGCCCCGCTTTATTCAGGTCCCTCACCGGCTTCTGACCCTGACGCTGCTGCCGGGCTTGGAGCTGTGTTTGCTTTGCGGGCCCCGCCCTCCCCTCAGCCAGCTGAATCCACAGGTGAGTTAGGGCCGTGTCCTGCTTTACCCCATCACACCCTCTACGTGCGAGCCCCGGCCCTTCTCTCACCACCCTGCCCTGGGGGTGTTCCCTCTACTGTGGACCCACCCCTCTTGGACTGCGCTCCAATCACCTTCACCCCAGTTTGGCCCCTCTTTGGCTCTTATCCATCCTTCCAGGTCCCGTCCCATCCACGATCCCGTTCCCTCTGCCCTCGTGGGACCCCCCTCCTCCCTGGCCACGGCTCTTTCCCGTACCTCACCCCGGGCCCCGCCTCTCACTGACCACGCCCCCCGCAGCTTCTGGAGCGCTGGTGGCAGCCCCTGCTGGACCCACTGCGGGCCTGCCTGCCGCTGGGACCCCGAGCGCTGCCTGCTGGATTCCCCCTGCACACGGACATCCTTGGGTAAGGCTCAGATGGGGGAGTGGGTTTGGGTTCTCATCCCCTCTTCCCTGGCCATGACACCCTTCTTTCCCACAGGCTGCTGCTTCTCCACCTGGAACTGAAGCGTTGCCTCTTCACCGTGGAGCCCTCAGGAGCTAAAGGTAACTGAGGAGGAGGGCGGGGCCAGGAGGGTCCTGGGCCCCAAAGGGGCTCTCTGTCACCCTCTCTTTTCCCTCCAGAGCCTTCCCCTGAGCAGCGTCGGCGCCTCCTCCGCTCCTTCTACACTCTGGTCACTGCCATGCATTTCCCACCAGGTTAGCAGTGGGCACGAGTCCCCCTTTGCACAGGCTGGGACATGAGTCCCAGGTCACACAAAGTGGGGAGTAAGAGGTGGGGCTGGAGAAACTGGTAGGACCCAGCATGCACTGGGCATGGCTCTCCTTGAGGCCGGGGCCTCCACACTGATGGGAAGGGCGGGGCAGGGAGGTGCCAGCCCAGAGGTTACAGAATCTCCTGGGTAATCCCAATAGTTAACACTGAGACCTCGTCTCCTACCAAGTGCTTTATATGTGATGAATCACTTGATCCTCACAGGGGAGGGTTCTCCTGTTGCAGCATCATTCCCAAATTACAGATGAGGAAACTGAAGCTCAGCTAATAAGTGGCAGAGACACCAGTCACACACAGGCAACCTGGCTCCTACATCCTCCTCCTCCGCTCTACTGCTTAAAGTCTAGGCTTTACCAATAGTCTGGAGGTGGGTGGGTGGGGAGGTTCCCCAGAGCACAGGTTAAGAAGGAAAAGTTGTCCTAGAACCCGAGAGGCCACAGAGAGGCAAGGGGACCTAGGGTGACGATACAACCCTGATGAATGTGGCAAAAGGGTAAAGAGCTCCCTCCGGGAGGGGCAGACAAATGTTCCCTCCTAGCTGTTGACTCTACTCCTCCTCACCTGCTTCCCACATGTAAAGTGGGGCAGGGTCCTCGCGGGTCCCCCAACCTAGAGCCCAGTGCCTGGCACCTGGTGAGCACCTGTGTGTTTACGATTTATATGACTAAGCAGATTGCTGAGGGCTGCACACAGTGTCCCCAGGAAAGGGGACTGAGCTGGGTGGGAAAAGGCGCATCTGAGCCAGAAAGTCTGTGGCCTTTAGGTCACTGACAGCCTGATGGAGCCGGGAGGCCCTCGCCTGTTAGTCAGACTCAGGCCCAGGATGGGATCTGGTTCCAGCAGGTCGGCATCCTAGTGGTTCAGACCCCACTGGTCACTTCAGCCCTTCCTGTCCTTCCTCCAGAGCCAGGCCAGCAGGAAGAGAAGGCGGAGGATGCGACCCACCAGGCTCAGGTGCCGAGAGCTTGCTACCTGGTGTCAGGGACTGAGGAGCCGGGCACAGGATGGCGGCTGGTGGCCCTGCAGTTGGGGCCACGGCGTCTGCTGCTGCTGCTGTCCGCTCAGAGTCCCATCCACGGGCTGCGGGGCCTGGCCTCGCACACTCTGCATGCTCTCACCCCACTCCTCTGACCGCTAGCCGTGAGCAACAGACAGGGACCTGGGGCTGTTAGCGTCTCTCTGTTTATTCGCTCACAATAATACACAGCCCCTGGACGGGGAGGGGGCGGAGGGGCCACGACAGGGTAGGGTGGGAGGGGAGGAGGCACCCACTTCCCTGGCCCCTCTCCCCTCTGTGCTTGGGGGGGACAGGGGAAGGGGGCTCCCCTTAACCCCCAGAATGTAAACAGCAGCAGATGAACAAAAATAAAAATACAAAAGGCCGGAGGAAGGTCCTAGGCATCCCCCTACCCTGGGGTCTTCCCTGTCACCAGCAGAGGTCCCCTCACTGCCACATCCACCAAAGCTCCCTCAGTCCTCGGGGCTGCCTGGCACCGGCCACATCCCCAGGGGCACAGTCCAGGGCTCAGAACTGCTGGGCCAGCAGCTCACACAGGTGACGGGAGACAGGCTCCTTGCTGGTGCGCAGGGTCAGCCGGTACATCTGGAGGGAACACACAATGGGTGTGGGGACTCAGGGAGGAGGCAGATGGACGGGGCAGGCCAGGGTGAGAGAGGATGAATTCACAAGGGGGACACCAGGGAGCCAAGATGAGAGAAAAAGGAGAAAGGGACCAGCAAGGTGATAGAAGAGCAGGAGGTGGGAATAAAAGCGACAGAGGGAAAGGATGAAAGATAAAAAAGGCCAAGTGGGTGGAAAGGATACAGAGAGACAAAAATCAGGGTAGGAGGGGAGAGGAAAACCAGAGGGGGGGGCAGATAATGCACAAGAGGTAGGGGGTGATGCATCTCTCTCAGGTGGGCCTTCCAGACCCCGACTCACCTGAGCCTGGGCATTGGGCTCCAGCCGGAGCAGACAGCCCACCTGTAGGGCTTTAGTCTGGATGATTCCAGCCCCCACGAAGTTTTCAGGGTTGGGGTCCACATTGTCCAGGAGAGCAGAGCCAAACCCCAGGAGCTGAGGAGGAAGTGGGATAGCCATCGGAGGTGCCAGATTAGTTAGCTCCCACACAGTGGCATACCAGTTCCCAAAACCCCTGGGAGTGGGAATTGGCCCCATTTTACAGATGGGAAACAGAAGCTCAGAGAAGTTGAGTGGCCAGTGCTTCCCAAATCCCAGTCAGGAAGAGGCAGGGTGGGGATGTCAGACCAGGGTCACCTCTCCTGTCTCACCCCTTCTCTCACCTTGGCCTTAGTGACTTCAGCGTCCATGGGGTGGTTGGCTTTGAAGATTTTCTGCGCCTCCTGTTGAGGGCTGTGGGCAGGAAAGGTTTGAGTCAGGCACCTGGCAGCCCAGGCCCCACCCACCCTGAAGTATGGCAGTGGCTATAGCTCCATCCCCCCAGGCTGCTCACAGGCTCAGCTGCTTCCAACGCTGGAAGAAGTCCTGGGCCGCCATCTCTGTCGGCTGGAAAAACTTGTTGATGGTCACTGGGAGCTTCAGGGTGAGGGACTGGGGGGCACCTCCATACCTGGCAGGGGAGGGAGGAGTGCTCAGTCAGACCACGCCCCTCACCCGGCAGCCCCGCCCATCCAGTAGCAAGCCCACTGACTCACCGGAAGCGCACTGATAGGAGCGGTGGCGTCAGGAAGTCCCGCAGACACTCGATGTTGAGCACCTGCTGCACCTGCGCCCCACCGTCCACCTGTGCGGCCACACGCTTGGTCTGCACTGCCAGCTGTGCCCGCCCCATTGTCAAGGAAGCCAGAAACAGGAGGTGGCCCTGCAGGGCTTTGGCCGTGAACCTCCGAGACGCCCGGTCCTACCATCCGGGATTCATCCTACAAGGCCCAGCTCCAAAGTCCTTCCTATGCTAAACCTCTGACCCACCCCCAAGGTGCCGCCTCTGGCCTTCCACAAGAACTCAGTGACCTCCATTACAGCTTGTCACATGGTAGAGGCAAGAGCCACTCGGGGATTGAATCCCAGCTCTTAACCACCTCAGAGGCTGTAGGCAAGTTAACCTCCTTTAGCCTCGTGTGCAAAATGGGCATCATGTCCTCAGCAGGCAGTTGAAATAATCCACTACCAGTACTTGTCACAGGGTAAGTGCACAAGAATGGTGGCGATTGATGTCATTATCACCATTTGTATGTCAGCAACCCGGGGGTGATGGCTGGTCTTAGGCATCTCTCACCCCTGCCCCTCCCATGCCCAGCACAGAGCTGAGTCTGGAAATGTTGATGAATGAAGCAAAGAACTGAAAGAGTTCTCAAAGTTTTGGGGTCTGACCCCTGTAATTTCACAGGAGTGAAAATGGAGGCCCAGAGACAGAGAAGAGGGGACTGACACTGCTCAAGCACCTCCTTTATGCCAGCCATCCTTCCAGGGTTTTCCAAAGACACTGATCTTCAAAACCCTATGAGAAGGGGCCGGCCCGGTGGCTCAGGCGGTTAGAGCTCCATGCTTCTAACTCCGAAGGCTGCCGGTTCTACTCCCACATGGGCCAGTGGGCTCTCAACCACAAGGTTGCCGGTTCGACTCCCGCAAGGGATGGTGGGCTGTGCCCCCTGCAACTAGAAACGGCAACTGGACCTGGAGCTGAGCTGCGCCCTCCACAACTAGGACTGAAAGGACAACAACTTGACTTGGAAAAAAGGCCTGGAAGTACATACTGTTCCCCAATAAAATCCTGTTCCCCTTCCCCAATAAAATCTTAAAAAAAAAAACAAAAAAACCCTATGAGAAGGGAGAAGAGGGTCTACACCTCACAGTGGGGATAGGAAGGCACAGTGAGGCAAAGCCATTGGCCCAGGTCACAAAGGAAAGGGCCCTGCTCAGCACCAAGACCGCTCAGCACCAAGACCGCCAGGCCTGGCTCTCAAGTGCAGGAGGCACTGGCGGGTGTGGAGCCTGTTGGGGACAAACGGGCCCAGAGCAGCAGAGGTTCTGGAAGTAACGTCTCCTACACACCTATCACAACACTTACTGTCATTTCCTGTCGTAGGGGAAAGAGGGCCACCCAAGTCTTACAGATGACCCTAAATCTCAAGAGAAGTAACGTGCTCAGGCTGTCAAGTAAGAGGGCCAAATGGGTCAGGACCTGGGTCCATCTTCCCAGTGGCCAGGAAGGCAGACCCAGAGGGGTGGGTGAAGGCAGACCCAGAGGGGTGGGTGTGGAGCCAGGGGCTGGGCCAGGCTTAGAGGATATGAGTCTGGAGGTCTCCGGGATGGACGACAGTGGGCAAGAAGTTCTGAAACTGGACCGAGGTCTTGTTGCCGTAGAAGAGATACATGCGGCCTGTGGCGATGGGGACAGGCAGGGCTCCATCAGAATTCCTATGACCCCCTCCCTACTTGCCACCCAAGCCGTAACCCCAACCCCACAGTCCCCCCGGACACACCCAAGTTCTGCCGGAACTCCGATTTGACTCCAATCTGCAGTAGTTGGTTCTCAAACAGGACCCCGTTGTTCTTGCACACGAACCTAGGTGGGGGCGTGGGGAGCTCAGGATGAGAGGGGTGCCTGTGTGGGCCCTGCTTTGTGCTCCCCACCTGTCCCGATGCCTGTCCCCAATCTTTCCCAGACTCACTTATTCAACAGCTCATCAGCTTCTGGGATAGGCGGGCCGACATCCTCAGGACCTGGGCTGCTGGTGGGGAAAGGACTGAGATGAGAGGGGGGACCAGAGGTAAAGTCCAAGAGCTAATAGAGGCAGACAGCAAGCCCTGAAAGGACAGAACCCCAGAATCTGCATACCCAGATTCCCTAATGAACCTCAAAGAACTCCAGAATCAGTCTGGCGATTGCCTCTAATGGGAACAGGACCCTGGCATGTGCTGCCACCCCTGCCCCCTGCATAAGAGGACCCCAACTTTCACTCCCTTCCAAGTCCTTGCCTCTGAGGCTCATCAGAAACCCCTTGATGAACGTTCCCAGTCCCCTAACCCTCCCTAGGACACAAGAGGTGGCCCCCCAACCCCCTGAGGCCACCCTTACTCAGCAACTGGAGCTGGGTCAGCCAGCAAAGCCATGGGGCTCTCAGGGGCAGGCGGCTCCAGCTCGCTGGGCCATCCAATCCCAGAGCAGACAGAGAAGACAGGCGTGGCAGGCAGCCAATCCCAGACAGGCAGCAAGAGGGCCGAAGAGAGAGAAAGAGGGAGTAGAGGAGAGAAGGAAAAGCAAGCTGAGACACGATGATGGGAGAGGACAACAAAGGGTGGCCGGGGCAGTTGACAGTCCAGAGTGGCCAGAGGGATGGAGGAGGTCGGGAGCGGTGGCAGCCGGGGTGAACAGAGGCACAGGGACAGGGAAGAGCAAGTTGGGAGGGACAAAGGAAAAGGGATAGACCAGGGCCCAAGGCAGATGGTACCTGAGGAAGGCCTCCTCTGGGGTGGGCCCCAGGCTGGGCTGGGGGGCTGGGCCATCAGAGAAGACATCCACCAGGAGGTTGCCGGCACCTGAGGGAGCCGCAGGAGCCGCTGGAGGAGGGGCTGCCCGCAGCCCCAGGAGGTCGGCGGAGGGCGAGGGAGTCGACTGTAGAAAATACAGGTGAAGGTGAGAAGAAGTACCTCCTTTGCTGGACCCTGCCCGGTAGCCCAGTCCCAAGGGACTCACCACAGTGCTGGGGGTGGGCTCCACACCCCCATTGATATCGTTACTGCTGGGGTCCCTCCGGCCATCATCCAGGGCACTGCCGGCCCCTGGCCCCTTCTTGCGTTTCAGCTTAGCCAGGATGGACGACTCGCGCTCGGGGAAAGGCGGCATCTCCTCCAGCACCGTGGCCTGCGGGCACAGATCAGGGACAGGTGTCAGCTCCAGTCACAAGGAGAGGGAAGGAAAGGCGCAGAGGGCAGAAGAGGGGGCGTGTGGGGACGGGGGCTCTGACCAGGACATCCGTGCTGGCCACTGAGCTGAGGGTAAGGTACTCGACAGCACGCTGCTGCAGCTCCACGTCGGCGTTGCGCAACTGGGAGCCGGCCCGCAGCACGCCCTGGATGGTGGCCTTGGTTTCCGGGAAGAGGTTGATGAACTTGATGTAGGTGGACAGCAGCAGAGCCCTCGTTGCCACGCTGCACAGGTGGAACTTGGAGTGCAGCAGGGAGAACTGCACCGGGGGGCTGTGCAGGAAGGGGTGGGTGGGGTCAGCAGGCCCCAGCTCCACCCACCTCTCCCAGAAACCCCTGCGGCGAGGTGCTACCTCCTTTGGAGGGACCCTTCCCCAGACCCCAGGCTGGCTCTGGGGCAGTGGCCATGGCAACACTCTGTCCCAAAGGCTCCTGAGAGCTCGGTTCTACCTTACTCCACCCGGTGCTAGGTGAGGGGCCGAGAAGATTCCTGGGAGTCCCCACACCCTGGACCCTTCAGAAATGCATGTGTTTACCCCCTCACCTGGAGCGGGGGTCCCCAGCAATCAGGTTCCCAAACTCCCCAAGAATGTAGCCGCCGACTTTCACCATGTTCTCGTGACAGGCTGGGGCCTGGAGCGCCTGGGAGGAAGGGACAGGGAGGTCCAGACAACCAGAGTAGGGGTGCCCTGGCTCAGGAGCACGCAGGTGTGCCAGGCACAGGGCTAAGCCCTTGACTCCTGTTAAGTGTGGAACCCTCGGGGCTCTGATGTGTGTGGGAGTATAGATGGGGAAATGAGACACTGAGTGGGTAGGTGACTGGAGCAAGCTCACACAGGCAGTAAAACAGGATGGAATGGGACCCCTTTTCTAAGGCAGGGTGAGAAACTGCTGGGACCTGGGGATCAATGACTGCACACTAAGTGCCTTGCTGACCCTCACTGGCCCATGAAGGCCCGGTCCCCATGTCCCCTGGGAGGCCCAGGGACCACTGTGAGGAGGTAGAAGCAGGATGGTGGCCCGGGCTGGCTAGAAAAACAGCCCCAGCTGTCCTCGTTCTGCCTTGACGCCCCTCGATGGGATTGAGGTGGGGGTGCTGACCTCAAAAACCGTCTTGGCAGCATAGCCCTGGACATCATCGCGGTTGGTGACGATCTGGAGCACGCGGTACCACACCTCTTCACTCACGTAGTCGCCCGCGATGCGGATGAGGTTGAGGATGGTGTCCACGTACCAGCTGTAGTCCACTGCATACTTCTCGGCCAGGATGGCCACCTTCAGGACCTGCCAGTCGGGAGGGAAGATGGGTGTGCATGTGTGCATGAGCGTGTGCGCATGGGGGAGTCAGGTGTGGACTCGCAAATTCTGGGCTCACCAATGTCCCCATCTAGAGACCCAGGAGTCAAGGCCCAGCCCCTCCTCCCTCAGACCCGGGAGTCCAGGCCCCCAGCCCCTCCTCCCTCAGACCCCTTTCCAGGCCCCCGGCCCTCCCAGGACTCACGATCTCTTCTCGGATGGCGTAGTCGGCCGTCTCCAGGTACCGCAGCATCTCCGACACAATCTGCTTGGCGTTGCTCCTGTCGCACATGGCGTAGAGGAGGTCAGCCGCCCGCTGTCGCACGCTGACGTCCCGCTCAGTCTGAGGGAAAAGAGCACAAGGGGTGTGTTCTAGGCTCCGTGTGGCACAAAGCTGGCCATCCAGGGCCTCTGAGTCCCGGGCCTTCCTGAGGGGGTGGAGAAGACACAGGCTGAGTGGGTGCGGAGAGCCTGGCCCAGAGCAGGCTCCGAGGTCGCACCTTGAGGGCATTGATGACGGTGTCGATGTGGGTCTTGACTGCCTCGTGGGAGAACTCAGAGCTGGCCAGTGTGCACATGCTCTCCAGGGCCAGGTAGCGCAGGTTGGTCTCCCTGTGCTGCAGGAACTGGCCCAGCTGGTTACAGGCCCGCACCAGGAGGTTGGGCTCACTGCCAGCGAGAAAGAGAGGACGTAAGGAGGTGCAGGACTCGGGTCGGCTGGTCCATCCCGCATCATCCTCAGGACCCAGGTCTTAACTCCTGCCCTCTGGCCCAGTCATGACCACTTCTAATGACCCAGACATCTGGGCTGTTGAGCCCAAATAAAGATAGCCAGGAATTCTGCCTCCCAAGAGGGGGCCAGCACCAACCTGGCAGGGTAACATTTCACACCTTCATCTTCTTCCTACCTAGAAGTCATAACTCCCAGACCCACTCTCCTGGGACCCAGGAGTGCAGGCCCCCAACCCCTCCTCCCTCAGACCCACGAGTCCAGGCCCCCGGCCCCTCCTCCCTCAGACCCACAAGTCCAGGCCCCCTTTTCCTGGCCCAGCCCCCTGGCCCCCAGGCAGGCACCTGTCATAGTGGATGATGAGGCTGATGGTCTCGAAGAGGATGGCGTTCTTGGCATTGGAGTGCTGGACCTTCTTGGACTTAGGAGGCTCTTGAGCCTTGTTGAGCACGGTCTCCAGACACTCCACCAGCCGCCCCTTCACAGCAGCGTCCTCTGGGGAAATGGAGGGCATGATCCAGGCTGAGCTCTCTGTCAGCCCAGCTTATCTGCCAGGGGTAGGGGCCATGCCACAGCTCCCACCTTGCAGGAAGGGTGCGGGGGGGGACCCACAGCTGTGGGCCAGGGTCTCTACTCCCTTCAGCACTTCCCACAGACCCCAGTGACCAAAGGAGTTGGGACAAAACAGACAGAGGACCCGACTCCAGACGTGGGCTGTCATACTGCTCCACTCTGACCCTGCTGGGCAAAAGGCTCCACCACTGTGAGCCTCAGTTTCCCCTTCTGCAGCACCAATGGTCTAGGTTTCTCACAGGCAAAGAAACCTCCAGGAACCTTCCCCAGAGACACCCTGCAACCCGGGCCTTCCCAAGGAACGGCCTGGGTGCCTAAGACAGACAGACACCGAGCGGAAGCTCACATAAACCTGATAATAGGCATCCCCTGGGATGTGAGGAAACACCATGTGGCCAGAGCAGCTGTCAAGTGTTCTGGCAAAGACGTTGCCCCCAAATCTATCAGGTAATTCACGGCACAGAGGAACAAACTAAAGGACACAGGAAGCATTCAGCCAAATCTACAATTTTGCAATGCAGAAATTCTCCTGGTTTCTTCAAAAGCAGGTAGTAGGGGGTGGGGAGATGGAGGGACTATTCCAGGCTTAAAAAAATGACAAAGACATAAACAGATTTCATTTGTAGTCCTAGAATGTACTATATATTTTAAGCTATAAAAATAATGCTATTGGGGCCGGCCCGGTGGCTCAGGCGGTTGGAGCTCCATGCTCCTAATTCCAAAGGCTGCCGGTTCGAGTCCCATGTGGGCCTGTGGGCTCTCAACCACAAGGTTGCCGGTTCAACTCCTCGAATCCCGCAAGGGATGGTGGGCTGTACCCCCTGCAACTAAGATTGAACACGGCACCTTAAGCTGAGTTGCCTCCCAGATGGCTCAGTTGGTTGGAGTGCGGAATCTCAACCACAAGGTTGCTGGTTCGACTCCCGCAAGGGATGGTGAGCTGCGCCCCCTGCAACTAGCAACGGGGCAACTGGACCTGGAGCTGAGCTGCGCCCTCCACAACTAAGACTAAAAGGACAACAACTTGAAGCTGAACAGCACCCTCCACAACTAAGATTGAAAGGACAACAACTTGACTTGAGAAAAAAAAATAAAATAAAGTCCTGGAAGTACACACTGTTCCCCAATAAAGTCCTGTTCCCCTTCCCCAATAAAAAATCTTAAAAAAAAAAAAAATGCTAGGGACAATTGGGGCAGTTTGTGCCTAGATAGCAAATGAGACAGGTTATTTTGAATCTTCTGGGGTGTGATAAGGGCACTGTGATTTTAAATGGTGTTCTTGGTCCTAGGAAACGTGTGCGGACATATTTTGGGGGAGGGGAATGTTATGATGTCTACAATGTATTTTCAAGTAATTCAGCAACTGTTATGTCTGAGAGAGAGCAAGCAAGGGCCCAAATACAGCCAAGTGCTAACATGGGCCCCAAGCTCCATGGGGCCTCGGAAGAGGGCATGTGGGCATTACACACTGTGCGTTATACACTGTGCTCGCAAGTTACCTTCATACTTGAAATGTTTCATAATAAACAGCTGAGTGAAAACCAATGTCTTGGAATAAAGGAGGTAAATCTTCCAGATTAAGAGAGATTTATGAGAAATAATAATCAAATTCGATACTTATATCTTGATTAGATTCTAGTTTAACCTGACTGTGGAAGACATTTGGGGGAAATTAGGAAAAACTGCAGTGGGGATCAGAGAACATCAGGGAATTGTTGTTAGTTTGAAGTGGGAGCATAGAATTGCTGTTGTGAATGAAAATCACCAGTTCTGAGAAACGCATAACAAAATACTTAAAGGTAAAAACATCATGATGTCTGTAATTAACTTAAATATTTCAGAAATACGTAACAAAAGAAGACCATGCATACAAGAACGATGTGAAGTCTAGGTGATGAGTATTCTCTATTTGTTTGTATGTTGGAAACTTTATCAAATTACTTGGAAATAAACTGGAGATACCCCTCCCTGCCCAACACCATCTGCTTAGTGCAGAGCGTCGGAGTAGGTGAGGTGCCTGCCTTGGGCACACCCCAAAATTATGAGGTGGGGCTTGTGAGACGAAGGTGGGCTTAGTTTCTGCCCAAACTCTTCCTTGCAGCATGAGAAAGAGGCCCAGAGAGGGCAAGAGTCTTTCCCAGGGCCACACAACAGAATTCATCACTGGCTTTCACAGGCTGGGGGTGGGGGTTGGGGGTGGGCTTTGTCATCGCCGGCATCATATACTCAATTACAATGTATGCACGCACACACACAGATGCACGCACGCACAATGACATGTATGCAGAGACAGGCATGCGCACAGACACACATAGCTACACACACACACACACACACACACACACATATTCACACACGCTCCCACACAGCTGGCTGTGAAGATTCAGGGCTGCACATAGGTCCCTGGCCCACGGCAGGTGCTCAGCACCCTAATGGCACTGGCTTCTTCAGCAAAATCCTGACACGGACCCCCAGCACCCACCCACCTGCCCCAGGAGAGGGTTGGAGGCTCCAGAGCCCAGCCTGGTGGACTCGGCTGTACCTGGTGGTGGGTAGCACTGCAGCAGCCGCAGCAGCTTCACCGAGAGCCAGGGTGCTGGGACGAAGTAGTAGGTGTAGTCCTGGAGGTCGGTAGAGGCCGAGGAGACGATCTGGGGGCGCAAAGGAGGGTGAGGCATGGAAGGGGACACAGCAAATGCTGCCTTTCCATGGGGATGGCAGGACCTGAGACTTCGGGAGGGGAGTGAGGAGTCCTCGGGCACACACTGAGTGACCAGGTGGATCTGGGGCTAAGCCAGGGCCACTGCAGCTCTGGAGTTTTCTAAGTAAAGCTGGTATTGGGGGGCAGGTCCCGGAGGGCAGGAAGTCCCTGCCATTGTGATTCCCTTCTGTGAGCTCCTGACTCTAACTCTGCGCTTCCCAATGCCCCGGGCTACGTCCATCAGAGCACACATCACATACGTCGCCCCAGAGACGGCTGCCTTGCAGTTCTCCCCAAGACTAGAAGCTACTCAGGGGCAAGAATTTGGTCCCCAAGCCTAATACCGGGTCAGATATGAGAAAGGCTCAGTGACCAGGTAGACAATGAGTGAAAGGGCATGTGATTTTGTTTCCTCACAGCAAACTCCTACTCAACCTTGAAAACCCCTTCTCTAGGAAGCATGCTCTATGCCACCTCCATGAAAGTGTGGGCCCTGCCCCCACTGTCCCTGTCTGTGTCTTCCCCTATCAGCCTGGAGGACGGGAGTCCTCAGATGGGTGGTAAATAAATGAAAAAATAAATGAAAAAATGATTGCATGAATGAGCTGGTATGTTTTTCTCTTTCTTGAGAATTCAGGCCACTTCTTATCTGCCCAGAATATGTTTATATTTACTCCCAGTCTCAACTCAGGAGACACTTCTCCCAGGAAGTCTTCCTGGATTCCCAAACTGGGTTAAGTGCTTCCTTTGGGGTACAAAGCCCTGTGCTACCTCTACAACAGCACAAACCATCCCTTTTATGATAATCGGTGATTGAGTCAACCTGCCCTGCCACACACTCCTTCCCCCAACAGGACAAGGGGATCCTAGAGAGCTGGGGTCTGACTCATCCGTGTCCCCCGTGTCAGCCCACACAGAGCTGGGCACACAGAATGCCTCAGGGCATGTTCCCAGGACAGGGGCATGGGTGAGTAGAGGAGCAGAAGGAAGGAGTGAAAGGGAGATGCATGGGAAAAAGAGGAACGGGAAGAAAAGCAGAGAAAGCAGGACAAGGAAGAAAGAAGCAGAGGGGGCAAGAGGAAGGAAACCAGGATGGTAGCTCTCACTTCCATGGTGCTCACCAAGCACCAGGCCCTGTTCAAACACTTTATACAGATTAATGTACAGCAGCTGTGCTGTGAGGCGCATACTGGTATCATCCCCATTGAACAGAGAGGACCCACTGAGGCCCAAAGAGGTGAAGCCACTTGTCTAGGGCCACAGAACCAGGAAGTGGATAGGCTGGGCTAAACCCAGCTCAGAGCCTGAGTTCATAATCACCAGGCTGGGCTCCCTCTCAGGGAGGGTGAGGGGAACCAGAGAGGTGCCCCAGGGGACAGGGACGCCAGGGCCACTTCCTGAAGCTAGCGCTGAGACCACACTCACCCGGCTCAAGCGAGACACAGCCAGGGAGATGCACGTCTTAAAGTCGTCTGGGTTCTTCTTGCAGAGACAGGTGATGAGGCTGACAGCGGCTGTGACCACGCCCTGCAGGGGCAGATGAGTGGCAGGTCAGGGCCCTGGGGGAGGGTCAGACTGGGGACAAGAGTGCAGGCTGTGGATCTGAGAGCAGAGACTCAGGAACACGAAGGATTGGGGTGTGGGAGGGGGGTGCTTGGGTAAGGACAGGTGTCACAGTGGGTGTCCTGGGACTCGGGGACCATGGCCAGCACCGACTTGGGTGCCTGGAGTATCCCTGGGAGGGCCCAGGATTCTGGGTGCGGAACAGAGGGTGGGTGGGGACCACAGAAGGACTGGGAGTATAGGGGGTGGTGACAGAGCTCAGAATCTCTGTGCTGGCTGGGCAGGTGACGCGCGCTGGGGGTGTCAGGAACAGAGGCTGCATTTTCTGAGGGGCTGCGTCAGTACTAGGTGTTAGGGAGACTGGACAGGACCTCTGCATAGCCAGGTGGGTGGCAGGGACAGAGGGGGGCCCTTCTGGACACTTGGGTGGGTGATGAGGACTGGGGAGACCGGCCCAAGGTCTCTAGGAACCTGGGTGAAGGCGGGGACAGATGTGGGGGCCCCCGGGATTGCAGGTGGAGTCAGGGCAGGGGTGGGACTTGGGGGCAGCGGCCCAGGGCCTCTGGGTGCCGGGCACGGGGGCCTCACCATGTGCTGGTCGTTGAGCAGGTGCACCACACGGGCCGTCCACTCGCCCATGGGCACCAGGTCAGGGGAGGCCTTGTAGAGCCGCAGCAGGCACAGGGCCGCACTCTGCTTCACGCTGTCCATGCTGTCCCTGAGGACACACGTGGGGTGCGCGGAGGTCAGTGTGACCCCGGCCCTGCACACCTCCCCTCCTCTCTTGCTCCTCCCAGGAAGGGTGGCCAGAGAGGTGGAGAGAGCCAGGCAGACCCAGGATCCAATCAGGTGCTGCCCTGGCCTTAGCTTCAACTGCAAAATGAGTTGTATCTCTAGCCTCCAGGGGTCACTGGCAGAGCCCGATGTCAAGCCTGGCTCAGCACCTTCACTCGTTCACTCAGCACGAATTGAGCTAGTCCGATTCACCAGCACAGCTATAGCGCTATGGATAGAGTGCTGAACAAATTGCTCCGAACGTCTGTCCTCACAGAGCTTACATTCTAGCCGGAGCCATCTGAATCCAAGCACACACACCAGATGCCGCTGGGGTTCAGTGCTGTGGTGCTGACTAGGGCAGGTATGAGCACGGCATGCTGGGGACGCTTTTTGGAGGAAGGCCTCTCTGCTAAGGTGCCAGGTGAGCAGAAAACTGAGTAACTTAATGAGAAAAGACAAAATCTCTGCACGGAATGTCCCACCCTGGGGTGTGCAAGGTGACAGCCCGAGAACACTCACTGCCTGACTCATCAGGAAAAGAGCGGAAGGTCTCTCCACTAGACAATGCTGGATTAATGGTGGTCTTTTCACCCTCCCCATCAGAGCTCACATCTCACAAGCCCTTACTCTGGGTCAAGCTCTGTTCTAAGTGCTTCTACGTATCCACCTGTTGAATCCTCACCACAGCCCTCTAAGGAGGTGAGTTCTATTATCATCTCCAGTTACAGGCAGGGAATATCCAGTCAAATACCAAACGAAGGTGTCAGAGCTATTTATCCACTCGGGTAAGCTAAACAGAGATGTGCTATTTAGGTCACGTTTAACACTACATAATTTGGGGCGTGCCCAGGGATAATAACCACCGAATTCAGAGGACCAGGAAGGGAGGAGGGGACGATGTAGAGATGGTGTAAGGACATGAAGGGGGAACTGAACTGCAAATGTTGCTTCTTTTTAAAAAAGGCGTGGTACCACGTGACCCGGCAATTCCAGGCCTGGGCATCACGCAAGAGAACTGAAAAAGTTCACGCAAATGTGTACATTATGCGTAACAGCCAAAAGGTAGAACCTTTTTGATGAATGGATAAATGTGCTCCATCCATACAATAGAATATTATTACTCAGCCATAAAAAAGGAATGAAGCCCGGACACACGCTACAACCTGGATGAACCTTGAAAACAAACCAAGACTAAGAACCAAACACAAAGGGCTACATACTGTGTGACTCCATTTATCTGAAACATCCAGAACAGGCAAATCCAAAGAGACAGAAAGCAGATTAGTAATTGCCAGGGGCTGGGAGAGAGGAAATACGGAGTGACCGCTAATAGGTATAGGGGCTTCTTTTTGGGGTGATGAAAATTTTCTGAAATTCCATAGTGGTGGTGGTTACACAACACTGAATATAGGAAAGACCACAAAATTATATCCTTTAAAATAGTTAAAACGGTGGATTTTATCTTACGTGTATTTGATTTCAATTTTTTAAAAAATCTACCTAAAAAAAGAAGTTCCCCAGTGCCCCAGTCACTCTCAAAGCCAAGTTTGCAGTGTGGAAAGCCCAGCCTACACTAAGAGAACCCCAGCCTGAACCCCTACACTGATTTTACCCCCTTCGTGTGAAATGGGAACATTACTTATGTTAATATGCATTTGTCACGCTGACCTCCTTCTCAGCTCACAGTAGGCACCAAGTTCTCTAGCTAAGGGTGGCCAGCGACCTGTCTTACCCAAGCCAATGGCCACTGCCCGTCCCTGTCTTAAAGAACCTGTCAATAGGATGGCCAGTTCGCTCAGTGGTTAGAGCGCAGTGCTCATAACACCAAGGTCGCCGGTTTGATTCCCACATGGGCCAGTGAGCTGCACCCCCCACAACTAGATTGAAAATGACTTGACATGCAGCTGATGGGTCCTGGAAAAACACATTGTTCCCCAATATTCCCCAATAAAAATTTAAAAAAACAACAACACCAAAACTGTTAGTAGCACTTGCCACAACTGCCCACTCCCTCCTCTGTGAAAGTTTCTTCTCCAAATTCCAATCCATGGCCCATACTGCATTTTCCACCCATCTCTCAGGCCAGCCAGATGTCGACACGCTGGGCCACCCCAGGGTTCAGCCTCCGGTCGCTTCTCTTCCCTGCTCAGGTCCTCTCTGGGGGACTTTATAAGGCAGGGGCTTTAGTCACCATCCATCCTGCACTGTCCAATACAGTGGCCCCCCCCGCCACACGGGGCTACTGGGCACAGGAGCTATGGCGAGTCCCAACTCAGATGTGATGTGTGTGGACCTTACACATTAAGTTTAAAAGATTTAGCAAAATATTGTAAGATATTACAATATTTTAGCAAAAAAAAATATTGTAAGATAGCTCGTGATAATTCTGATGTTGATGCAATGTCAAAATGAAAAGATTCTGGTGAGAGTGGGTTCAACTAAAATATTAAAATTAGTTTCAACTGTTTGTTTTTACTTCATCTAATATGGCAACTAGAAAAGTGAAAAGCACATACTCGTATGTAGTCTGCATCGTATTCTGTGCACAGTGAGACCTCTCTCAGGTCTCTCTCTGGCCCTGACTCCCTATCATCCAACTGCCTACTGGCCGGCTCTACCTAATAACTAAATAAGCATCTCAAATTCAACACGGCCAAACCCAACTCTGCATCCTGCTCTCGCTTACTGGTCCTCCCCAGTTGTCATCACTCACCCACGTGTTCAACTTCACGCCTCTTTCGTTCACGCCGCATGTAACCCATTCTGTTGGCTTTCCTTTCAAAACAGAGCCCTCTATTAACTGCCTTCACTGCTACAACCCAGGTCCCGGCCACCGTCAGCTCTGACCTGGATGGCAACAGACACTCTCAGTGGTTTCCCACAGACAAGCTCGTCCCACTGCAGTCTCTATTTCTGCTTATGATTTGTTGGTCTACTTGAATCTGAGGGTCAGCCACTTTCGTTGGTGCTGGAATGTTCTCAGTCGTTATCTGTTCAAACAGTGCCTGTCACATTCTCTTCTTTCTTTCTAGAACTCTAAATAGCGTTATGTCAGACTTTCTCTATCTTCCATGACTCTGAACCTCTCTTACGTTTTCCATCTCTTTGTTTCTCTGGGCAGCATTCTTATTAATTTCTCCAGCTCTACTGCCTGTTTAATTCTGTTTTGACTATGTCTATTCTGCTGCTAAACAAAACCACTTAATTTTTTTTAAAGTTCAGTGATATTTTCCATTTTAAAAAATAGCTCACACTTTTCTCTTATGTTTAAATCATTTTCATATTTCTTATTTTATGAATAAGAAACATATTAGGAACATATTAAACATACTTATTTTATATTCTGTATGAAAATTCCAATTCAACTGTTCTTTGATGTGTTCTTTCTGCTGGTTCTCCCTCATGGTGTCTTGTGTCCTGCGTTTAGTGATTTTTGACTGTGAGCTACTCATGTAACTTGGAGCTTCTGTGGAAATCTTTGAGGCTACACGTGAAGGTGGGTTTCTCAAAAAAAGCTCGTTTGTTTCTGTCAGGCACTGGGCTACTACCAGTTTGCATCGCTTTAAATTAAAGCTTGGCTTAAGGATTTGTGGATGAGCCAGGTAGGGGGAAATTGGGCTGAAAACCAGAGTGTGGGCTGCTCTGTGCCAAGATTCAAAACAGGTAATTTTGCTTATAGGCCCTAAGGGGGTTTATTTCTAGGTCACCCTCACTTTGAAGTGTGGCCTCTGGAGGCTGTCCTTGGACAAGCTTTGTTTTCTGTTCCCAGAGGCTACAGGGCCCCAAACCAATATTAGGTACACCCAGTTTAGCAAAGGCCCTCTAAGCAAAAGCTGACTTTGGGATTCTGCTCTTCTCCCCAGATGCCAGGCTCCTCTTAGCTCATGGTCTGTCCTTACTTTCTTGCTAGCTCATGAACTCATTAAAGAATATTTCCTTTCCTCCCCAACATTGATAGCTGGGTTCCAGTGACAGTCCCAGTCAGGAATCTAGTCCACAGTTGCCAGAAATACAAGTCCTACATTTTCCCACACCAGGCCCAGCGATCTTTTAAAACTACAAAGCCACTGACATCATCCACCTTCTTGAAACACAATTGCCTCCCACATCAATTACAATAAAATCCAAACTCCCCTTACTCACTCTCTCTTCTGTTCACTTCACTCCAGGCATAGACACTATTTCTTGGTTCTGTGCATGTAGAAAAGTCATGCCTACCTCAGGGCCTTTGCACTTGCTGCTCCTTTTGCTTGGGATACTCTTTCTCCAACATTTTTGAATAACTATATCCTCATTATTCTAGTCTCAATTTACACATCATTTCCTTGGAGAAACCTTCCCTGACAAGTCTAATTTCAGGAGTCTCCCTCACCACCTATTGCGCC
Organism: Rhinolophus ferrumequinum; assembly: GCF_004115265.2. Taxonomy (NCBI): domain Eukaryota; kingdom Metazoa; phylum Chordata; class Mammalia; order Chiroptera; family Rhinolophidae; genus Rhinolophus; species Rhinolophus ferrumequinum. Next base: position 44,830,983 of record NC_046298.1, on the reverse strand, counting down.
CCACTACCCTATTTTGTTTTTATCAGAGCATTTGTCACTGTCTGTACTCATCTTACTTCTTTGTTATGTGTTCGTTTTTCGGTCCCCCACTACATGTAAGCTCCCCAAGAGTGGCCACAACAGTCCCAGCTGCTCACTCCTGCCTCCCCACAGTGTCTGGCACATTGTAGACGCTCCAGAAATACTTGCTGAATAACCTCCTGCCTCAGAATGATCGCACAGTCTGACCCCACTGCATCTTATGTCTTTCCTCTTTCCATGGCCAACGACTCCTCCTCACTTAGGTCTCAGCCTGATGCCACTTCCTCTGGGAAGCCCTCCCTGATCCCTCAGGCTGGGTCAGGCACCCATAGTAAATGCCCTTAGGGGCTCCTGTGCTCCACAGCATGGTTCTGAGAAGAATTATATGTTTCATCCTGCAATTATTCAAACGTTTATCTCCCACTCTGGACCATGAATGCTGGGAGCACAATGACCATGTCCATTTCCGGTCATGACTATATCCCTAGCAATTGGCACAGTGCCTCATCCATAGTAGATGCTCAATAGATGTTTGTTAAATGAATGAATGGAGAAGATGCAGAAGTTCTGGAGGGCTGTCACCAACGTAACTGAAGGTTAACACCTCTTCTATACTAGATGTTAAAGGTCAAGGTCAGTTAGTCAGACAGACTCCCTACTGGCTTTGTTGGGAGGTTGCCTCACATGGTTGACTTGATGAGATGAGAAGATACAACCATGCGGCTGCCACGAGAAACACTAGGATTCCAAGTACAATGTGAGCCCCACATCCTGGATGGAAGACCTGGGGCAGGTGACATAGGCAGGTGCCTCTTGTAACCTCAGACATGTCTGGGCCTTGTCTCCTCCTCCTCCCTCCACCACAGGTCCCCAGTGCCTCACCCAGCCACCAGGATGCGAGGGATGTCGGCAGCAAAGGCCTCGCCCATCTCCCGGCTGCCCACATTGGCGATGCAGTGCAGGGCCAGACACATGAACGTGGGGTTGCGGCTGGCCAGGTCGTTCTTGATGGCGTTGTTGATGAGCCGGATCAGCTCGGAGTTCGAGTTCACCAGCACCGAGATGAACAGGTAACCCTGGAGGGGTGGGGAGGGAGATGACGGTCAAGAGCTTTGTGGCTGATTGACCCAAGCCCCAACTCTCACACCCTGGAGCCTGTACTTTCAGCCCTTCTGCCCTCACACCCTGGAGGCCCCCAGCGCCCTCCTCCCTCAGACCCCAGAGTCCTGGCTCCCAGCCCTTTCTCCCCAGACTCACTATCTGCTTCTCTGTGTACTTGTTAGAGCTGAGCAGATTCACCGCCTCCATATGCCCAAAGTCAATGTCATGGCCAAGCAGGAAGATGAAGAGCAGTTTACACACATATTTTTTCTTACTGTAGCCATCCAAGGCTTTGTCCCCTGGAGCCAGAGGAAGGAGGAAATGGGAGGCAAAATGAGGCAGAATCACACCTGCAAGTCCCAGGTTTCCGGCCCCCAGCCCCCTCCTCCCTCAGACCCAGGAGTCCAGGGCCCCAGCTACCTTTGAACTTGGAGCGGATATTGGCCAGTTCCTTGTTGATTCTCTTAATCTCTGCCTCCTTGCTCTTACCTGGGGAGAAGGCAGGGCGAGTGATGAGGGTCCGGGAGAGTTGAGCCACCTGCCCTCACATTTCTTGGCAAGGTCCCTCTCAGCTGGAAGGGCAAACTCTCTCCACTCTGGGGCCCTGGGCCCTAGGGCTGAGGCCAGGCGTGGGCCCCATCTCTAGCTGGGAGCTTCAGGGAGGTGATGACTGAGGCTCGTTGGTCTCTATAACCCAGAGGAAAAGCCTGGCACACACTCTGGGGAGATCCCTGACTTCCTCTTCCCACTGTGACCCCTGAACTATACTCTTCCTTGAAGTTTCTGGCCCTACCCACAGCTCTGGTTACCCCTGCACTGGACCCCAGCTCTGTCTTGGCAAGAAATATGTGACGAATGAAATGAATGGACAAACGAACGAAGAGCTCAGCTGCCTTCTAGCTGTGTCACAGGACCCGGATTCCTACCACATCCCCACTGAGCTCAGCGTCTCCTGAAAACTTGCTCTTCCCCCTCAGTTCCCAATTCAATAAAGGTCCCATTACCACCCAGTCCCCAGGCCAGACGCTTGGGTGCTGAGCTCCCCGCTCTCTTCCTGTCCCTCCCCACAACCTGTCCTCTCCATTCCCACAGCCTTGGCCTGTCCCTTCCCACCTGGTCCACAGACCCACTTCCTCTGTCTCCCCAGTCTACACTTGTGTCTGCGCCATGCCTACACTTTTGACAAGACCCACTCTAGAGGGCCTCCCCCGACCGTACAGGCAGGGCCCCTGCTTCCTCCTTGAAGCCCAGGCCCCTCCCTCAGAGCCAAGCACTGTCCTCCTCACATCCCCCAGTTCCACTCAAGCCGGCCTTCCCCATCTCACTCGTGACAGGCTCCATCATTCACTCGGCATCTCCAAACAGAACTCTGGGCATCCTTATCGGCTTATTCAAGCCGTCGCCACAGCCTCTCGGCTCAATCTTCAGAACATGTCTCCAGCCACCTCCACCTTGGACGATCACCTTGTCCAAATCCCATGTTCGCTCACTCGAATCATTGCAGCAGCCTCCTTGCTGGCCTCCCTGCCTCCAGCCGAGGGGACTCTACCCCATGGCTACAAAGCCCTCTGGGCCTGCCCTGGCCACCCCGCCAATGTCACCCCTCACCACCTTGCCTCCGCCCGTTCCATGGACATTGTATATTCCTTCCTACTTCAGGGGCCTTTGCACGTGCTGTACTCACTGCCTGTGCCCATCTCTCTATCTTCCCGTCATTTGGGTCTCAGCTCTTGTCACCTCCTCCAAGTGGTCTTTCCTGACCAGTTCTTTAAAGGCAATGGCTTCTTCTTTTTCCATCATTTAAAAAAAAAAAATCCACATTTCACACCATGTAACTATTTTATTTATTTTTACTGTCTAACCTCAGCTCTCACTTCAGATTATGAGCATTACGAGGGAGCTTCTAGTAAATGTCTGGTTATCTGACATTTGACCCATGGCTGTGTCATCTGCATCCCTCAGCATGTGGCCAAGCACCTGGGAGGCTCGACTGTGCACTGAATGAATGAGTGAATAATTGAATAAACAAGCAAGAATATGTGCTCTCCTTCTTTTTAGAAATCTGGCCTCACCTCCTATGCCGACCTTCCAGGGAAGCTCCCACAAGCTTTATTTCAGCTATCACCTCCTCCGGGAAGCCCCCTCTGATTAGCACCTCCTCATCAGTGCCAAGCAGACCCTCAAACTGCACTGTCTAATACAGCAGCCATCAGCCAGGTGGCTCCTGAGCACCTGAAACATGCCTGTTCCAAACTGAGATGGGCTGTAAGTGGCAAAGCCACACAGGACTTAGAAAACTGAGTGTGGAAAGAAAATGTAAAATAACTCATACGAAAACTAATTTTGCCCATTTCTTTCTACTTTAAAAAAATAACTGTGGTCACTGGAGAAGTTAAAACAATGTGTGTGGCTTACATTGTAAGTCCACCGACAGCACCGTTGGTGGGACTCCTCTGGGCTCCCACACTGCCTGGGTCACCTCCCTTAGAGCACAAGTTGGGGGTGTCTAGGTCTGCCACTTGAGAACCAGGATAGCATCTGCCACTTTTCTGGGTAGTAACTCCATGTTCCAAGGGTTTACCGAGTGTCCAAGCACAGCAAAGGCATGAAGACGGGAATAAGAGCCCTGAGAAGTCAGGAGTGACCCACTCTCCATCCTCAGGAAGAGGTGGAGGGCCCGAGGACCAGGGTGGGAGCTCTCTGGGACCCAGGTAATGAAGGGCTAGCACTTCAGTGATGAGTCTGAATTGGCCTGTGTGGCCCCAGAGGCCATCTGATCCTTCATTTATTAATTACGTTTCCTGAGGCCCTGGAGACCAGGCCTGAGGGGGGCCACGCTGGACGCGGAGGCCCCAGGCAGACCCAACACTTCTGATTTGCTCCCAGGGACTCCTGGCCTGGTGGGGCGGAGGTAGGGGGTCCCGTCCTCACAACTGAGTGAGATGTGCAAGGATGGAGGTGGCCTGGGCACCGCCTGGAGCCTTGGTGGAGGCTGCGGGAGGTGAGGACATTTGAGGAGGGCCGTGAAAGATGAGGAGGGTTCAGGCGCAGTTCACAGTAAGGGCAGCCAGAACGAAAACACGCCGAAGAGTGCCCGCCTGACAGTAGCCCAGGGCTTAGGACAGCACCTCCCTCTGGGGGCAGGGCAGGGCAGTGACCAGCGAGGGTACATGGTGGCCGCTCTGGACGAGTGTGCATGCTCTGTTCTATTCCTAACCTGAGGATGACCACACAATTGCTCCAACTGCTTACATTAAAACTATTCCGTAGGGACCAGAAAAAAACCCAAAGAGCTTTTATAAACGCATCACATATCACAAAGTAGCTGCCTAAACTTTATCACAGATAGACTGATATTTGAATGGCAGTTAAATTTCCGAGGCTAGCACCCTCTTTGCCTTCGTTTACACCTCTATTAAAAAGCTTTGAGAAGCGGGGGCCAGTTCACTTAGTTAGTTAGAGCGAGGTGCTCTTAACAACAAGATTGCTGGTTTGATCCCCACAGGGGCCACTGTGAGCTGCGCCCTCCACAACTAGATTGAAACAACAACTTGACTTGAAGCTGAGGGGTCCTGGAAAAACACACTTAAAATTTAAAAAAAGTTAAAAAAATAAAATCAAATGAAGCTTTGAGAAGCAGGTGAAACTAACCTATGCTGTTGAATGACCCAGAAGGGGTTAACCCTGGGGAGGGGTGGGGACTGGGAAGGTGGGTGGGGAGCACTGAAGCAGTGTGTAGAGCCAGGGATGCTCAATCCTGCTCCTGGTGTTCAACCAGGGAAAATTCAACAAACTGGGCACCACGATCTGTCGGCTTTCTTAATAGATATGCCATTTCTATATATGTATATATACTATTTATATGTAAAATTATATATCAAAATATTTTATAGGGAAGTAATCAATTACACAGAAAATAGTATCATACAGATACAGACGATTTAAAGAATATATGTGGGTGTGTGTAGTTTTTCATTAAACAGTCTTTAAATTGTCCACATCTACTTGATATTGTCTTCTGCATAACTGATATACTTTACTATAAAAAAGAATTCACAGCGATAACAAAGCATCGGGTCTTCAAAAGAGAAGGGGCTGCGGCCCTGGAGGGAGGGCATCCTGGCTGAGGGCACAGCTTCTACAATGATCCAGAGGCAAGTAACAGCCCGGGTGCCCAGAGAAAGCACATGGGTGCTGGTAACCCATGGGAGAAAGGGTTATAAATGGAGATGACTTTCTAACACTCAGGGCCAGCCAGCGACAGGAGGATGAGCTCACTGTCACAGGAGGTATGCAAGCATGTCGGGACATTTTAAAGAGATTCCCTTAACCTCAAACATTCCCTGGGCAAGGCTCAGGGATGGGTCCCACCGGCCTTGCTCTTGGGGACTCCTGGACTGGAGGGGAGGCCGACAGGGACTACAGTGAGTGTTTTGACAGAGGCAAACAATGCGGCCTGGGAAACTGGAATCAGACTGGGGGAGGAAGGCACCCAGGGGCTCCACAGCTCCTGGGATTTGAGGATCAAAAGATGAGGCTGAAATGGACCAAGCAGAAATAAGGGGAAGCGTGCTCTGAGCAGGAGGACCAGTCTGTGCAAAGGTCTGCAAGCTAGCACAGCAGGGAGGCCACACCACACAGCCTCTCTTGGGTTTTCTGAAGGTACTGGGGAACCATGGGAAGGCAGTGGTCCCTCTTTTGCCTCTAGCTGTCGGTGGGTGGAATAGAGGCCACCCCCTTGCTACAGGCCAGAGTAGGGAACTAACTGCTGACTGCACGGAGGATCTGCCCTACCTTGGGGCTTCTGGTTAGGAGAGATAAAGCCTTCCCTAAGGGTTTACGCCGCAGGGGCACAGGGGTGGGTCTGTCACTGCCACCACAGGCATCCTAACAAACCCAACTCTACCCTGGATGGACCAATGTGGCTTTAGGGAGATAATGCAGGCATTGTTTGGTACTCAAGAACCCCCATAGCCTTCTGGACAACTACTGTTTACAATCCAAGCAAAGAAAATTTCCTATCTATACATCCTGCCATGATGTGTCTCCCACACAAGTCCCAGCAGGCCCAGGTCCTCAGGGAGGATTCTGGGAGATGCCTGTTGACTGTGGACCACGATCCACCTCAGAACATGCTGGCCCTGTGCTAATATGAGAGCCACTGGCCAAATGTTGCGTCGGGCTACTTGAAACATGGCCAGTGCAACTGAGGAATTAAATTCCTAATTTTATTTAATTTTAATAAATCGAAATTGAAAAACAGATCCTTGATTCAGTTACTGCAAAAGTATATTCGGAGCAACTTGAGTACTTCATTAATCTACTTTTTCAATCGTAAGTTTTACGAACTCTTAATACAGAGCAACTATTTCCTGTGCAAATATAGCCTCCTAATTGAAAAAGAATCGTAAACTGTCTCATTAATCATTTAAAAACTATTGATTAGGGGCGGCCGGATGGCTCAGTTGGTTGGAGCACGAGTTCTTAACAGAGTTGCCATTTCGATTCCCACATGGGCCGGTGAGCTGCGGCCTCCACAACTAGATTGAAGGCAACGAGCTGCCGCTGAGCTTCCGGAGGGGAGGCCGGATGGCTCGGTTGGTTAGAGCGCGAGCTCTCAATAAGGTTCCCAGTTCAATTCCCGCATTGGGATGGTGGGCTCTCCCCGCTGCAACTAAGATTGAGGACGGCACTGGACTTGGAGCTGAGCTGTGTCCTCCGCAGCTGGATTGAAGGACAATAACTGATGGGTCCTGGAAAAACACACTGTTCCCCAATAAAAATTTAAAAAAATAAAAATTAATAAAAATTAAAACTATTGATTATGCATTTAAATAATATTTTGCACATATTGGGGTAAATAAAAACATATTAAAATGAATTTCACTGGTCTGTTTTCAGTTTTTAGAGCTGGGTTGGACTGTGCTGGTGTTACCACCCCTAGGAGAGAAAAATCTCCTTGGGCAGCCGAGTCACTGTCATTCCCCAGCTGGAATGCAGCTGAGACCCTCCCTGAGCGGCCACCTAACGTGTTAAGGGGGCACATGTTGATCTGTAAACCCTGGGCAGATTACAATGCCAGGTCCCCAAGGGCAGGGAGGTGTGGCTGCTCCATTCCTGATGGCATTTGCAGGGTACAGAGTAATCCTGGCACAGGGCAGGCGTTGAATGCAATTATGGGGTGACGGGTCACCAGTGGCACACTGATGTTGGAGAACCAGCAAAGTGGGACTCACTCTTTCTGTTCTCTGCACAGCGGCCATAGGGAACCTGTAAAAACCTGAGTCAAATCCTGTCCCTTCTCTGCTTCCAATCTCTCCATGGCTGCCATTGTACTCAGAGTAAAAGCAAAGTCCTCACTGAGGCCCTCCAGGCCCTGCATGTCCTAGTTCCCTCTCTGACTGCAACCCCCACCAACTCCTGCTTCTCTGCCTCGTGTTCCTTCTACACTTCAAGCTCAGTCCTGCCTCAGGGCCTTTGCACAGGTGGTTTCCTCTGCCAAGAATGTCCTCCTCCAGATTTATGCAGGCCCTATTCACCCACTAAATTCAATTCTTTGCTCCAATGTCACCTATTCAGCGAGAGACTCTCTGACCAGCCTGTAGGAGAGCACCATCCCTAACCTTGTCCCCACATACCCCCTTCCCTGATTTATTTCCTCCCAACAGTCACTGCCACCTGGCTGAATACCTGAATACCTGCCTGAATATTATACTTGTGTATTGGTCCATCTCCCCTGTAGAGCATGAACACCAACTAGAGCAGACTTTCATTCACTGCTCTAGGCCCATCATCTAGAACAGTGTCTGGTACTTAGTCTGCACTCAGTAAAGTTCGATTCATTTGTTCATTCATTCATTCATTCATTCAATCGGCAAACATCTCCTGAGGACTCCATTGTGCCAGGACCTTACATGGGCAGAAATGGGGACCCAGGGAGGATCAGAGCGGGGCCTGTGCTCTAGGGGCTGGGGTAGGTGTCACAGACAGAATGGGTGGCAACTTGGAGGGGGATGTGTCCTAATGGAGGAGCTCAAGGCTCTTTGGCAGCGCAGTGTCCCTCTTCCCGTTTACTCCCTGGTAAACTCTCCTTAGGCCAGAGGGGAGCAGAGTCCCTGGAGAGGAGGCAGCCCCAGTGCTGCCCCAGGGAGCTCTCAGAGATAAATGACTGGGAAGCTGAATCCGCTCAGACAGGACAGGACCACACCCTCAGGCTGCACCCAGCCTCAACCTCTCCCCTTCTTATCTGCAGAATTTGCCCTTCCTGGCCCTACTTCTCAGAGCCTGCCTTTTATCTACTTCTAGATTTTTCTCTCTGAATTCCACCATGCCCTTCGGATTCTGCAGCAGGATGGCTGCAGCTCCTCCCCCTGCTCATCTCTGAGCACGTCCCTCATCCCTTCTTTTCTCTCACTCCTGCTTGAAACCCTCCAGTACTCTTAGGACAAACACTCTGCCTATCTCCCCGAAGTCAGGTCCCAGGCCTTAGCTCAGAGTCTCGACTGCGCCTCAGGACCTTTGCACTTGCTGTCCCTCTGCCACAGTTCCGTTGGCCTGGCTAACTGCTCCACGTTGTCTGAACTACGCAGACAGAGCCCCCATTCTCTCAACACTGAGGCCCTCTCCCTCACTGGACCTACGACAGATACAACTTTTTTCCACTTAAAAAAACTGAGATATAGTGTCGGCCCGGTGGCTCAGGCGGTTGGAGCTCCATGCTCCTAACTCCGAAGGCTGCCGGTTCGATTCCCACATGGGCCAGTGGGCTCTCAACCATAAGGTTGTCAGTTCAATTCCTCGAGTTCCACAAGGGATGGTGGGCAGCGCCCCCTGCAACTAAAGATTGAACATGGCACCTTGAGCTGAGCTGCCACTGAGCTCCCAAATGGCTCAGTTGGTTGGAGCGCGTCCTCTCAACCACAAGGTTGCCAGTTCGACTCCCACAAGGGATGGTGGGCTGTGCCCCCTGCAACTGGACCTGGAGCTGAGCTGCGCCCCCCACAACTAAGATTTAAAGGACAACAACTTGACTTGAAAAAAGTCCTGGAAGTACACACTGTTCCCCAATAAAGTCCTGTTCCCCTTCCCCAATAAAATCTTTAAAAAAAAAAAATTGTCCTAACAATATTGAGATATAATTCATATACCATAAAGTTCACCATTTGAAAGCATCAAGTGGTCTTTAGTATGTCCACAATGTTGTGCAACCATCACCACTAATTCCAGAACGTTTTCATCACCCCAAAAAGAAACCCTGCACTCCTTAGCAGTCACTCCACATTCCACCAACCCCTCGCCCTAGGCAACCACTAATCTACTTTCTGTTTCTATGGATTTGCCTATTCCAGACGTTTCAGATAAATGGAATCATACATTTTTGTGTGTCTGGCTTCTTTCATTTAGAATGATGTTTTCAAGGTTCATCCGTGTTGTAGCATCTAGGTTATCAGTACTGCATTCTTTTTAATGGCTGAATAATATTCCATTGTGTGGGTGGAAAACATCTGTTTATCCATTCATCTATCGATGAATATTTGGGTTGTTTCCACTTTTTGGCTATCATGAATAATGCTGCTATCAACATCTGTATACAACTGTTTGTAACAAGGACAGCTGCATTTTTTATGCAGTACAGGTCTCCCTCACGGGGCTAGGAGCTCCACAGGGACACTGACAAGTCTGTCCTATTCACCGTTATATCCCCAGCGCCTATAATAAGGCGAGAAACATACCAGGCACTCAACATATACCTGATGAGAAAAAGACAAGGGGAAGCCCTGATTGTCCAGCCCCAATACATTTGGCAAAATTACCTCCACTGTCCCCAAGTTGGAGTCTCCTCTCTGTCCTCTGGCTTCCCGCTGGGGTCCTGCAGTGACACCAACCTGTTTTCTCTTTCCTTCCCTAACCCCATCATCCAATCCCTTTGCAAATCCTACAGAATTTATCCCAAATCCAACCACTTCTCCCCACTCCCTTCTCACCCCAGGTGAGCCAACACCATCTCGCACCTGGATAGGCATCTAATTCTTTCCCTGCTTCTGCTCTTGCCTCCAGTCTGTGCTCTTCATAGCGGCCAGAAAAATTATTTTAAAACATCAATCAGCTCGTGTCCCTCCTGCGCTTAAAACCTTGCTGCCTCTCTCATTTCACTCAGGGAAAGGCCAAAGGGCTCACTGTGACCCACAAAGCCCTACACGTCAGCTCCCATCCTCTCTCCCTCTTTTGGCTCCAGCTACATCGGCCCCCTCACTCATATGGGAACACACACCAAGTGTGCCGCGACCTCAGGACCTTTGAATGCACTGTTCCCCTGCCTGGATCCACAGGGCTTACTCCCGCCATTCACTCAAGTCTCCCCTCACATGTCAGCTCTTCGGGGAGGCCTTCACTGAGCACCCTCTCAGTCCGGGGCCCTCTGCCTGCCTCCCCTTCTTTATTTTTCTTCACAGCATAGTCTGACATTGTATCATGTATTGCAGGTTCTCTGTGTTTATTTTCTCCCTCATGACATGGTACTCCCAAGGGCAGGAATTTTTGTTCACTTTTGTAGCCTCAGTCCCCAGAACAGTGTCTGGCACACTTTACTGATTCAAAAGTACTTGTCAGATGAATGAATGAACCTTCAGAGGCAAGATGCTATTCTCACTGAGGTTTGCAGACAATCAAACTGAGCCTCAGAGAGGTTAAAGTGATATGCCAAGGGTCTCATGTCTGGTAGGTATCAGAGGCGATGCACACCTGCTTCTACCAGCCGGCAACCCCTCCTAGTCCACAACCCCTCCTAGCTCCACCCCTTTTCATGACAACCACCTGATACCAACAGTTTCCACCCTTCCTGTTCATTGAACATCTACTATGTGCTAGATCCTTGGCCACTCCTCAGATCCAGCAAAATAACAAGAACAATAGCCAAGATCCTCCCGGTGCCTGGAATGTGCAAAAGGCCTCATTCACACACATTAACACACCACTGGGGAGTGACAGCATTTAAACTCAAACCCAGGTCTAGCTGCCCCCAAATCCCATGTGGAACAGCCTCTGAAGCTCTTGGCAGCTCCAAATACCAACACCAGATCCCAGGAGTTGGGACTGACTGGATGCCAGGCCTCCCATTGCCATGACAATCCTTCCTGGTGGTGCTCACTGTCCCATATTGAGATGGTCAGAAGGGACAGGGCTATAGATTCAGAACTGTCATGCTCCCTGACCCCTCTCTGAGACCAGGCTTCCTCTACTCCCCAGCTTTTCAGATCTCTTCCTCACAAATTCCTAAGGCTCCCTGGCCCCTTCTTTGAGCTCTGGGCTCTTCCCTTTCTGGAACATCCCCCAAGCCCCTACTTTATAATATCCTCCCCTTTTCAGGCCCCAGCTTTCTGTCTCAGGTTCTTCCAAGACCCTCACCTGCAGTGTCTCTCCTCTACACTCCGTGAGTCCCTCTTTTCCCCTCCGTAACCCCTCAAGCCTCTGCACTGCCCTCAATATCTCCTAAGCAATCCTCCATCCTGGAGCCCCTCTGTCCCTCACCAGGGTCCCGCTATAGGCCCCCACCTTCCCACCTCTCTTTCCCAACCCCTGGGACTTTCTATCATCCCCAGGCCCTCTCTATGTACTAGCCAAGGGCCTCAATGACCTATCTAGCTTCTTCCCTCTATGACAACCTCTCAACCAGGCCCTCAAGCGCGGCCCCATTAGGCTCCCAGCGTTTCACGTCCTCCCAGGCCCCTCTAGCCTCCTCCCACTCTATCACTCCACAGAATACCCCCCCCGCCCCCCCGCAACCCATCCACCACCTTCCCTTTGTATCTACATCAGGGATTCCTCTAACCCCATCGCTAATACGACCCATCCGGCTATCATCCACAGGGACACCTCTATGCCCCCATCCTTGGAACCTTACTAGCCTCCTCTCCTTTAAGACCCTCCCAGACGCCTCTAGCCACTCCGTGTCGTCACCTCAAGAGGCACTCTATGACACCCTAAGCCCCTCCATTCCCCCCACCCTAAAGTTCCCCCCGGGTCCTCTCTATCTTTTCCCTCTACGACCCCAATGGTTTTCTATCCCCCGGGCCTCTCTGTAACCCTCGAACCCCTCAATTCCACGCTCCCCGTCTCCAGTGTCCCCCCGCCGAGCTCTCACAGTTCCGGATGTCGGAGATGAACACCGCGAGCCCCCGCATCCCATCGCCCTTGGACACGGCCGGCATGATGGCGGTGGTGTCGGCTCCAGGCCTGGCCGGGCAGGGCACAGCGCAGCGGGGGCTGGCAGACAGGGATCGGGAGGAAAGGACCCCAGGCAACGCCAAGGAGCCGAGCCGGCCAGGGGGGGAGGGCGGGCGGACAGGCAGGCGGGCTGGCAGGCCGCAGCTCCGCCCCCGGCCCCTCCCTCCCCTCCGCCGTCTGAGCTCACAGCCGCCCATTGGCTCAGGTCACTGCTGCTCAGACACAGGATCTCCCTCACTCCCTCTCTCATTGGCCGCAGGGCAAAGGCACGCCGCTACGATTGGTCCAGCTCCCCGCTATTTCCGTTCGGGGGAGGAGGCGTTGCCGAGAGGCGGGCGGAGTCCGGTTACGTACTGTGGGACCGCCCCCTACGCGCGGATACTTGGGATATTGATTGGATTCGAACGCTCTCTACAAGGGAGGGATTGGCGTGAAGGAAGGCGGGGGAGCGGGCTTGAGGAGGCGGAACTTGCTTTGACTCGGGCCAATGGGCGAATAGATCGCCCCCGCAGACCTCGCAGATTCGCCGGGCCGTCCTGCTCCCGCCCACCATTGGGCGGTAATGTGGGCTGGAGCAGGGTGATGAAAGGTGGAAAAGGAAGGAGAAGGGAAGGTGTCGCTCAGCTGGTCTGGGATAGGTGGAGCGTCGTCTGCAATTCCCTGCTGCAGAGAAGGGGATGGGAGGGGCAAGAAAGCGTGAGGTGTTTACTGCGCAAGCGTGTGTCTGTTCCCCTTTCTCCCTACTTTCCTCCACCTACTCTCCTTAAATCTTCTAAGATTTCCCCACCACCACCTCCTCCTCCCTTATTTAGCGGCCAAGAAGTTGAGACCTAACTTGTCGGGAGACCGAGAATCCCAAGGCAGAGGACACAGTAATTCAAGTCTCGTCCCATTAAGCAGAGGTCAAAACTGAGGTTCAGAGAGGTTGAATGACTTGCCCAAGGTCACACAGCTAGGAAGTGTCAGAATCGGAATTTAAATTATATTTTGGCTTTTAACGACTTTTTAATAGGCAATGCCTTTTTGTCGCAATCATAACGCCATTATACAGATATCAAGTCAAAATTGTGAATCTCTCCACCAGACTTGCAGCTCCTGAGCAAGAATGGGACCCAGTACTGAAGAACGCTGTTTAAAAGGAAGGAATAGGTAGATCTGCTGTGGTTGGCCCAACCACCACCCTTCAGTGCCCCAGAGACCCGCTCTGGTTGACTGGGTTTTGGGAAGTCAAAGCCTCCGGAACTCCAACGCCCCAGGCTATTGAGCAATTTGGGGCAAAGGGAACTGGAAGAGTCCATTTCTGTCACGGAGGAACTAAACCCCACCCATTACCCTTTTCAGATCTCTGAAACCTAGTATTCTTGGAATGAGCCTTGGTGGAGTGTCCTGGTTGGCGGGAACGTTCAGGCTGAGTCCTGGGGGGATGGAGATTAGGGTGAGAAGAGCCCACCTTCCGGGTTCAATGGATCTGTCCATTTGGGTTTCCAGGAATGGGGCTTGGGAAAGTGTATTCTGGACAGACATCACTCAGCTGTTTTAGTGACCAAGGGAGTCCATTCCTAATAACAGTTGGGGGTGCTGTCTGCCCCTAAAGAACATAGAACAAGCCCATTAAAAATAAAAAATTCTTAGGACCAGGAGTTGAAAACAGTCCTTTTTAAGGAAGGTATGTTAAGCATCCAAGGACTGGAGGGGTCCATTCGTCACATAGGAGGAGGCACTTTCTCCCAGAAGATAATGCCATTAAAAAAATTTATCTATATAGATAGATAGATAGATAGATAGATAGATAGATAGATAGATAGATAGATATAGATATCACACACACACACACACACACACACACACACACACACACACAGTGGAGGTTCTAACTACTCCGCTTTTTGAGGAATGTGAAGAGAGACAGCCAGAGTCCCAAGAACAGGTAAAGTCCTTCTCTAAGTAAGGGGGAAAGCCACTTTCTTACCCACCTCAGCTCTCCACCTTCCTCTCACCCACCACCTCCAACCCTTCACCTTTCACCCACCTGGAGTAAGATGGAGTTAATTCTGAGTTCTCAGTGTGGATATACAGGAAAACTCAGTCCTCTCCCAACCACCTCCAGAGCCCATGAATTAACAAAAACTTTTTTTTTTTCTGAAAAGGTTTTATTACACAGAGGGGGATGGGGCTCAGTCAGTCCTTCTTGGCAGCTGCCTTCCTCATGACTGTAAGAACTGCTCAGCTCCTCTCTTCTCTTGACACAGAAATGTGTCCTCACCCTTTTCTTGATGAACTTCAGGGCTCACTTGTCCTAAGAGACCTTAAGCAGCTCCATGGCGCCACTCATAGAGGGCAAAGCCGCACACCTCTCAGATCATGTCCCACAGAACTCGGGTGAGGCGCCAGCAGCGGAGTCAGTTGTGCCTCCACTTGCTCACTTTCTTGGTCACTTGTGGCCCTGGCTGAGGCTCATGGCCATGGGGTAGTGCAGGACCATGGCTGGTGCTCCTCAATGGCTGCCGCAGCTGAAGGAGCCAAAAACTTTTAAGACAGGGTCTAAAGCAAAGGCAGTCTGAGGTCTAAAGAGTCAGAATGGCAAAGGAGACTTTGGGGAAACCTGCATGTGGGGTGGACATGGTGCCCCCTTAGGAGCTTGTGGACTTGACCCCTGTTGAATTAGAGCAGGGCTTACCGATATACAGAGGGTGCCAAAAAAAAATGTATATATATTTTAAGAAAGGATAAAACCATATTAGGGCCGGCCCGGTGGCTCAGGTGGTTGGAGCGCCGTGCTCCTAACACCAAGGTCGCAGGTTCCATTCCCATATGGGCCAGTGAGCTGCGCCCTCTACAGCTAAGATTGTGAACAACGGCTCTCCCTGGAGCTGGGCTGCAGTGTGCAGCCAGAGGTTGGCGTGAGCTGCCACCGTCTACTGTGTGCCACCATGAGCAGCCGGTGGCCAGCATGAGCGGCTGGCAGCTGGTGAGAGCTGCTATGAGCTGCTGTGAGCAGCCGACCAAGGACTGGCAACTGACTGCCTCACCAGAGGGGAGCACAAGGCTCATAATACCAGCATGGGCCAGGGAGCTGTGTCCTACACAACTAGACTGAGAAACAACGGGAGTAGGGGGTGGGAGAGGCGGAAGAAAGGGGGGGGAACTGTATTAAAATTGTAATACTCAATATATACCGATAACAAAAGATGAATACCAGTCATGTGTATACGTTTTTGTGGCACCCCCGGTAGGTATACAGTGGGAGCCACAGGTATAAATTTCTATTTATTCCAGGCATATTAAAAAAAAAGTAAAAAGAAAAGGTGAAATTAATTTTAATAATATATTGTATCTGATCCAATATACCCAAATATTACATTTCAACATATTTGGCATGCTTATTTTTCTAAGTCTTTGAAATCCAGGGTTTTTTACTTATAGTACATCTCAGTTGAGACTGGCCACATTGCAAGCCCTCAGTAGACACAGGCCATTCATAGTGGCATTGATATTGGATGGCATAGAATTATAGGACCAGATTTGAGAAAGAACATTTTGGAGCTCAGGGGTTGACCCACTGCTAAGTTTTAAGACCAGGCCACAAACAAATCCACGTTTGGTGGTCTAGATGAGGTTTGGGAAAGTCCATTTTGGTTTTAAGACACAGCAGCTCTGTCTTAAAGGAGCTCATGGATTGAACCATCAAGAGCTTCTAAGACTTTGACCTGAGCAAATCAACTCTCAACTTTCTCCAGAAAAACTGTATTCACCCCCAGTCTTCCCATTTTGACAAATGGGCCCTCCATCAATCACCCAGGCACTCTCGCTAGAATCCCTCCTGTCTGTCACCTCAAACCAAGGGCACAACATATCCCAGAGCCAGCCACCTCCTTACATCACTACTGCCCCGCCCCGTGTAGGCCACCATCACCATCATCTCTTGCCTGGAACTAGGGTTTCCAGGCAAGAATTCCCATCTATTCTCAGGAAATTTTTTTCGCTTTCCCGTTCCCGAATCCTGAGAAAAGTTGGTCAGGAAATCAGGAAAATCGGCTCCTTGAAGCCAGTAATACCCACAATGGGAAATAAACATACTACTCACAATGTATCTCTTAGACATGTTTCCTATTTATCGCTAGGGTTTCCAGGCGGGAATTCCTGCCCGTTCTCTGGAATTTTTTCGCTTTTTCCGTTCTTGAATCTCGAGAAAATTTGGTCGGGAAATCGGGAAAATCGGCTCCTTGAACCCAGGTGGTTGGTAGTATTATTGGCCGTCACTTTGTGGAAACGATTCATCGTGGAGAACAGAAAACAGTTTATATATCAGTATTCGGGAACGGGAAAGCAAAAAAAATTCCTGAAAACAGGCGGGAATTCCCGCCTGGAAACCCTACCTGAAACTTTGCAGTGACGTCCCTTGCTGCTCTCCCTGCTCCCATCTTGGCTACCCACGGTCCATTCTCCACACTCTCCCAGCTGCTCTTTATAACATCAGTCAGTGGTGTCCTTCCCCAGCTTAAACACTCAAGCCACACTGTCCTCCCTCTTGGCCATTCTGACCCTCCAGACACATCTCTACACCCCTCCTGCAGCTTTCCCCATAGCTGCCCCTTATCCTTCAGGTCTCAATTCAATGGCCCTGCTAAGGAGAGAACTTCTAGACTTAGGGATTTAAAGTAAGCTCTCCCTAGACCATATGTTCTCACTTATATGTGGAATCTAAAGAACAAAAGAAATTAACAAACAGACAAAATAAAGTAAGCCCTCCCTGATCTCCCTAATGTGTTCATTCTCAAGCACATTATCAGTGTTTTTTTTTAATTGTAATATATGATAAGGGAAGGAAACTAGACTTTGGGTGGTGATATATGATAAGGGAATATATGATAAGGGAAGGAGACTAGACTTTTGGGCTCACAATACACAGACGTCAAATTATAATGTTGGTACACCTGAATGTTATATGTTGTTATTAACGATTGTTACGCCAATACATTTAATAAAAGAAAAAAATAAATGCAAATAAAATGTTTTAAATTTTGTTATAGAAATTTTCAAATATGCCCCAAAGCAGAGGGTATAATGCACCCCCATATACCCAGCTCCCACCATGGTTAAGATAGACCTTTATTGTTTGATCCTATAACCCCCTCCATGTCACTTCCCCACACCCACGGCATTGTTTTAAACGCAAGCCCCGCTCATCATACCATGTCATCCGCATCACCCTGTTTCTTCCCCGGCATTTTATTAGGAAAATGTCTCAGTATTCAGAAAGTAAAAACAACCGCACAGTGAACACCCACATACCCCCCGCCTCAATCATGCCATTAACATTTCACTCTTTTGCACGTTTGTCCATCTGGCCTTCCCTCCCTCCATCAACTCATTCTGTGTTTTTGATTCATTCACAGTACGCTGCAGACATCAGTGCACTTCCTCCTATGGTAGGTTGAATTGTGCCCCCCAGGACCTGTGAATGTGCATTGTTTGGAAATAGGGTCTTTGCAGAAGATCAGGTTAAGAGAGGTCGTCTGGGAGGGCCCCGAGTCAATGTGGCTGTGTCCTTAAAAAGGAGGAAACTTGGAAACAGGTATAGACAGGGACAGACAGAGGACAAATATGAAGACATCGGGAGAAGATGGCCATCTGTAAGCCAAGGAATGCCTGAGGCTACCTGAAGCAAGGCGAGGGAGGCCTGCCACTGGATTCTCCTTCTCAGCCTCAGGAGGAACCAGCCCGCTAGCACTTCCATCTTGGACTTCTGGCCTCCAGACTTGAGAGACAATGCACTTCTGTGATTGAAGCCTCCACCCCCTCAGTCTGCGGTTCTTTTTTACAGCAGCCCCAGCAGACTGGTACAAACCCAAATTCTTCAATGCCTACCATTAACTAGAGTTCCATGTTTGTTTAGATTCTGTTTGTGTGTTGTTGTTTTTAACTTTTATTTATTTTTTATGTGTGTTTTTCCAGGACCCATCAGCTCCAAGTCAAGTAGCTGTTTCAATCTACTTGTGGAGGGCGCAGCTCATAGTGGCCCATGTGGGGATCGAACCGGCAACCTTGTTGTTAAGAGCACCATGCTTTAACCAACTGAGCTAGCCGGCCACCCCTAGATTCTTTTTTTTTTTTTTATTTTTTTGGGGTGACAATTGTTAGTAAAATTACATAGATTTCAGGTGTACAATTCTTCATTACATCATCTAGAAATTCCATTGTGTGTTCACCACCTGAAGTCAGTTCTCCTTCCATCACCATATATTTGATAGATTCTTTTTTTAATAGGCAAAATTCACATACAATAAAAGGCTTAGGGCCAGCCCGGTGGCTCAGGCGGTTAGAGCTCCATGCTCCTAACTCCGAAGGCTGCCGGTTTGATTCCCACATGGGCCAGTGGGCTCTCGGCCACGGGGTTGCCAGTTCAATTCCTCGAGTCCCACAGGGGATGGTGGGCTCTGCCCCCTGCAACTAAGTTTGAACACGGCACCTTGAGCTGAGCTGCCGCTGAGCTCCCAGATGGCTCAGTTGGTTGGAGCGCGTCCTCTCAACCACAAGGGTGCTGCCAGTTCGACTCCCGCAGGGGATGGTGGGCTGCGCCCCCTGCAACTGGCAACGGCAACTGGACCTGGAGCTGGGCTGCGCCCTCCACAACTAAGACTGAAAGGACAACAACTTGAAGCTGAATGGCACCCTCCACAACTAAGATTGAAAGGACAACAACTTGACTTGGGGAAAAAAAAAAGTCCTGGGGTACACACTGTTCCCCAATAAAGTCCTGCTCCCCTTCCCCAATAAAAAAAATCTAAAAAATAAAAAAATATAAGGCTTAAATCCCCAGTGCACAAATCAATGAGCTTCGACAATGCCCACATGACCATCACCCAGTTTTTATTCTCTTTATATTACCTGCCAACATCTGGTATTTTTGTGTGTTTCTGTCTATTGCCTGCCGGCCCTATCCCAGCTCCCCCAACCCCCATAGAATGTTAGAACCTCCAGGGCTGGGGCTCCACCCTCATTCACCACCATCTTCCAGATGCTGGGAAAGTGCCAAGTCCAGGGGATTGCATGAAGAATCAAGTATGAATATGGGGGGATGGGTGACCCCACAGTTAGCCTCAGGGAGAAGGAAGTTGGACCCCTCCCAAGAACCAGTGGTCCCATCCTTTGTAAGTTCTAAACTAGAATGAATAACTCCATGAGGTTCTGAAGCTGAGGGACACATCGGGGAAGAAACAGAATCCTGGAGGAGAAGGGTTCACTGAGACCACCCCCCTGACCCCTCCATGTGCTGAGCCAGCAGCACCTCCCCCACCCTCTGTACCCACCCCCCACTTAATGAGGCTCAGTGGTTGGGTCCTTTGTGAGGCAGGCTTGTGGGGACAGGAACTTTGAGGGTCAGTGGCCAGAGTAGGTGGAGCGTCTCAGAGGAAGGAGCCCCTGGGAGCAGGGCCCCCACACGCCATGGCTAGCGTGGTGGTGAAGACAATCTGGCAGTCCAAAGAGATCCATGAGGCTGGGGACCCCCCTGCGGGGGTCGACAGCCACTCCCAGCTGGTCCCTGAGGCTCCTGGGGGGGTGACCAGCCCAGCCAAGGGGAATGCGAAGAAAAAGAAGGCTGTGTCATTCCACGGGTGGGTTTGTCGCACCCTGTCAGGGACGGCCCTAATTAATGCCCAGCAGTGCCTCCAACAGAGCAGGAGTCCCACCGTGGGTGCTGGAGGAGGGGAGGGGGAGAAAAGGAGGGGACAGGGAAGGGGCAAGCAAGAGGGCAGTGGGGGAGGAGAAATAAAGAGAGGGGGAGGTATCGAGGTAGAAGGGAGCAGGGACGATGGCAGGGAGGTAAAAGTGGGGAAGGAAAAAATCAGAAGGGGGGACATTAAAAGAAGAAAGTAGGCAGCGGGGATGGAGAAGGAAGAAAGGAGGTGGTAAGGTTGGAATCAGAGTAGGGAGTTGGAGACAGGGAGGCAGGAGGCACCGTACCCCACTGAGGCTACATCCTGACCCTCCTGCCTGTCTCTCCTCCCTAGGGTGGAACCTCGGATGTCCCATGAGCCAATGCACTGGTGCCTGAACCTCAAACGGTCCTCGGCCTGTACCAATGTGTCCCTGCTCAACCTGGCCACCATGGAGCCCACTGACTCCTCGGGGACAGACTCTACCACAGACGACAGCGGCCTGCTGGCACTGCCTGTGCCACCTGCCTCACCCACCTCACCCTGGGCTCCAGATGACCCAGACATCACAGAAATACTGGTGAGGGGCACTTGGCTGGGGGGACGGTCCTCACCCTGGTGGTAGGCAAATACTGAGGAGTTGGGGGACGTGGTCATGTTGGTTCTGGTCACTCTTTAAAGCCCAGAGGAACTGCCTCCTTCTCCCCTAACAGCCAGCCATGAATCTGTTCCATCCTTGGTAAATGATGCCTGCTGCCGGGGAGTTGGTCTTTAGTTCACCCAGTCACTTCCCAATGTCTGGGGTGAGGCTGGGGTCATACGTAGGAGTCATGCTAGGTCCCTGCCCGGGAGAAGCTCCGTCTAGTGGGGGCAACAGGCACAGACAGAGGTAATAAACTCCACAATGGAGGTAACACTGGGGATCCCAGAAAAGGACCCCTCAAAGTAGACTGTGGGTATCAAGGAAGGCTTCCTGGAGGAGGCAGTGTTGGAACTGGGCTTTGATGGATGAGTAGGAGTTCTCTAAGGGGCTCAGCTAAGAATCTGGGGCAAAACTGGGAGGTGAACAAGATCTAAGGGAATTTATAGAATTTCTGACTGGGGCACTGTACCATAGCTTGGTCCTTTAACTCCCCCATCAACCTGACCCCCTCCCAGGCTTCTCCTGGGCCAGACAGACCCTGAACTGGGCTTGACATGGACACTAAGAATTACACTACCAATAACCATGGTCATAATGATGCTAATAAGATTCACTAGCATTTACTGAGCACTTTCTATGTTCTGGGAGCCTCGGTTTCTTCATCTGTAAAATGGAAATGAATGTGTTTCTAAAACGCCTATGAGGTGCCGGGCACTGGTCTAGGAGCAGAAAAATAGCAGCACACAAGACAGAGTTCTGGATATAACCGTACCCACTTCATGCGGTTGTCATGACAATGAAGTGCAGTTCATTCATGTAAAATGTTTAGCACAGTAGCCAGCTGTAAGCACAGAATAAATGTTGGTGGTTCTTATCATTATTTGCCCTCCATTTCACAGATGAAGATATCGAGGCCCCAAAAGGTTAAAGAGCATACCCAAAGTCATAAAGCTTGTATGTAGTGGAGCCAAGCTTAGGAATCAGGGGTAGGGGGTGGGGGCACCCTTCATTGATGGGGACAGTGAGGTCACTTGTGGAAGCCCTGGAAATGGAGGCCTTGGCCCAGCCGGCCAGGGTCAAGGAAGACTTTCCAGAAAAGGCAACACACAGACTGGATCCCAAAGATAAGAAAGGTATTCCCCAGGCAGAAGACAGTGAAGGGTGTTCCAGCTAGGGGTTGAAAAGAACCCGTGTAAGGGGGCTAAGTGCAAGTTTGTCCCTGTGGCTGGAGTGTGGCGTGTAAGAGAGAAGAGGCTGGAGAGGGGCAGGGTACAGGCCACACAGGCTGAGAAACGTCGTGTTCTTCTGAGGGCAATGTGGAGCCATGGAGGGTCCATGGACAGGGGAGAGAGAGGAGTGACTTGGGGTATTGACCCCCTTCCCATTTACTGAGCACCTAGTATGTGCCAGGCACTGTGCCATGTCACTATAGTGGGGATCTAACATTTTCCTCTCTTAGAAGTTCTGTAAGGGAAGTGGTGTCATTACCAGTTTAAAGATGAAAACAAAAATAATTGAGGTCTAGAGAGGTGGAGTGACATCTGCAAGTTCAGAGAGCTTGTAAGAAGCAGGGCCAGGACTGGTGGGATTGACACTAAAGAAAAAGCCCTTTCCTTCCCAGGAAGACTCCTCTGGGGCTGGGTGGGAGACGTGTGAAGAGCAGAGAGAGGCAGGGAGGCCTAAGAGAAGGCTGGGCAAGGGTCCAGATGGAGAGAAGGGAACAGGGCAGAGAGAGTTGGCAGGATGGATGGCCCAGGAGACATCCCCTCCCCCAGCCAGAGCAGTTTCCTCGCTGTTTGAGACCATCACTCACGCCGCACTTGCAGAGGTCTGCCTCCCATGAGCTATTTCTGAGTCACATCCCCCCCCACACCCCCCCCGTGGATTGTGACGTCTGAGAAAGAGCCCTGGGTAGCTGGGATCAAGGCCTGATGCCACCACCAGCTCACTGTGGGGCTGCAGGGGAGTATCAATCTCTATGGGGCTTCAGGTTCCTTCTCTGTGAAAGAAATAATGATGGCCAACACCTCAAGGTATGTGCAGGAGCAGTGAGAAAGTGGACAGTAAGAACATACAGGCACTCAGCACCTGAGCTACACCAGGAGAGAAAGCTGGAACAGGCAGAGAGGAGGGGGCAGAAACCCAGAGAGAGAGGAAGACAGAGATCCAGGGAGAGGGGCACAGAGACGCAGACAGGGGGACAGGGACCCAGAGAGGGGGAAAGAGATCCAGAGAAGCAAGGGGCAGACACCAGAGAGAGAGGTAGGGTAGACAACTAGAGAGAGATTGGAGAACCAGGGGCCATGGAGACCCCGGTGGAGAGAGTAACAAGTCCTAGATTGGACAGTCAGCAGGAGAATGGTGAAGCAGACAGCTTTCGCTTCTGTTTTAAGCTAGGACATCTTTATGAGGACAAAGGATGCAACTGAAAAAGTAGTATTGCTCTTTGGGCAGGTCGGTGAATCAAGGCAAAGATGGCTTGGACAGGCTGTTTGACCCCTGCTTGGGACTTGTCCTGCTGTCTGCAGACTCCTGAGGCTGCTAAGAGCCTTTGGTTCTAAGCCCCTTCCTGGTAGATCCCATCCTGTTGTCCTTGTTTTTATCAATAACAATGCTCACACTAATCACTGTGCTTGGATTCCTGATCACATCTGTTGACTCTCTGCACTGCCATCTGAGCACGGTATCATCATTCCCATTTTATGAAAAAGGAAACTGAGGCAAGCTTGGAGTGGGGATATGGATTGCCAAGTGGGTGGCCAAGGAGGGCTTTGTCCCCAGGTCTCTGGCTCCCCGTCATGCTATTCATTTCTCAGCCAAGGGTGACAAGCTTTGCCTTCACCGCTCCACTCATCTGTGCTCAGTGAAGCTAAAACTCACCTGCAGGGAATCCAGCTACCCTTTTTCAAAGAAATATTGACCCAGGGCCTTTCTGGTCCAGCTTCTGTTCTTCCCAACAGCAGCCCTGTGAAGATAGCTAGTAGTCCCATCTCCATTTTACAGGTAGGGAAATAGAGACAGAGAGGTGAAGTCCCCTCCCTGAGGTCCTACAGCTAGTAAGTGGGAGAACTGAGTTGACCCCAGGACTTGCTTTCCTAGTTTCCCACAACAGCTACGCATGGGAAACCCAAGACCTTCAGGGTCTTCAGTTTAAAAGATCACTTTGTGTACTGGTTAGCTATTGCAGTGAAACAAATTATCCCCAAACTTATAACAACAAACCTGGAGTGGCCTAGTTGGCTGGTTCTGATCAGGGTCTCTCGTGAGGTTGCAGTCAAGATTTCTGCAGGGGCTACAGTCATCTGAAGGCTTGACAGGGGCTGGAGGTCATGCGTCCAAGATGGCGCACTCACACAGATCTTGGTTCCTGGCAACATGGGCGTCTCCATAAGTGGCTGCTTAAGACATGACGGCTTTCATTCCCCAGAGTTAGAGAGAAAGCAGGAAGCCACAGTGCCTTTTATGAACTAGTCTCTTAAGTCACATACCATCACTGCTGCCTTATTCTATTTACTAAGCATGCATCACTAAGTCCAGCCCACATTCAAATGAGGGGAATAAGGTTCACATTTTAAAGGAGCATCAAGGGATGTATGGACATATTTTAAACCACCATAGTTTTGTGGGGGGTTTGGTAGATACCCTTCATCAGGATGAAGAAGTTCCCTTTTATTTCTATATTGTTGAGAGTGTTTTTATCATGAAAGGGTGTTGGATTTTGTCAAATGTTTCTTCTGGATCAACACAATCATATTTTTTCCTTTTATTCTGTTAATGATATATTACATTGACTAATTTCTTTATGTTGCACCAACCTCGCATTCCTGGGATAAATCCTGCTTGGTCATGGTATATAATCCTTTTTATATGCTGCTGTTTTTGTTTTGTTAGAATTTTGTTGAAGATTTTGTGACTGTGTTCAAAAGAGAGACTGGTCTGTAGTCTTATTTTCTGTGTGATGTCTTTGGTTTTTGTATCAGGGTAATACTGGCCTCATGGAATGAGTTAGGAACTGTTCCCTCTGCTTCTATTTTTTGGGAAGAGATTGAGATGGATTGGTAGCAATTCTTTTTTAAATGATTAGTATAATAAACCAGTGAAGATTTGGGCTTTTTGGTATTTTGGTATTTGATTTGGGTTTTTTGGGGTTTTCTTTGTTGGAAGTGTTTTGATTACTAACTCAGTTCTCTTTACTTGTTATGGATCTATTCAGATGTCCTTCTTGACATCTGAAGTTCTTCCAAGTTCCTTTTGAGTCAGTTTTTGTAGTTTGAGTTTTCCTAAGAATGTTTCCATTTCCTCTAGGTTATCAAATTTGATGGCATACAATTATTCATAGTACTCCCTTATAATCCTTTCTTTCTGTAAGACTGGTAGTAATATCCTGATATCGGTAATTTGAGTCTTCTCTCTCATTTTTGTAGTCAGTCTAAAGATTTCTCAATTTTATTGATCTTTTTAAAAAACAAACTTCTCATTTTGTTGATTTTATCTACTGCTTTTCTATTCTCTGTTTCATTTTTTTACCACTCTAATCTTTACTATTTCCTTCCTTCTGCTAGCTCTGGGTTTAGTATGCTTTTTTTTTTTTTTTTCTGGTTTCTTAAGGTAGAAGTTTAGGTTAGTAATTTTGAGTTCTTTCTTTTGTGATGTGGGTATTTATGGTCACATTTCCCTCAAAGTATTGCTTTCCCTGCATCCCATAAGTCTTGGAATGTTGTGTTTTCATTTTCCTGCACCCCAAAATATAATTTCTCTTGTGATTCCTTCTTCTACCCATTGGTTTATGGTTTATGAGTGTGTTGTTTAATTTCCATATTTTTGTGAGTTTCCCAAATTTCCTTCTGCCATTTATTTCTAAGTTCATTCTACTGAAGTCATCAAGGTCAGAAAACATACTTTGTAGCATCTCAATCCTTTTAAATTTATTGAGACTTGTTTTGAGAACATTTCGTGTGCATCTGAGAAGAATGTGTATTCTGTCGTTGTTATGTGGAATGTTCTATAGATGTGTTAGGTCTCGTTCAGTTATAGTGCCGTTCAAGTTTTCTGTCTCCTTGCTGATTTTATCTCTAGTTGTTCTATCCATCATTGAAAGTGAGGTATTGAAGTCTCAAAAAATTACTGTTGAATTGTCAATTTCTCCCTTCAATTCTGTCAGTTTTTGCTTCATGTGTTTTGAAGTTCTGTTAGATGCGTACATATTTATAATTGTTGTATCTTCTCAATGACTTGACTCTTAACTGTTTCTTGCCAGTTTTTTCATTGCTCTTATAGAAGGGTGGAATTTTGGGGTTCCTGACTCCACCATTTTGCTGAGGTCACCTTAATACAATATTTCTTATCACATTTATTTTCCAGACCAATCATGTAAGCAATGTGTTGTTGTCTCCTTATTAAAATGGAGGAAACTTGTTCTCTCTTTCTCTTTGTATTAGTTCAGCAGCTGTGAAAGAAACCAAAGTAACAGGTTTGAGCAGGATAGTTTATTTCTCACATAAAAGCCTCAACAATTATAGCAGTTCTGCTCTTCAAATGCAGCAGGCTCCCATGTTCTGGTGGCTCAACTATTAAGTCATAAGTTTAACTGTTGTAACAAAAGACACAAAATATCATAGCTTAAACAAGATGGAAAATGCTATCTCGTGTGTGTAAAAGTCTTCATAAATGGTTGGAATCAGGTATGGCGGCTCCACAGTGTCGGATTTCAAGCTTCTTCTATCTTGTTGTGTCCTCCATCTCATGGTCCAGGAGGGCCACTCTGCCTTTAGCCATCAATTTTGCATTTCAGCCAGTAGGGAGAAAAAAACAGGGACATTCTCCCTCCTTTCCTTTATTATAGGCATGACTTGGAAATTGTCTACATTATTCCCACTCACATTCCATTGGTCATAACTTAGTCACATGGACATACTTGGCTGCAAGGAAGCCTGGGAAATGTGGTCTTTGGCTAGGGAGTCATGTGCTAGGCTAACTCTTCTGTAAATGTGGAAGAGATGAGAGTGGATCCTGCCACATGCATCTCTCCTAAGCCAGTTTGGTAGAAATCACAAAGCATTTTATGATGATAAAATGTAGTGAGGATGAGAGGCCATATGGTGCTAGGGTTTAAAACAAAGGCTCTGGGTTTAAAGTCTATCAAGGTCACCTCATGTGTTGTGCACTGGCAAGTACAAGGGGCATCCTCTCTCTGAGCCTCATTTGCCTCACTTGCAGAATAATCTCAAGAGGTGTGTCTGTGAGGAATAAAGAGAAAATGTGTGTAAGTGGTTGGCCTGGTGCATAGTGAGTGCTTGTGTCTAGAAAGCAGGATGTGTTTAGACTTCTCCAAGTCTAAAGAAAGAGCCTGGAGAGAAAAAAAGAGCATGTGTTTTAACAGTTTATCTTCTTTATGTCTGTGGACCCCAAGGACATTTATCTCAGTGGTTGGTTGAGACCATCTTTCTTCCCCCATATGTCTAAGCGTTCTCTCCACCCCACCCCACCCCCAACTCCCTCCTGGTCCTACTTATTTTTCTTCCCATCCATCAAGCAGAAAACAAGTCCACCCCAGGTTTTACAGAGCCGGAATATCAAGAATCAGAGGGGTGCAGCCCTGGCTCAAAGTCACACAGCCACTCCAGGGCAGAATCAAGGTGTAAAACAGGGCCTCCTCCCAGTTCTAGAGTTTTTCTTTGTGTTGGGGTTTGTGCCCACACATCCATGACACTCCTGTCTCCCATTCTTCCCAGAGTGGAGTCAACAGTGGATTGATCCGTGCCAAAGACTCCATCACCAGCTTGAAGGAAAAGACCACCCGGGTTAATCAGCACGTGCAGACACTGCAGGTGTGAGGATCCCTCCTGCCCCAATACTTTCTCTTCTTCCTGGGTCACGTTGCCCACTTACAGCCCTCCTCCAGCTCAATGCACCCATAACCCAGTTGGGGAGGTACAGGCTCAAAAGGAAAAGTGACATTCCTAGGCCCAGCCTCTCCTCCCCACGGGGTGTCCCCTTGCAGCCCTGGCTAGCCCCTCCTCCCTTCCATGTTCCAGAGTGAGTGTTCTGTACTGAGTGAGAATCTGGAGAGAAGGCGACAAGAGGCAGAAGAACTGGAAGGGTACTGTAGTCAACTCAAAGTGAGCCACTGGGGTGTAGGAGTGGGCTGGGGAGAAGGGAGTGAATGTAGGAAGATGGTGGGAGGGAAAGTGGGGAGAAATGGTGTGGGTGAACATAAGAGAGGTGGGAGGAAGTGGAAAAGTAGCATGGGAGAGGTCCAAGGAGAAAGCCATCCCTTCAACCAAGGGAACCAGGCTCCTAAGGGGCAGACCGAAAAGCAGAGGGCAAACATGGAGAAGTGGATGTGTCTTATATTTGGGGTTGGATGGAGCCTGCATAGAAATAGAGAGCCGAGGGTTGGGACCCAGAACTGGAGTGGGAAGGCAGGGCCCCCGCCCTGGTGTTCTAACCCAGGAGAACTGCCGGATGGTGACCCGGTCAGTGGAAGATGCTGAAATAAAAACCAACGTCCTGAAGCAGAACTCTGCCCTGTTGGAGGTAAGGGGGTGGTCCCAGGGTTTGGTAAGAGGATCAGATGCATGAGGTATTTGAGGTAGACTTCAGGGGAACTTCCCTCCCTATCACCACCACCACACTGCCCCTTCACGTTCATGGTCATACTTATCTGTGCACAGTCACATTCAGGTCCCAGAGGGAGGGGACTTGTGTTGGACTTTGAGTGGGAATGCCCATCCTGCCCACATGCCCCCTCATTTCCCAAGAAAATGTTGGAAAAGCTTCCTAAATAGAAGGGACTGAAATTTGACACCTTGGAGGACTAGAGGTGGGGTGAAGGGCAGGATGGAGACAGGGAGGCAGGCATTAGAATGTTAAAGTGAGTTGGACTCCACCTAGGCTTCAAATGGGACAAACATCTGCTGTAACAGCAAGTGCACTTAGACTCCAAGGCAGACTTTCCAATATCCTATCTCCCACATCCATTTACTTTCCAATCTCCGGGATTCATTGGGCGGATTTGGGGTGGGGGTGGAGGTGATTGTGGGAGGCAAGGGGCTGGACACAATAACCTTGCCCCCTTTCCCTGCCCAGGAGAAGCTGCGCTATCTCCAGCAGCAGCTTCAGGATGAGACACCGCGGAGGCAGGAGGCCGAGCTGCACTTGCTGGAGCAGAAGCTGGAGGCGGGTCTCTCCAGGCAGGGTCCTGGTCCAGGCCCCGCCACCCAGCCCCCGGGCTGCTCTGACCCACCAGGAAGCCCCAGTGAACCCCCACAATCACGCGGCCTGGCCATAGGCTGCCGGGGAATAGGGGCCCGGGCAGGGGAAGGCCCCATCCTGAATGAGCAGGAATTGCAGAAGGTCTCTACCGGCCTTGAGGAGCTGAAGTGAGTGCGACCTGGGGGTGGAGCCTGGAAGATCTTCGAGGACAGGGGGTGGAGCCTCGAAGAACCTGGGAGGGAGTATTCGGCGGGAGGTGACCTGGAAGGACAGGACTTTGAGGAACTATGTTTGAGTACAAGAGTGGTGGGAGGGAGGTCTGTTGAGGTGGGCGGGCTTTTTTGGGGGTTGGGGGAACAGGTCCTTGGAGACTCCAAATAAAGGGGGCAGGGTTGGTGTGAGCAGTGTCTTGAGGAGGCAGAGTCTGGAAGAACTGATGTGGGGGTGGAGGGCAGGATAAGGGGAAGGGCCAGGTAAGGGAATAGAGGTGGGGTTCTAGGGGACATGGGAGGATTCCAAGAAATGGACAGGACTCTCGAATTTGGGGACTGGGTGGGTCCGGAGCCTTGGACGAGGTCTTGGTGGGGAAGGGCCTGATGGAGGTGAGTCCAAACCTAGCCCTGACCGATTCCTTACCTCGGCTCCTCCAGGAGAGAGGTGTCCTCGCTGACTGCCCGGTGGCATCAGCAGGAGGGGGCCGTGCAGGAGGCCCTGCGGCTGCTCGGGGGCCTGGGCGGCAGGCTCGATGGCTTCCTGGGCCAGTGGGAGCGAGCGCAGCGCGAGCAGGCGCAGACCGCGCGGGGACTGCAGGAGCTGCGGAGCCGAGCAGATGAGCTGTGCACCATGTAAGCGCCGAGGCACAGGGTAGGGCTGCAGGGGGTGGGGCCTACGTGTGGACCAACCAATCAGCTGGGACTCAGAGGTCGCGCTCATATACGGACAGGAGAAAGCTCCGATTAGAGCATAGGGAGGAGCATGCCATACCTAATTAGGATTGAGGGGCGGGGACAATTAGAGAATAGCTGTTCCATACCTTAAAAGGGCAAAGGGAGGAGCCAAATAGGATTAGGGAAAACCAATAGAGAACAAGGAGGGGCATTCCAGACCTTAAAGCACAAGAGGGGCCAATCAGAGCAGAGAGGGGCAGGACATGGCGGAGTATCACAGACTAGCTGGAGACAGAAGTTCTAATCTGGGGCACTACCTTGCTAGGACTCTTTAGGAGAGGCGACCTTGCAGCATTGGTTACTCTCATGCCTCAGGGTGGAGCGGTCAGTGGCGTCTGTGGCTTCACTGAGGAATGAACTGGAGGGGCTGGGCCCAGTGAAACCGATTCTGGAGGAGCTGGGGAAGCAATTTCAAAGCTCTAGAAGAGGGTCTGACCTCTCCATGAACTTGGATCGGGTCCCCCAAGGTGCCTGTGCCCGCTGTGCCAGGTAAGGGGTCCAGACCTGGCCTCCAGGTGCATTCTGGGTCAAAGCATTGAAGGAGATGGGGCACTGGCACAAAGGGAAGGGGGTGCATTTTGGGAGACAGGGCATCCCCATGCATGCAGTGTAGGATGGGCCAGTCCTGGTGCATTATGGGAGCCACATTTCTTCCCTCCCTAAAAGGTGGAGTCAGTGTCTTGTGGAATGAAAGAGACTTGATACATTTCAAGCAGCCTGGATTTTTTTTTTTTAATTAAAGTTTATTGGGGTGACAATTGTTAGTAAAGTTAATAGGTTTCAGGTGGACAATTCTGTGATACATCATCTATATGTCACATTGTGTGTTCACCACCCAGAGTCGGTTCTCCTTCCATCACCATATATTTGATCGGACATCCTGGATTTCTAGTGCATTGTGGGAAGAAGGTTGGGATGTAGTACTTGGTGGAACACTGGGTTTCTCAGTGCGTTGTGGGTAAGGTGAGATCTTGGTATATTGGAGAGCCAAGGAATACATTGCATGCTTGGTCCACATTAGGAAGAGGACTACCAATACAACGTGGGATCAGGTTTAACTAGTGCAGTGTAGGAAATGTGAGTTTTTGATGAACTGAGGGCTATCTGGTGCCCTTTGGGAGTGGGAATCCCCAAGCACTGTGGGAATTCCCATGTTGTGGAAACCAACAGATATCTGATGCACTGTACGTTGGCCCTAGAGCATGGTGGGAATGTTGTATGGGTGCACAGTGGAAACAAGAACTAGGTGGAGGCTAAGCAGGTAGGCATGGGGTATCCTGGGAATGTAGTAGTAGGCCTCTTTCACCTGGTAACTACCCCTCGCCCAGCCAGGAACAGCAGTTGTCCACGGAGTCCCTGCAGCAGCTGCTGGAACGAGCGCTGACCCCGCTAGTGGACGAGGTGAAGCAGAGGGGCCTGGCTCCCGCCTGCCCCAGCTGCCAGAGGCTACACAAGAAGATTCTGGTACCAGGGACCGTGGGCCACCATGCCCCACTTTTCTGTCAGGGCAGGGGGAGGGGAGGCCCGGGCACAATGTACTGCTAGTATGTGGCAGGATGGGAAGAGCTGAGCTGTGGGCAGTAGGTGTTGGGGGAACACTGGTCTCTAATGCATTTAGGTGGGGGATGTATAAGCAGTTTGGTGGTTGGTGACTCATAGGTCATTCATTATGGAGCTTTGGGTGATGGACTTTGGGCCCAAAGCATGATGGAGACACTGGATCTGGTGCATTGTGGGACACAGGAGACAGATACCAGTCTAGAGCTTCATGGAATATAAGCCTGATTTTCTGTAGACCTTAAAAGAGGCCACACATTATATAGAATCATTGAGGTAAGATGGGACCCAGCGAACATAGGTCACAGTAAGTTAGTGCATTATGGGAAATGGAACCACAGGTCATCATGGGGCATTGCCCCACAGACTCAAGCCCAATAGCTGATGGAACTTGAGGACCATGTACATTCTGAAACATAGAGATCTAATGTATTATGGGCTATTGGCCTAATGTATGATGGGATATAAGTTACAGTGGGTGAGGCAGTATGGGACATTAATGTGGTAGAGCTATGGGAGTAAGACATGATAGGACATGGGGCCTGGTACATTCTGGGATATAGGGAACCAGAGCTCTAAGGACTACTATTATAACAGAGATGCTGCTCTACAGATAAGGAGATGTGAGGGCTTGTGAATTAGGGGATGTAGGAGGTCACCATGTAATGAAATACTGGGCCCAGACATATATCCAGTGCATGATGGTTCACAGGCATTTGGGGACAATATGATAGATGCTGATTTAGTGCTTGCTGGGGCATAGAAGGCCAGTGCATTAGGGGACAGACAGTGCGCCAGACAAAGGTTTAGCACACAATTGGAATTTGGAAGACCAGTGTACTATGGGATGCTGGGGTCAGTCTCAGGTTGGAGGCATGATGGGAATACCCTGGGTGAGGAACTCGGGCTGATGGGACCCTGCCCCTTGCCCTCTGCGATCCAGCTCCCCCTCCACCCCTAGCCCGGTCAGGCAAGCCCAGCCGCGCCTACACTCCTCTCCCCAGGAGCTGGAGCGCCAGTCCTTGGCCAAACACGTCAGGGCAGAGGCCCTGAGCTCCACCCTTCGGCTGGCCCAAGACAAAGCCTTGCGGGCCAAGAACCTGCTGGTGACGGAAAAGATGAAGCCGGAGTGAGGAAGGAGGCTGAGGGCATGGGAGGAGGGTGAGGTCTTCAGAACTGGGCCTAAGTCATCCCCTCCTTCCACTCCTGCCCTGTGGCATCTGGCCCCACCAGCACCAACTCCCCCCCCCCCCCGGTCTGTCATTACAGGGAGAAGGTGGCCGCTGTGGACTATCTACACTTGAAGATGTGCTCCCTCCACGATCAGCTCAGCAGCCTGCCACTTGAGGGGTCCACAGGGACAATGGGGGGAGGAAGCAGTGGGGGAACTCCCCCAAAACGTGGGGGCCCAACCCCTGAGCAATAAAAGGCCCCTCATGCTGGCATGAATTCTGTCTCCTTGTTGACACCAAAAGATGGCTAGTACATTGGATGCACACCACGCACCAGCCTCTGTGCCGTGACTCAGTCGACAGGCTGTTCTGTTTTGAGAGTTGCTGCTAATGGTCCAGTTCTTTGAAAATGAAATAGGGGTTAGAAATAAGGTTCTGTGGTGCAGTTTGGGCTGGTCAACCAACATTTTTTTTAGGATGATTTTTTACTAGATAAATATATTGTCTATGCTGTGTAAAAAATTATCCCCAAACTCAATCGCTTAAAACAATAAACAGGGCTGGCCCGGTGGCTCAGGTGGTTGGAGCTCCTCCGTGTTCCTAACTCCGAGGGCTGCCGGTTCGATTCCCACGTGGGCCTGTGGGCTCTCAACCACAAGGTTGCCAGTTCAACTCCTCGAATCCCGCAAGGGATGGTGGGCAGCACCCCCTGCAACTAAGATTGAACACAGCATCTTGAGCTGAGCTGCCTCCTGGATGGCTCAGTTGGTTGGAGAGCATCCTCTCAACAACAAGGTTGCTGGTTAGACTCCTGCAAGGGATGGTGGGCTGCCGCCCCCTGCAACTAGCAACGGCAACTGGACCTGGGGCTGAGCTGCACCCTCCACAACTAAGATTGAAAGGACAACTTGACTTGGAAAAAAGCCCTGGAAGTACACACTGTTCCCCAATAAAGTCCTGTTTCCCTTCCCCAATAAAATCTTTAAAAAAAAAAATGATTTCATGGGCCGGCCCGGTGGCTCAGGCGATTGGAGCTTCGTGCTCCTAACTCCGAAGGCTGCCGGTTCGATTCCCACATGGGCCAGTGGGCTCTCAACCACAAGGCTGCCGGTTCAAGTCCTCAAGTCCCGCAAAGGATGGTGGGCTGCACCCCCTCCAACTAAAGATTGAACATGGCACCTTGAGCTGAGCTGCCGCTGAGCTCGCGGATGGCTCGGTTGGTTGGAGCGCGTCCTCTCAACCACAGGGTTGCCAGTTCGACTCCGGCAAGGGATGGTGGGCTGTGCCCCCTGCAACTAGCAACGGCAACTGGACCTGGAGCTGAGCTGCACCCTCCACAACTAAGACTGAAAGGACAACAACTTGACTTGGAAAAAAGGCCTGGAAGTACACACTGTTCCCCAATAAAGTCCTATTCCCCTTCCCCAATACAATCTTAAAAAAAAAAAAATGACTTCATTTAAAAAAAAACAATAAACATATTATCTCACAATTTCTGAAGGTCAGGAATCTGGGCATAGCTTAGCTAGATGGTTCTGGCTCAGGGTTCTCATGAGTTTGTGGGCAAAATGTCAACTGGGGCTGCACTCATCTGAAGGCTTGACTGGGGCTGAAGGTTGCACTTCTAAGATAGTACACTCACAGGGCTCTTAGTTGAAGGCCTCAGTTGCTTGCTGTCTCTTGGCTGGAGGTCTCGGCTTCTCATGGAAGTTAATTTCCTGCACAGCAAGCAGCCTGAGAGAGAACACTGCCTTGGATGACCAAGTCTCTCAAGTTGTATATTATCGTTTCCCCTTTTTATATTTCTTAGAACTGACTCACGAAGTCCAGATCTTACTCAAGGAGTGCGTCAAAGAAGTTGCAGACATATTGTGAAAAGAATGTCAAGTTGTGGACATATTTTAAACCACCGCAGTCATGCTATTTTTAAGCTTTTAATCAAAGTATAATATAACCAGAAAAGCTCACAAATTAAAAGCTCCATGAATTATTATGAAGTGGACCTGTTCATGTAACCACCAAGATTTAGATACTTCACCTTAGCAGAACCCCCAAATCTCTGATGTCCCCTCCCAATCACTACCCTTTCCTTCTAGCCCAAAGGTAACTCCCATTCTAACACCATTGTAACAAAGGGGGGGAAATGAATATAAGGACAGGGAACAAAGAAAAGTATCATTATTCTGGAGTGGCATAATTATGCATATGGAGAATCATAAAGAACCCAATAGAACCTATAAATTATTTAAAAATCAGTGAGTTTGCAAGGAAACTGAATAAAAAGTGAACATCAAAATATACTTTTATATCTGTATGCCAGTGATAAAAAGAAAATGGTGGGGTGGGGGGAAGGTACTATTTCTAAGTAGCGTAAGACTAAAAAAATTCCAGGAATCTAGTGAAGATATGCCATTCCCTCCACAGAAAACTTAAAACCATTATTGAGAGAAGTTAAAGACCTTAATAAATGGGAGGGTTATACCATATACATGGTTTATAAGATATTATAAAGATGTTACTTCTCCCCAATTGATTTATAGATTCCAAACTCGCAGATTTGAGGGGTGGTGTGCGGACAGAGCCCCAAAAAGCAGTTTCCAGGCTCTCGGCCTCACATAGAAAGGTGCTGGCTCAAGTAGTAAATGGCCATCGACTGTGATCAAATGGCCATCAGCTGTGGCTAGTTGGCCGTCAGCTGTAACCAGTGAGCCATTGGCCACTAATATAACTGCTGTGGCTACGCTAGCAGGAAAAAGGGGGAGCTAGCAAGAAGATGGTGGCTGAGCCTGCAAGCGGCACAGTGAGGGTTGAGAATTGTGTTGCTCCTGGTTCCTGTGTCTCCAACCCAGCCACCAGTGAGAGTATAGTGGTGTGACTCCCCTACCTATGGTTCCGTGGGTGTTCCTTTTTGGCCTAGCCATGCCCTGCGTTCTTATGTGGGGAGCGGGACCAGAGGACCCGCCGGACACCCCGCACGACACATGGCGAAGTCGGCAGGATCTCCTGCACGACAAATGGCGCAGCGGGCATGATCCCCTGCACGACAGGTGGCCAGATGTCTCAGTTGGTTAGAGCCCGAGCTCTGAACAGGGTTGCCAGTTTGATTTCCACATGGGCCAGAGGGCTGAGCCCTCCACAACTAGATTGAAGACAACGAGCTGCCGGAGGGGCAGCCGGATGGCTCGGTTAGAGCACAAGGTCTCAACAAGGTTGCCGGTTCATTTCTCTCATGGGATGGTGGGCTGCACCCCCTGCAACTAAAGACTGAAAATGATGACTGGACTTGGAGCTGAGCTGCGTCCTCCACAACTAGATTGAAAGACAACGACTTTGAGCCGATGGGCCCTGGAGAAACACAATGTCCCCCAATATTCCCCAATAAAATTTATTTTTAAAAAACTCACAGATTTGAGATTTATTAATGTGGCTTTATTTGTATGCTCAAGGTGATGAGGACTGGGGTGGGGGGGATCTTAAAACCCCTGAGGGAATGAAACATTATTCTCATTTTATAGAGCGCTATGGACCATATGTTTGTGTCCGCCCTAAATTCATGTGTTGAAACCCTAATCCCCAGGGTGATGGTAATTGGAAATGGGGCTATTGGGAGGTAATGAGGTTTAGGTCACGAGAATGGGGCTCCAACATGGGATTAGTGCCCTCATAATAAGAGACACAATCTCTCTCTCTCCCCCACCAGGTGAGGATACAGCAAGAAAGCAACCATCTGCAAGCAGGAAGCAGACACCAAATCTGCCAGCACTTTGATCTTGGACTTCCCAGCCTCCAGAACAGTGAGAAATAAATGTCTGTTGTTTAAGTGGCCTGCTCTATAATATTTTGTAATAGCAGGGGCTGAGGCCACCTGATGGAAGTAGAAACCACAGCAAGTCTTATCTAGTAAGAGCTGTGGCCACTTCCAGAGAAGCACCCTGAAGCAGAAGAGAGAGAGTGGAAGAGACCCTGTCATCTCCCTCACCATGTCATTCCGTCTCCTGCCCATGCCTCAGAAGAAGCCTCTGAATGCCACTGCCCTTGTGACGACCATAATGGTCAATTGCAGCAGGCGCCTGATCCCCCAAGTCACTCACTTCAGATGGGCCCTCATCAGTCAACATCAATGATGATATATGATTAACCATGATGTCACTGCATACTGTGGATTACTAGCATCCCATTTCACGATGTCAAGGAGCTCATCACTGTGTCTGATCCCTGAAAACCAACTAAACCATTCCCCAAACCCCGTCTTTGAGAATCTGCTTCAGATTGCAAATAATTGGTGTCAGTCAAGCTACAAATCAGTCAAGCTGAGGAGACAAAAATCACACCAGTTCTTTTAACAGAGATGATTTCATACAAAGAAATGTTAGTCGTTCCCGCCCCCTTATCCAGTTTCATTTTCCAGTTTCAGTTACCAGCAGTCAACCATAGTCCGAAAATACTAAATGGAAAATTCCAGAAATAAACCATCTTGTTTTAAATTGGGCACCATTCCAACTATCCGTGAATGAAACCTCCTGCAGCCCAGCTCAGTCCCGACTGGGCCATGACTCATCCCTTTGTCCAGCGTTTCCACACTATATACATGCCCCATCCATTAGTCACTTAGTAACTGTCTCCGTTATCAGATCGCGACTGTGGCGGTATCACAGTGCTGGTGTGCAAGGAACCCTTATTTTACTTAATGGCTCAAAGCCATTCACATTACTTTTATTATGGTATATTGCCCTATTTGTTCTATTTTACTATTAGTTATTATTGTTAGTATCTTACTGTTGCTCATTTATTAATTAAACTTTATCATAGGTATGTATGTATAGGAAAAAATATAATATATATAGGGTTCGGTACTATCTGGGATTTCAGGCATCCATTGGGTGTCTTGGAACTTCTCCCCTGCGGATAAGTGTGGGCTTACTAGGCAACTATGGTATCACGGTGGAAATCACGACAGGAAGCAGCTGCCACCCCGGGCAGGAAAAACAAAAGATGAAGTGTAGAATCATTGAAACTACATGCTTGGATGAGGGGCCCACTGGAGATGAAACCCAATGACGAGGGGGCATTGCTCCGGTGGCCCAGGTGTGTCTGAACTCAAAGGACCACCAGGCACTGGAACCTTCTCAGGAAGGGTGCTGGTGAAGTGGTGCTGACATCTCTAAGGGTGTGCAAGACTTGGAAAAACTGCAAACTAGACTTGCCAGCTACTACAAGAAGTACCTGCCTCTGCCGGCGTGAAGGAGCGCTGGGTGATACTGATGAAAACAAGAAACTGACAGGAAGTAAGCAAACAGAAAGGAGTGAGTCCCTTTCGCGTTCTCCAGTTGTCTGCAGTCCCTTTGGTGCCCCCTACTGGCAGTGTCTAGCACAGCCGGTGGGCAAAGCAGAAATGTGGTTTTCAGAGTCCCAATCTCAGATTCACAAAGCCCAGTATAGGAGAGTGGATTTGAAACCAAGCGATAATAGCTTAATAATTGGCACACTTAACAGTACCAAGCGTGCCAAGGACCAGCGACAATGAGTAATCCAATTCTGTACCCATAAGGCCCAAGTATATTTTTAAAAGACTACTTGAATACACGAAAGATTATTTTCCTGGATAGTCTGAATTCTGTGCTGCTGTTAAGTCTATCCAAATTACATCGTGGTTTTAATGCAAACTTCATCAAAATCCCAATGAGAGTATTTTTTAAAGGATTTAATCCAATTATTCTAAAAGTCTTCTGAAGAAATACATAGATGAGAGAAGGAAAGATTTCTTTTCCTATAGAAAATAAGATGGGTCTAAAACCAATAGATTAAAATTTAAGGTAACACTAATCAGTATGGTCTTGAAAGAAGATTTTAAAAATTACAAACATTAAAACTTCGTATATAATAATATTTGACAACTACAGTTCTGACAAGTAAGTTTGTGAACTTGTTGCAACAATGTTGTTAACCTTTTTTGATATCTGAGGGATTATTGGATATGAATTTGTACCAACTGGACAAACGGTTAACCAAGTTTACTATTTGGAAGTTCTGAAAAGGCTGCGTGAAAAAGTTAGATGACCTGAACTTTTCGCCAACAATTCATGGCTCTTGCATCATGACAATGCACCAGCTCACATGGCACGGTCTGTGAGGGAGTTTTTAGCCAGTAAACAAATAACTGTACTGGAACACCCTCCCTACTCACCTGATCTGGCCACCAATGACTTCTTTCTTTACCCAAAGATAAAGGAAATATTGAAAGGAAGACATTTCGATGACATTCAGGACATCAACGGTAATATGACCACAGCTCTCTGATGGCCATTCCAGTAAAAGTTCCAAAATTGCTTTGAAGGATGGACTAGGTGCTGGCATCAGTGCATAGCTTCCCAAA
This sequence comes from Rhinolophus ferrumequinum, assembly GCF_004115265.2. NCBI lineage: Eukaryota > Metazoa > Chordata > Mammalia > Chiroptera > Rhinolophidae > Rhinolophus > Rhinolophus ferrumequinum. The sequence goes on along the minus strand of NC_046298.1, from coordinate 44,792,074 downwards.
GGGAGTACTTTGAAGGTGACCATAGTGATATTCAGCAATGAGGTATGTAGTACTTGTTCTATGATGAGTTCGTGACCTTAATTGTCAGAATTCATATGTCATCATAAAGCAACTAATAGTAAAATTATTCTAAACATTATGTTGGGGATTGAAAGTGTACAATTCAGTGGCATTAATTACATTTGCAATGTTGTATAACCATCACTATCTATTTCCAGAACTTTTGATCATCCCAAAACTGAAGCTCTATACGCATTAAACAAAACCTCCTCATTCCCTATTCTTCCCTCCACCCAGCTCCTAGCAACCATCAGGAACATCTTTTCATGTGCTTATTGGCCATTTGTATATCTTCTCTGGAGAAATGTCTATTGAAGTCCTTGGCCCATTTTTGAATGGGATTGTTTGGAGTTTGTTTTTGTTGTTGAGTTGCAGGAGTTCTGAATATTAACTCCTTATTTACATAAATGATTTGCAAATATTTTCTCCCATTATGTGGGTGAAACACCACATTAGTTCACTCTATCAACAGTACCACTTTAATCAGACTAGATGAACAAGAAGTGCCAAGCGCACTGGAGGTAACTGGGAATTTCTGGTTGGGCTTGGGGATGGATAGGACCTTCTCTCCTTCCCCACCCCTGCCCAGCCCAGGAGCACAGCAATACCACATACTCAGTTCACACATCTTTATTGGACCAGATGTGGGATTTCCAAACCCAAACAGGCTGCCTCTGTACCAGCCCAGCCTTAGAGACCCTCTCACTAGTTCCTGGGGAGACCAGCTCCCCAATGGAAGGGGTCAAAAGTTGGTGGGTGTCGTGGACGTCCTGGAGCCCCCAGTGTGGCAAGGGAGAGAGTTAACCCTGTGCCCGGAGTCCTCCCCTAGCTCTCTGCACCCTCGCTTAAGATGCTGCCCCTCCTGGAACAGGGAGGCCACGTCCAACAGTGCTGCCTCAATGTGCTGCCCCAGTCGGTGGGAGTCCTGGAAGGAGAAATGGCTCACATCCAGGGGATGCTGGGAGAGGGGCTCCTGCGGGCTGAGAAACAAGAGTGCTGGCGTCCCTGACTCCTGGGTCTGAGGGAGGAGGGCGCTGGGGAGCTGGACTCGGGGGCTGTGGGGCAGGAGGGGGCTGGGTCTGGACTCTTAGGTTGTAGGAGAGGAGGGAGCCAGAAAGGAGCTAGGAGTCCAGACTCTTGGGTCATGACGAAGGAGGGGGCGGGGGTGTATCTCACCGTTTTTGTGCTTGATTTTTTGTTGGAAATGTGGAAGGTGATTGTGTCATTCCCCATGAAGATGTAGGAAACACCATAACCATGGTCACTGACCTGGAAAGGGACAGAGTGAGGGGAACAAAAGAGTACCAGGTCCCCTCCTCCCCCACTGCACAGGCATGTAGACCTCAGCCCCCTCCTCTCTCAGGGCCCAGAGTCCAGAAAGCTGGGTTCTGGCCCAGTCCCACTCACAGGCCCGAATCCACCACCAGAGGAAACGTAGTCGGGGTGATTGTGAACGTCAAACAGGTGGACCTGTTGAACAGGGATCTGGCTGGTGGCCAGCTGCCACTGTTCCGAGTGAACCTAAGGGACAGGAGATGGTCAGGTCACGTGTGCAATAAAGACAGACCCGCAGGTCCGCGCCCCCTTGGCTCCACTCCACTCCACACAGCCCTGGTCCTTTCTGACCTCCTCCCCTGGCTGCCCATTTCCCCTAAATCTGCCCTAGTCGGCAGTTCTGCCCTTCCCCTCCCTGACCACACTTGGCTCTGCTCCACTTGACCACGCCCCCCACCTCTCATGACCCCACCCTTCTCTCTGATTAGCCCCTCCCATTTCTTTCCACGACACCCCTCTTCCCTTCTCTCTGCCCTCTTCTTTTCTCTCTTGCCCCCCCAATCCCTAACTCTCTCCTCTGCTGACACCTCCTTTTTCCAACATCATCCTCCTTGCCCTCAAGTGCCTACCATCCCCCATGGCTCCCTACTTCCCTTTCTAACCCTTTCCCTGCACCCCAACCTGGTCCAAGAAGGGAGACTGCAGGTGGAGGAATTGCGACATGATGTAGAGTGCAAAGAGGTGGCGGTCGACCCCCTGTCCACTCATCGCTGCCTTCAGAAGAGCCTGGTGCTTATCCACCGCCAAGCGGAACAGGGTGAGGCACTGTGGGTCCTGGAGTCCCCGGGGAAGGTCACACAGGTCATGGAAAAACAGGAAGTGGGCTTACTGCTGGGGCCTGGCACACCCCTGGCCTCAACCCAACCTGCAACATCCCTGCAAGGCAGAGGTAGCAACTCTGTTTTACAGAGGAGAAACAGGCTCAGAGAGGGGAAGTCACTTGCCCAGGGGCACATAGCAAGGCAGACCAGAATCAGATGGGTTTCCAGGTCTGTCTGACTCTGCTGAAACTCCTTCCATGGAACCACACAGGTAGAGGGGAGAGAGAACAGAGGTGCCCGGGGGATTCTGAGCAGAGAGGTTATAGAGGGAACATGAGGAATGACATAGAGGCTCAGTAATCAAAGAGAGCTACATTGTGCAGCCAGGGCTCCCTCTTGTGTGCTCCCCCAGTGCCCTGTGTGAGCCCCATTATCATACTATGCTGAACTATCTGTCTCCCCGCATCACTGAGCTCCTCGAGGTCAGAGACCTGGTTCCTGCCTGTTCCTAGTGCCCATCATGGGTCTGGCCCTCAGAAGGCGCCCCATAAATGTCTGCAAACGTATCAGTGAGGGCGTGGAAATGACAGAAGCCTCAGTGAGGCCCACACCCACTGTCTTCTCCTTGTCATCCATGGCTCTCACAAAGTTGCAGGCCTCCCTCGTGCAAGACCGCACCGTCTCCGTCCGGCCTTCCAAGAACAAGCGGGTCATAGTTGACTCATAAGTCAGGCAGAATTGACCCCTGTCCTGGGGGACAAAGAGAAGAGGAGCCTGTCAGCTGGGCTCAGAAGTCTTCACAGACTTGACCCACCTCTGGACCCTCAGCTTTCTCCCCCTCAGGAATATGTGGCTGGGAGAGAGAAATAAAGGTGGGAGACCTACAGTGGCCAAGAAGAGTTATGAACGGGGCTGATGCGGCAGGTCTTGGGGGGCCAGGGAACCGAGGTCCTGAGAGGGGCTGGGGTCGCGGAACCCAACTGACCCGGAAGTGGGCCAGTTGCAAGGCCATCTGGATGAAGCTGTCTGAAGAGAGGTGGCAGCGTTTGATGAAGCTCTTGCCAAAGTGGGAGAAGGGGAAGACGTGGCAGTCGATGTCTCCAGATAAGGTCTTGGCTCCCCTCAGGGCCAGAGAGATTAATAGATGCATCTGCCAGAGAAGAAGGGAGGAAGGAGTAGCTGGGGTTAGAGCTGGGAATGGGACGGGAGGTGGAGATGGGGGTGGAGTTCGGGTTGGGGTTTCAGATAGGTTTGGTGTTGGAGACGGGACGGAATTAGGGTCTGGTGATGGTGCTGGGATAGAGACGAGTTTTGGGTGGAGACGGAGCCGCGGTTTGAGCTGGGGTAGAACTGCACTGAGGTTGGAGATGAGCAAGGCACTGGTGATGGGCTTAGGGTTAGAGGAGGGACTGGGAATGGGGCGACTGGCGGCGGCGATAAGTTTAGAGTCAAAGCCAGGAATTTGGGGACTTGGAGGAGAGGCCCAGAAACCCAGCCTCACCTTGTCTGGAAGGTCCCAGTGCAGCCGCTGGGGCTGGGGCAGTGAGGGGTCAGGACGGCCCTTGCAGTGGCCATCTGCTGAGTAGCCCAGCTGAAAGCATTCTGTGGCCAGAGTGAACTGTGTACAAATGGAGGCTGTCAGAGTCCCTTCTTCCCTGTGGTCCAAGGGCCATCTAAGCAGGGACCTCTTTTATCAGTCCCTTCTCGGGGTGGAGGGAAGTCCCTGAGAAGCAGAAACCCCTGATGTTCACAGGTGGGTTCTCAGGTTCAAGTTCATCCAGAGCAGGACTGATATTGATACTCAACTGGTGCTTCCTGACCCTGTACTGCCGACAGGTAGATAAAGAGCCAGCAGCATTCAGACTGATCGAATGGGCCCACACCCTGCTTTGTTATTATTCTTAAATATTTTAAATATTGCTAAATATTTCAACCAGCCCTGATTGAGTACCAACTACCCTCTCGCCTTGCATTTCTCTTTATCTCACTCTACGTGACATCTCTTCATTCTAAGTTGATATGAAGAGATATGTTGACATGAGGCGTCTGAAGGATCTGAGGTTGAATTGAATTGAGAGCTTCGTTTACCGATATAATCAAAGGGGAAAAAATTCCCATTTTACAAACAAGAAACAGGCACAGAAGAGACAATGCTGACCGGGGCTGTCCTTGAGGTCTGGAAGGGGCCTCCCTTCCCCTCACACATGCTGGATCCCCACGCTGGGCCCCATCCAAACACTGGGAACCCAATGGGATGGGATGCAGACACCACCCCCTATGATTTAGGGACTAAGTAAAATAGAGATGCGAAGGTTCTCCAACCTTTCCCCTGATGAAGGGGGAAACTGAGGCTCAGAGGAGGGGAGTAACTTGCCCAAGGTCCCACAGCCAGCCAGAGCTAGAAGATGGTTCCAATTCAGTGTGACATGATTGAAAGGCTTCACATTCTGGTCTCAGAGCATTCGCAATTCATCTTTTTCCTCCGCAACTCCTGGCTCTGTGACACTGGGCAAATCACCTCCCTTCTCTGAGCCCCAATTGCTCATTCATCAAAGGAAAGTCATAACCCCAGACTCCCTTCTTTGCTGGGTGGCCCTACTCTGGTCTCTGACTGTCTCTGAGCCTCCGTTTTTCCTCTGATCCCAAGGCCCCGAAAAGGAAGGTCTTTGGAAATGGGGGTGGCAGTCCCCAAGGCAGGGGGTGGGCTGGCTGCCCTACCTCCCACATATGTCCTGAGATGGGGCAGTCGGCCCATGAATGCTCCACGCTGAGGCCCAGCTTCCCATTGGAGAAGACGATGAGGGTGAAGGATTTGTCAAACCAGCTGTAGGGGGAGAGTTCAGAGTGGTCACCATAGAGCGGGGGCCAAGGGAAAGTTGGGGTGTTCTCTGTAGGACTTACGGGGGTTTCAGGGTGGGGAGATTTTTCTGGGAATTAGGGCTGGTATGGGGATCTCTAAGAGGGTGGGGTCTCTAGCAGGTGGTTCTGGACGGCCTCTGAGACGCATCTAAGCTTTGGAGAGCTGAGGGTATTGAAAGAACATGCCGAGAAAGGTTCAAGGCTTACCAGGTGCTGGGAGGTTAGAGGGACTGTCCCAGGGGGCTCAGAAATCAGCGTACTGCCTGGTGGGCATCTAGGAAGTTGTCTGAGGATCTCTAGGTCTAGGGGTCCCAGGACTGGGGTCCTGGATTTAGGGTGCTGCCATTAAGTCTGAGGATTCTACAGTTCTGCGTGAGGTCCCCCCACACTTGGGGTTCTGGATCTGGGAGTCCCTGGATCTAAGGGTCCTCGTCTGAGATTTGGGGTCCCAGGGTCTGCGGTCCTGGGCCTAGGGGTTCTCTGGATTAGAGGTCCCCAGGTCTCGAGGCATTGGGTCTGGGGTCCTCAGATCAAGGGGGCCCCTGGATCTGGAGACACCCGGGTCTGGGGTCCAGGGTCTGCCTCTCTAGTGCCCAGAGTCTTACCTCTGGATACTGGGTTCTGGTCGCAGGTTGGGGTGGAGTCCAAGTCCCCAGGCTGACTCACCGGTCATGGCCCCTGCCGGCCAGCAGAGCATGGGCGTAGGCATCCAAGGAAGCTGTGGGGTCCTCCCTGGTGAGCCCCTTGGGCTCAGAGTCCAGTGATACAAAGAAAGCAGCCCCTTCCACTGCCTCCAAGGCATCCTCCGCCTGGGTCTTCAGGGACCTCCGCACTTGGGCCCACATGTCCCTGTTGGGGGACATGCCTGAGCCTTCCATCCTGCCTAGGATGGCCCTCCACCCTGCCCAGCCTCCACGAGGCCCCCAACTCTGCCCTTCTGCAACTTCTGGACGTGGGCTGGGCCTCTGAACACCCCGACCTCCCACCCTTACCTGGGAGCGGCGGTCAGTGCCGCCAGATGCTCCTCGTGGGGGCAGGCAGGTGAGGGGTCGTCTAGGATTCGCTGGAACTGCTGCTCCAGGGCGCGTGGGGAAAGCAGGCCACTTTGCGAGTGGGTCCCTACGCGGAAAAATCGGCCCCGGTGGAAGACGGCCACGTGTCGGCTGTCACGGAGGTGGCGAATGTGGTCTAGGGTGGCGTGGGCAGAAACGTGGAGGACAGGAAGGTCAGAAACATTATAAGAAGAATAGCGACCACTTATTAGGCACTTCCTACGTGGCTTACACTGTTCTAAGCACTCATTTAATCCTCACCACCCTATGTACCCTTATTATCCCATTTTAGAGATGGGGAAACGGGCTCAGAGAGGGTAATAATTTGCTCAAGGTCACACACCTAGGGAGCGATGGAGCTGGGATAGGCTGGCTCCAGAGAACATGCTCTTAGCCCCTACACCGTTCCTCCTCTGTCAGCGAGGAAGGGAGAGGGGTCTCACCTTTCGGGACCCCAGGAATGCGCGTGGTGTTGAATATCTTCTCATACTGCGCAGAGCATAAGGGCCGCATTCCCATCAGCAAAGTCTGCAGGAGATCATGGGCTCGTGAACTGGCCTCCCCTACCCCGGGTACCCGGCCACAGGACCACAGCCTCTGTCCCCAGCCCCCAGCCCCCAGGGGTAGCCCTCTCACCGGCAGGATCTCCTGGCGGTTCAAGCGGAGACGGTAGAGGAGGAGGGCGTGGACGGCGTTTCCCGCACGAGCGGCCTGCACCGGCGTGGGCGTGACGTACAGGAAGTCCTGGGGGCCAGCAGAGGGCACAGCAAAACGCCTGGGGTCAGGTTTGCCCCTGTGTGGGCACTGACACCAAACACTGGTACCAACCCCAAAAGAGGGATGGTGAATTCCAGACTGTGATTTGGGTCACCCACATTCTTCCCAGACACCCCAATCTTAGACCAAGGAATTATAAACCCCACCCCGTTCCAGCTCCTAACCCTCTTCTCCCCTTCTCACCATCATATAATAGTTGCTATTCACCATCAGAGAGTTCCGGGAGCGCAGGTACACAAATTCTTCCCACCAGTCACTGACCTGGGAGTACAGCAGAAAGACACACAGCTGGGGCGCTGAGGCCAAGGTGGGGGGGTGGGGGAAAGTGGGAAGTTCGAGCCCTTCAAGACTTTGCTATGTCCAACAGGGAGGGTGGAGCTCAGTGAAGGAGGTCATCATGATCAGTAACCACCAATAACCTAGAAATCCATCAGTGGGGGATCACTTAGCTAAACCATGCTCCACTCATGCTATGGAATACTACACAGCTGTCAAAAACAACAAGGTACATCCATAATATATTACTACCAGAGTGAGCACCAAGATATACTGCCAAGTGAAAGGCTGGGTGCACAACAAGATATGTCTATCGATCCCACCTGAGTTTTAAAAAAACACTACCAAGATCCAAGTGTCCATCAACAGATAAATAGACAATCTGTGGCCTATCCATACAGTGGAATGTTACCGTAAAAAGGAATGAGGTTCTGGTATGGGCTACAACATGAATGAGCCCTGAAAACATTATGCAAAGGGAAATGAGTCAGACACGAAAGGACAAATAGTGTGTGATTCCACTTACATGAAAAATCTGAAACAGGCAAATTCATAGATACAGAATGGAGATATTTTGCCTAAAGGGTACGGAGTTTCTGTTTGGGATGATGGAAAAGTTCTGGAAATAGTGGTCATGATTACACAACATTGTCAATATACTTAATACCACCAAATTGTACATTTAAAAAGTTAAATTTTGGGGCGGCCCGATGGCTCAGTTGGTAAGAGCGCGAGCTCTCAACAGCAAGGTTGCCGGTTCAATTCCTGCATGGGATGGTGGGCTGCACCCCCAGCAACTAAAGATTGAAAACGGCAACTGGACCTGGAGCTGAGCTGCGCCCTCCACAACTAGATTAAAGGACAACAACTTGAAGTTGATGAGGGGCCCTGGAGAAACACACTGCCTCCCAATATTCCCCAATAAATTTTTTTTAAAAGGTAAATTTTATATTATGTATATTTTATCACAATAAAAATTATACTTATGTATATTTTACATATCACACATGTTTTCTATATTATATAATATATGACTATTTTATATTAAAATTATATGTATTGTATATAAATAAAATTTATTTTATAGCTATATCCCCCATTAGAAATATATGTATATATACACTCAGAAAAGACCCTGACCAAAGTGTTTTTCACAGGCAATGGACAAGAATTACCGGGAGGTGGTCAGAGGGAACTTGAATATTTTCTAGATGTTTTCCTTTCTTTGGTCATAGAATCTATGAAGACATACATGTTTGCTTGATCTTGAAGTCAATGGCATCTTACACTTCCTTATACTTAGGCAGGATGTAGTTGTCCTTCTCTGGGAATGTGAAACATCTTCTGGAAAAATCCGGAAGTTTCCAGCAAATGCTAGAAAAGTTCTATACCTTGATATAGGCTGCAATTATATGGTCATACGCATACATAAAATTTCACCAAGCTGTACACTTAAGATTTGTGCATTTTACCATATGTGTAACATTGTAACACTATATGTACAACAACCTACAACTTTTTTTTTAAAAGAAAGCATTAAAGTTTGCTAAAGGATGTCTATGGCTCAGAAGAAAATCCTGGAGATAACCGAGCAAGATTTTAACCATCAGAAACCATATGGGGGTGGTTGAGGGGAGGAATGAATCAGACCTGGTGATATCCAAAGCAAAATCAAATTAGGCTGGTTTTACTAAAAGCCATGATAGCGCACTGTGATGCATGGCTTTAGTTATATTATAGGATCTTTCACGAAGCGCTACATCTCAAGGTTCTTGACAACACAGAGAATAAAGCTGTGGGGAAACTGGGACAATATGGACAAATCTGAATCAAGAGGCAAGTGAGACAAATTGGGATTCTAAATGTGAAAGTCTTAGGGGGTGCCTTGGCCAATTTATTATATTGACAGCTTCCATTTAAAAGTTTGCTCAGGAGTGGTCTTTGATACAAATCTATGTCTAAATAAGTCTAGATGAGCTCTTTTCATATACAGTTGATTCTCTTTACAGTAGTTCTGTTCTACAAAGTCGCTGTGAACACTGAATTAGTGAAGACTGAACCACTGCTCCTGGGGAAATACATGATCAGATTCCTGCAAACCTCTGGTCCCCACATTTTCTCCAATCAATCAATACATAAACTAGCTTCGTGTGCATTTCTGCTTAAAGATACCTTATTTAATATATATTGTTGATTCATTCATACTGAAGTCATGGCCAACAACTCATGCCTGAAGGAAGTTCATCTAACGTGTATTTTCTCCACAAAGCACATTGCAGCCTTCTGATGCTTAGGAATGCTTAGGAATGCTAGCCAGCACTTCAGCACGACACTTGAGGTCCATTATCAACAGCGAAACCACCAACAAAACACATAAAAATGCAAACAACGTGAAACTACATAGATCACAAAAAGGACATGTGTTTACAGTGTGAGAGCTGCATTGTACATTAGATGATGGTGTATGTTGTAATTAGAGGTACGGTGAAATACATCCATGGTGTGTGTGTGTGTGTGTGTGTGTGTGTGTGTGTGTGTGTGTGTTTTTATTTAATTTTTAGAGCAGAATCTGATTGAAGAGCATGAAGGAAAAAAAACGTAAAAACTAAGGCCTGGCTTCCATTCTACCTCTCCAGACACAACTTAGTGCCCTCCATCATGCTTGTCTGACTTCCATGCTGCTACCCCTTGGGGGTCTGTCCAGACCCTCTTCCCTTTTCACTCTGTATTCTTGCTTCCGATATCTCATCCAAGTCTAATGTTTCAATTTTCTTCTAAAGCTGAGGGTCCCAGTTTGCAGTCACAACCCGGCCTCTTTCTTGAGCCCTCTCACCTGGTCTCTGGGGTGTCTCCCCTGGACCCTCCAGGTCAGTCTCCACGGAGACTGCCTCCACAGAGCTCAGTGTCCTGACACCAAAGCTGTTCCCCTTCTTCTCATGTAAGGGAGAGCCACACAGCTCCCCCCACCCATCGCCAGGTGAGACCATGGGTGCCCTCTTTGCCATCTTCCTCCTCTTCCTCCTCTCCTTTTGACAGCACGGCAGTTCCCAGCCCCACCCTCCTGACCCCGGGGGCTCTCTGCCTGTCCCCTCTGTGGCACAGTCGCCTCTCAGGCCTTGTCCTCTCCCTCTAAACCCTCACCCCAGCCTCCCAGCCTCCAGCGTCTCCTCTCCCTTCCAGACTTTCCCCTCTCCCCTGCTGAGAATCTCCCCCTGGCTCCTGAGCACGGCCAAGACAAAGTCCAGGGTCCTCAGCCGGAGTCCCGGCCTCTCCCCACCACTCCGCCATCACCTCTCATGACCACCACCTTTGAGTTTCCTCGTTGTAACCAGAGTAAAGTCTCCTTGCCCCCAGCCCACGCCCTACAACTTTCCTACTTCCTCACCTTTGCTCAGCTGTTCCTTCCTATCAACCTGACAGGTTCAAATTCTCTCCAAACCTCAAGACTCAGACCTAACACCTTCTCCTCCTGGAACCGTGATCCTCTCATCCAGCTGTGGCCTCCTCTGACTCCCCCGCCCACCCAGATACTTACATCATCCCATCTGTCTCTTCATTGCTACCTCCACCTTCACAAGCTACCTGAGGCTAATACGGCTTCCTATAGGATGGGAGCCCGATAAGCCCTGATTTGGGGGAATCGCTGACTCGCTCCATGCCTCAGTTTCCCAAGGAGCTCTCCTGAACGAAGAATAGAAGCCCATTTAGGGAAGGTGTGTCCTTGAGCAGAGGGTGGAGGGAAAGAACTACTTTGGGGGCGGGGCTTAGAGTGTTGCCAGGATAGGGGCTACATGTTGGATAGGGTCCTGGAATTCTGGTTCAAATACTGGCGGAGCTCCAGATGTGGGCGGGTCCTGGAGGCGGAGCTTAGGTTGGAGAGCCAGTTTCAGAACGTTGGAGCATGGAGGGCGGGGCTCAAAGTGTTGGCACACGATAGACGGGGTTCAGAATATTGGAAAGTAGAGAGGAGCTCGAAATATCAGAGCATCTGGGGCTGGGTTTAAATTATTGAAGCGTGGGGGCAGGGTTGAGATTGAGTGTCTCGGACCTCCAATCGCCGCAGGGTCTAGGGGTTGTGGGCGGGGCGTGGAGCGGGGCGTATAACGCAGGGTTAGGAGGGTGGGCTCAGAACCTTTGCCTTGCGATGGGGGACTCACGTAATTGGACGCCCACCAGGATTTGAGCCACAGGTACCACTGCAGTAGTGACGCCTGCAGCCTCAGGAATTCCTGCGCTAGGATAGCGGTATAGTCGAAGTCCTCGTCCGAGAGGACAGGACGGACAGACTCCAGGTACTGAGGGGACAAGGCGGAAAAGAGGGTAGGTCACGTCCCCCGCCCACCCCCGCCTGCTTCTCCTCCCCATCCCCCGGTACAAGGCCCACCTTGCGCACGGTGTCCTGCACAGAGGGCACGGGCTGGCGCGGCAGGGAGCGCTGGTAACTGAAGAGCATTGGGTGGCGGCCGGAGAAGATGCGGACCAGGGCCTGGAGAGAAGCGAAAATTAGTGGGTCATTAAACCTTTCAGCGGGGCCAGGGATGGGGTGGGGTGTATGTGACAACCCACAGAGAGAATGGGAGAGAAACCCAAAGAAAGGGGGACAGACATCCAGAGAGGGGGGGCCAGAACCTAAAGATAGAGGGGGAAAAAGGCCCAGAGAGAGGGAGACAGAGACCTATAGAGAGTAGAACAGATACCCGGGTTTGGGGAATGGAGACGCACAGAAGGGGGGCAGAGACCTAAAAATAGAGGGGACAGAGATCCAGAGAGAATGGGACAGAGACCCAGAGAGAAGGGGACAGAGAAGTGGGCTCCTGGAGGCCGGAGCAGGGCTCTGCCCCTCACATACCAGCCACGTCTTGGTGAGTGAGGACATGGCTCCGTGGGGTTCCAGGAGCCAGCCATGGTAGGACAGAAGCAGCCTCAGAGCCACGTGAAGTGTGAAGATCAGGGCTCCCCATAGACACGAAGCAAACAGCGCAGCAGCCAGGACCCCCCGAAGCCTGTGGTGCTGTCCTCCCCTGAGGGGAGAGAAAGAGAGGATGGGCCTGGGTCTCCTAGCTTCAGAATCGCCGTCTTCCAGCCCCATCCAGCCCCTGCCCTCCCTGATATTCTCTGACTCTGGTGTTTTGGCTGTTGGAGGTTTATCTTGTAGAATCAGAGTCAGAGAAGTCCAGTTTCCTAATTTGTAAAGTAGGTGTGATCTTCTCTTGGCACCTACTCCGCCCAAGATTGTGGGGACACCAATCTTTTAGAATCATTTCCCATGGAAATTGGTAGGTGCTTAACAGGTGGTATTTCTACTGAAGGGACACTTTTCCCTCCCAGATATCGAATTATGCTTTAAGGGAGTGGTTCTCAAAGATTAGCCCCTGGACCAGCAACATCAGCACCACCGGGAGCTTGCTGGAAATGCAAATTCCTAGGCCCCACCCAGACCTACTACTAGAACAGAATCTCTTGGGGTGGGGCCCAGCAATTGGTGTATTAACAAGTCTGCCAGGTGGTTCAAATACAAACTAAAGTTTAGGAAACTGGTCTAAAGTTACAGTAAATCAACATGTTTGCAAAGTTGGAATAGACATGGGAGCAAATCCCACCTGGAGGTCTTGGGGTGAGTCACTTCCTTTCTATGGACTGGGTAAATCTAGTCTTCCTGGAAGTTTCTACCTCTGATCTGAGATCTGCCCTTTGGGGCTGTCTGCACAAAATCTGCCTTCTTCCCCAGGGGGACTAACAGAACCTGCCACTTCACCGGCATCTGGTTGCCAAACCTTTCCCCAAAATGACTGCAACAACTATAACATTACAAGTTTTTATTTAATAACTTCCTGGCATTGTAGTGAATATTCCACATGCATGATTTTGTTTAATTCTTCCAACTATTCTAAGAAGCATTATCCCCATTTTACAGATGAAGACCCTGACACCAAGAATGGTGATCTCTCACCTAAGAGTACACATCTGGGGACTAACAGAGTTCATACTTTCATTAGTATAGACAACTATACCTGGACATTTTCTAGTTTCTTTCTTAGCAAGAAGCAGCCAGGATGGAAAATGTGCAGAGAGAAGAGAGGAAATCACCTCCTTTTTATTGACACTGCACCTTTATTAATCTGTCCCAAGGTAAGTCTCAGAGTTTTTCTTTAGCAGGCACACCACACTGATACAGAAGCTTACTGGGTGCAGGAAAAGGGATTAGCGAGGTTACTTGGCTAAAGTGGGGAGCTCACCAGTCTGGCAGCAACTCTTTGATTTTCTCCATCAGTCCTAGGGAAGGGTCCAGCTGGAGGAACCAGGCGAGCTGGATTGCACTGAAGAGGAAGAGCCAGCTGAGGGGGCTGGCGGGGAACATACCAGTGAGAAAGTCGTTCTGTAGGCAAAAAAAGCGCATCCATCCAATCAGTTATCCTGTCCTCTAAGCACCACTCTTAGATATTGATTGAGCATCCAGTGTGTGCTGGGCCCTGAGCTGGGTGCTCAAGACCCAGTGGGGAACAGACTGATTTAGGTTCTGCCCTCAGGGCGGTCAGTCTGGAATGAATGATAATGGCAGTAGGATAAGCACAGGAGCCCTGTGGTGGCAGGTTGCTCAGCCCAAGGGAGTCAGGGAAGACTTCCTGGAGGAGGTTACTCTCAGGCAGCACCTTAAGGCAAAATGAGCCCCCAGGTACAGTAGGGTCTGGAGCTCAGTAGGCCTTCTAGAACTACCTGGCCATGTAATGAGTGAGGGGTGAATGAAAGTGCTGAGTTACTAACCAGATTCCTAGGAAAGGGTGATCTAGATAACTAACACTTAATGAGCACTGACTATACACCAGGCATTTACAAGGCTTAACTCTTTAAATCCACGCCACAACCCTGTGAAGTAGATAGTAAGATGATCGCATTTTATTAGGTTGGTGCAAAAGTAATTGCGGTTTTTGCAATTGTTTTTAACCTTTTAAACAGCAACTACTTTTGCACCAGCCTAATACAAATGAAAATCCTCAGCTTCAAGGTCACACAGAGAGCATTGCTAAGACAGGATAAGAGCTACAGTTGGTGGGGCAGCACTAACCAGGCTCAAGAAACCACTTTGTCTCTTCTTCCCACATTTAAGGAACAAGAAGGCCTCAGAGATCAGGGTTTAGAACCTGGGCTCAAATCTCTGTCACTGACTAGCTGAGTGACCACAAGCATGTGACTCCACCTCTCTGTGTCCTCATCTGTAGAACTTGGCTCAAAGGGCTGTCTATCACAAGAGCTGTATGAGAAAACGTCATTCCACAAATGCTTATTGCAATCCTATAGCAGTGACAGGACAGCTAGATTACTGCTCTTCTGGGGAACGGAAACAACACCTGTATAAGTCAAGGATTTAGTGTAGCGTATCAGATGGAGCTAGGTGCTATGGAGAAAAACAAAGCCTAGAAGAGGCCTGGAGAAGCGGCTGGATTACATAGCTCAGAACCAGCCACACAGTAGGTGCTCAGTAACCGTTATTACAGTGATCCTTTCTATTGCTACTCTACTTTTCCTTGGGGATTTTACTTGACAATCTTCCTTTGGCTTGGCAGGAAAAGGTTATAGGAGAATGTGGTTATTTTTTTGTTTCATTTTTCTTTTTAAAAAGAACTTGTCAGTTCTATCTGGCACTCTGGACTGCAATAGAACAGAGGCTTCATAATAGCAGGGAATATCTTCATGGCACTTTGAACTCATCTAAGACCACACAGCCAGCAAGTGGTGGAGCTAGGATTTGAACCCAGGTCCCCTGGCTCCAGGGTCCACTAGCAACCACTCACACCATCCAGATGCCTTGGGACCCTAATGCAACAGGATGTCCTACAAAGTACTATCTTCTGGGGTCTGCTGTGTCTCCAAATTTCATATTCATTTGGAAACCATTTCAGGGGACACTCTGACTTCCTGCTGATGAACGTCCCACTGAGCGATGGATATCATGCCACATGCTTGGCCCAAGTGACCCACCCATTAAACATCATTCACAACAGCCCTATGGCATAGGTTCTGGGACCACATTCTAGAAAAGCAGCCCAGTATAGCTCCCAGATAGTGGGCATCTGCATGGGATCAGAACCAGACTCCTAATTCTAGCTCTGCCTCGAGTTCTACATCTTAACAGCCGTGAGACCTTGGGAAAAAGTGAAAGCACCTCTTTGGGCTGCTGTTTCTTTATCTGTAAAATGGAGCTAACAACAGGTCTGCCTTAGAAGGCCCTCAAGAGCAATAGATTTAAAGGGATTGGTTAGTGTATAGTCCTGGACAGACTACTACCCAATGTGATTTTAGAAATGAGGAAGCAGAAGCCCAGAGAAGCTACTAACATGCTGTAGGTCACACAGCACCTACGTGGCACATAAAATAAGAATGGCAATGCTAGAGTCATCACTCCTATGAGCCAGGCCTTCTGCTAAGACAACTAATACTTCCAACAATCCCTTGAGGCAGGGACTTTCAAGGTTTCCATTTTATAAATGAAGACACTGAGGCTTGGCAATTGGTCTATGGAATCGCAGCTCTGGTGATGGGGAGAGCACAGCCCTCACCCTGGTACCAAGTTCCAGCAGCTATGGCTTCAGGGTGGCTCATGGGGTCCCAAGGTAAAAGAGGAAAGACATGAGAGCTCCAAGTGACCTTCAGGGAGAGAAGTGGCTGTGTGCTAGAAAGGGAAGAGTGTCCATCATTACAATTATCATTTAATACTAATGTGAGCATCTGGTGAGGGCCATTGCCATAGGGGACATCTGACTCTGGAAAGGGCTTGAGGTCTTGACTCTTATGCAGGGGTGACTGTCAAAATATTCAACAATGCAATTCCAGTAAAAATCCATCTATAAGCATAGAAATCAGAACAATGATTGCCTTACAGTGAGGGTGAGGTGGGGGATGTTGACTGGAAAGGGGCTCGAAGGAACATTCTAGAATGGTGGCAATGCTGTCTTGATGGGGAGTTGGTTATATAGGTATTGTGAAAATTCAATTTACTTAAAAAAACTGTACATTTTTCTATATGTAATTTTCTCTTAGTTTAAACATGTATGTATGCATACATATATGCTTATTTTTCTTCTCTATTGTCTTCCACTCCAACTAAATGGAGAGCTCCATGAGGGCAGGATTCCTTCTGTCTTGCTCCCTGCCGTGTCCTTAATGCCCCAAACAGTGCTAGACCCTGAACAAATGCTCCACAGACAATTGCTGAATGAATGAAAAACAATATTATCAAAAGCTAACACTTACTCAGCATTTGCCATGGGTCAGGCATTTCGCTCAGTGTTTTCATGTAAGAATTCATTTAATCCTTGTGACTGTCCTGTGAGGAAGGGGCCAGCATTATCCCTGTTTAACACGTGGGGAAACTAAGGAGCACTTGCCCAAGGCCACACAATTAGTAGTGGCAGAGCCAGGATTCAAACTCAGTCCTGGCTGACCCCACAGGTGTTTAAGACCTGTGTTGACAGACAGAGGATGTGACCAGCAGGGAGACTCTGTAAGTAGATGGTGCCAGAGTTCTAGAACCAGGGACTGTGGGGCAGACACGGGTTCTGGTTATATGGAGGGCATGGGTATTTTAGAGCCAGGGCAAGGAGAAGTTGGGCTTTTCCAGAGCTGGGGCAGCAGGGTTTATGGGGATTGAGAAGTGCAGGTTACAGATATTAGAGGTTCACAACTCGGAACTGAGGGGCTTTCAGGATTGTGGATTGGGCTACCCAATATCTTGATCAGGTCTTGGGGTTCTAGAAAGGGGAGCACCTAGTTGACACTTGATCTTAGCCAAAAGGCCGAGAAGCGATAGAGGAGCACCTAGTTTAGAGCCTGGAGATGAAAGGGAAAGATGAGATGTGCATCACGGGAAGGGGACTGAGTTCTAAAAATTGGGGTGAAAGTTGTGTTTGGGGATGTGGGGAAGGTGGGGGTCCAGGAAATGGGTACAAGAGGTAAATAGGGGTTCCTAGTAGGTGAGGTTGAGGATCCCAGAAGTCAGCTACAAACCAGGAAATAGCTTTAGGGGTCTTATTAGTGGACATCAGAAATCCCAGACAGGGGTGATATGGTCCCAGAAGTGGGACCACGAGGATGCTGGAAGTGGGCCTCAGGCATCCCGGAAGCAGGTAATTGGATTCCTAGAAGGAAACCAAGCTGCACCCCTCCTCACCCAGAAACGCGAGAGATGCCTTTTCCAAGAGCGCAGTCCGGACAGGTAGATCTCCTGCAACACCGGGGCACTGAACTCCACTTCCGCCCGGTCGGAGGTCAGTGAGGGTAGGAAGCCTACAGCCTGGTGTGCTTCAGCCATGTCGCGTCAGACCCCTGGGAGCAGAACAGAGGGTCACTCTCCGGGTCCCCAGCCCCCAGTTCCCTCAGACCCAGGAGTCCAGGTCCTCAGCCTCTCCTCCCGCTGACCCAAGAATACAGGATGCCAGGTCACCCTTCCTAAGCACCTGGGGGATCTTGAGGGTCCCAGCTGAGACTCCGTTGTTGGGGAGACGTCAATTGGGGATCTCTGTGAAAACAGAGAGGCGGGAAGCATATCTCCCCCTTTGGCGGCTCTGCCGATGACGTGGTGCCAGAGCAGTGCTCACAATATAGGACTTTTAAGATTCAGGGGTGGAGGAAGGAAACGTCCAGGGTGAGTTGAGGGGTCTCGATAAAAAAATATTAGTCCTAGACCTATTTGAAACGAACACCTGCCGGACGTCCACCCGATTTCCGCTTCCCATTCCTAGGCGGGGGTGGGGTGGGGACTGTCTATACATTCATCCTCTGTGGGGTGGCCCAGCGTCCCCTCCCCCCGCCCCTGGGGCTAGAGACGATGGGAGACGGAACATCCTACTGCGCATGTCTCGCAGCCAGGGATGCTGAGGCTGTGAGCCCAACATGCGTCCAGGACAAGTGATGGAGAGGCTCGCATGCCCAACCCAAGACACAGGCCTCCAGCCCCCGCAGCAGTTGGGACCCCTCCGGGCCGGTACTTACGCTGAATCGGGGGTGTGCCGATCAGATCCTGGGGACCAAGCCTGAGTACACCTTCCCAAACCCCGATTTAGAGCGCCAGCCCGTCTCCCACTTGCATACGACCAATCCCAGAGCGACGAGTCCACGACTCGATCCACGGGCCTTCGTAACTCCTGGCCACCCCGGATTATCCAACATCCAGGAACCTGGATTCCTGTCTTGCGTGTGCCTCGCGGGGTATTCAAGTCCCTGGTTTTATTTCTGCTCCCTGCGAATCCCCGCCTCCTTCAAATCCCCGCCCCCTTCGAATCCCAGCGTCCAATCCCTATCCTTGTTTCTCTACCCCGCTTGATTCTCCATTTGGCCTCCCGCGTTCTACACAGAAATCTCCCCCTTCGAATCCTACATTCTTGGGCTCCCAATTCCTCTGTTTCTCAAAGAGCTCGCTCCTTTATCTGCAAGGAACGAAGCTCAGCTTGAAACTCACAGCCTACCTCTGGGTACACGTAAAGTGACGCACGTGGAATATTGAGCCGGAGCGAATCTCAGCCCTACCACCACCAAGGGGAGGGAGAAGGGCTGTTTTGGGGTCGGGTTGGTGTACCAAAACCACCCACAGAACGTGCAGCTGCATGGATTGAGTTGGCGTGAAGGAGCTACAGCAGATTGGATTCAAGCTAGACAGTCAGAGGGACTTCCGTGAGGGAAAATGTGCATGGATAAAAGGGAAGAATACAATAGTGACCGGGCTCAGATCGGGAGGCCGGAATGAGACTGAAACACCGAACAATTTCATTCGGCTCTGGACGTTAATGTCCGTGGTGGCTCAGGTGTGCCCCTAGGTTCAGCTCAGTCACGCGGAGGGGAACGGGAGAAGTTAGGGAAAAAGAAACGCGGTCGTGACCCCAATATACAGATGGGTAAACTGAGGCCAGGGGCAGCAGAGACGTTCCAGATGTCACCCAGCAAGCTGATCACTGCGCTGGCCTTCTTGCTACAGGTCGGGTACTGGAGGCAACGCAACAGCGCTGGGACCTCTCGCCGTGGTGGCGTCCATAACTGTGGGGGGTCCTGGGGCTCGCTGCCAACCTTCCCTGAGAGCTCCTTGGTGGAGGCTGAGTGGAGCCAGTATGGTCTCTGGCAGGTGGTGTCTGGTATGTGCCCAGGGAACAGAATTGCCCGCAGTGCTGTAATAACCTGGCGCCCGAGATCAAACAGAAGCTACTCATGAAACGGGGCTCGGTGGGGTAGGGGAACCTAGAATTCCAAGAACCAAGACGGGTGCGCGCGCTTAGATGGCCTTCCCATTCCCTCAGCGGAAAACCCTGGCCCAGAGAGCGCACCCCAAGTGCATTCTCCGCCTCACCACGTCCCTGTCTGCCACCAGCCTCACCTGACCCCAGAAATTCGGGTTACCCCAGAACAGACAGGAGCAACAGCAGGAGGGTGTAGGCAGTCACTGCAGGGTGGAAAACCGGTGGGCAAGCAGCCTTTGGGGTGTGGCCCCAGCCCCTTCCAGGGGCTAGATAAAGCTCTCCCAGAGCCCGCTTTAGCTCAAAGAATCAGGGCTAGTCCCCACCTCCCAAGTGGGGGAAAATAGGCCAGAGTCTACCACACCACCCAGGGCAGGATTAGAACTCAGATCCCCATATCCTGCACTGCACTTAGGGATCCCTCACAGGTGTAAGGGTCAAACTGCACCGCTGCACCCTCCCCCCATACCCCCAAGGAGGTACCACCCTTTTAAGGTAGAGAGATAAGGGGTGGGGCAGCTGACACCTGCTAGTGGTGACTCAGAGGGCTTCCAAGAAAGGAGTGGGAGAGGGGAAGCTCTGTGCTCTCCTGTAGTTGCCATCTCACCTATCAAACACCAGCACAGCCAGGCAACTTTCAGAGGGGGCTGGGCAATGAGGGGCACATGCAGACAAGGCCACCTGGGGATGGGGACAAAGGGAGTCTGGGCTCCAGCTGCACTGAAGCAGGTGTAGCAAGGGCTGTGGGAAAACACGATGTGTTGAGTGATCCAGGTTGTGTGGACAGTGTCCTGGTTGGTGGACCAAGGGCTCTGTGGACAAGGCCATGGGAAAGGGCAGATGGGTGAAGATGCCACGCCTGCAGCAGAAGCTGGACGGACAGCCCCTGGAAGGTTACTGAGGCCTCGTCCATCTCTGTTGCTGAGATGGGACCCCCCACACAAACACTGATTCCCATCCCCAAGCTCCAAGTCAGGCTGGGGGAGGAAGCGGACACAACCCCCCACAAGGAATTCTATTCCCCAAGGCAACCCCGCCATGACTCAGTTTCCCCAGCTGCAGAAAGTCACTGCCGGTTAGCCTTGGCCTGACCTTGGAGGGTCCTGGACAGCAAAAAATGAGAGAACAATGTATCAGGGGAGGCGGGGAAAGTTTTCTGGGAAACTTCAGCGCCCAGCTGTGCTAGAAACCTCTACCCTACCCCAGCCTGGCAGGGCTGCTGGTAACAGAACCATATAATGGAGCCTCAGGGGGCAAGAGAGGGGAATAGGGGAACAGCTGACCCCTAAGAGAAGGCTGTGGAGGTGGGGTGGAGTGAGGTTAAGGGTCCTGGGAGAGAGCTAAAGGGAGAGTGGGGTAAGACACTGAGAAGACTGAGGAGAGATCCCAAGAGGCCAGAAAAGGAAATGAGAGGCCTACAGCCCTCGACAGGCCTTGTCCTGGTAGTCTGGGCTGCTCAGGCTGGCACCTCAGCACCCGTGGGCAGAACCCCAACACCACTTTGCCCACAGGAAGCTGAGGTGTCCCAGCTGAGGATTTATTGGCGTAAATGCAACCATATAAAAACATAAGTTATGAAAAACACAGTCACAATGTGCCCTCCCCTTCCCACCCCCCCACCCTGACCCAGGCCCCTAAAATCCCCTTCTGAGGGAGGGAGAGGAAGGGGGAGCCCCAAAACCGCCTAAGAATGCCACAGCCCCTGGGCCCACGTAGGGCCGGCCCGGCTGGGTGGGAGGACGCAGGCGCTGTCTCAGCGCATCCGGTAGTCGGTGGAGCAGGACAGCTCACACAGCTGGCCCTTGAAGTCCAGGTCAATGGTGAAGTCCAGGTCACGCTGTGGGGAGAGGGCAGATGTGAGGGGGGCTGGTGACAGGGCAGGCAGAGACCCAGAACTATCTGAGTCAAAAGGAAGCAGAGAAGGCGCAGGCCCAGCACACCTGAGACATGTCCCCACCTCAGCTGTCTACACACCCTCCCAAGACCTAGCGGGGTCCTGCTTTTAGCTCACATCCAGGCTGGAGACCCCACATTGCTGGTCCTACCCCCAGCATCTGCCCTGAACCCTAACTCCCAGTAACAGCTCATGTGACATCCTCAAAGCCAGGTCCCTCGGGGGCAGAGCTCAGCTGCCCTGCCTCATTCATTACATTTTCCCCACCAGGACCATTTCCATCAGCAAGTTTTCTTCCTTCTTTTATAAGGAGCTAACCGCTCTCTAAAGCACACTTCCTCCTCCCAAAAACCCTGACAGCAAAACTCGGTGGTCCCACTCCTTGTCCCCACTTCCTCTCTACCCAAGCTTCCTAGAGGCCAATCTTCCCAGTTCCTCACCCCTAGGAAGGGCTGGGGCAGTCACCAGTGACCTCCATTCATCAAGGGCTCTGGGGCCCCTCCTGCCTCGCAGCTGTCTCTGTCTCTATAGTTTGGGGTTTCCCAGCCTCCACACTACTGACATTTGGGGTGCCACCACTCTTCATTATGGGGCCATTTTTTGTTGTCCTGTGCACACCCCAGCCTCTACCTCCGAGGTACCAGTACCACCCCTTCTCCAGTTGTTAACCCAACATGTCTCCAGTGACAAATGTCCTCTGGGGGACAGCAAAACCGTTGAGTGACAGGTGAGTGACTGCTTTAACAGGCTCTGATCTCCTTGACATAGAACCCAGGTACAATCTTGGGCCACTGCCGTCCATGCAGGCTGAGCATCACCCAGCCGCATGAGCACTGGCCTGCTATTTCCGGCACAGACCACTCCCCTCCACTCAGGACTCCGGACCTTTTCCCACCCACCCACACTGGTTGTACTGGAGCTCCTGACTGCCCCAGACCTGCTTCCCCACGTGCCTCAGCTGATGGCAGCTTAGTGCTGCCGGGTGCTAAGGAGGGACAAACAGCCTTCCTTTCCTTCCCTCTCTCACTCCCCCCCAAAACTGCCAGGGCCAGGAAATCCTGTCGCTCTCTCTCTGGCTCTTTCTCACCTGCTCCAACGCACCCCCCGCCCCCAAGTCCTCTCCAGCTGGTGTTTACCACGTGAGGGTGTCCTGTGTGGATAACAGGAGCGTCAGGAGGGCAGGGGCTTGGCCTGATCACAGCTGGGTCCCCAGGGTCCCACTTCCGGTCGGTGCTCAATAAAACCGTGTTCCACGGACAGACCACGAGCCCCAGACAGGCAAAGGCGCCCCCCCCCATCCACTCCCCCGACCCCCGCGAGCCTCACATTATTCTTGGCATTGGGCCGCATGCCGATGGTGCCGAAGATCTCCTCGCCCGTCTTCACCGTCAGGTAATCCTCCATATAGAACACGGTCTGCTTCCAGTGCGTGTACGGGGACTCAGGGCCTGCGGGCAGGGTCGGTTCAGCCCACTGGCCTCCTGCCCCACCCTAAACCCCCACCTTGGCCTTGCCCTTCCCTTTGCCGGGCACACACCCCAGTGGCCAGTTACTGAGCACTGACTGGTCGACCTGTCTGTGAATCCATTCACCCTCCTCCAGCCTTAGAGAGGGACCTGTCTAGGTTTCGTGGGAGGGGAAACTAAGGCACAGCACGGTCAGGTTAGCTGGCAGAGCCAGCATGGGAACACGGGTTCTCACTGGCCCCTTGGCTCCTCTGGCTGCTCCCGTCACACGCCCCACAGCCCCCACCCCCACTCACTGGTGGAAAACCCAGTCCTCTTGTGGCAGCGTGTGAACTCAATGTTGAAGTAGGCCACCAGGGCATGCACGTAGTCATTCCGCTTCACTTGCAGGCAGAAGGGAGAGGTGAAGGTCAGGTCTTCCACCTTCACCGTGTAGATGTCCACTTCCTGCGGGACAGGCCCCGTGAGTCCCACTTGGCAATACCCAGCTCAGTGTTCAACCATGAAACCCAAGGTGGGAGGCACGCTGCATACTCTCTTCTCTCCTCCATCCAAACCTCAAAGCCAACAGCTTACTGCCTAGAGAACTACTCGGAGGAACGCCGTGTCCCCCTCCATGGTCTACAGCCTGCCCCCGGCCACTATTACCTCCCACCGCAGCAGCCTAACAAGGCTCTGTGCTCCCCACCTCCCCTCCACATCCCTTATTTGACCTGTCAGCCAGAGTGACAATTCTAAGACATCGTCCATCAGATTACGTCAACCCCCTGCTGAAAACACTCGGACAGCTCGCCAATGCACTCGGAACAAAACCAGGGTTCTGATGCGGGCTGTGGAGGTTGGTCTGGTCAGGGCGCCTCTCCTCCCCCCTCCACAGTCTTCGTCCTTCACCTGGTTTTCCCGCCTCACACATCCCAGAAGACGCCTCAAACATCCTAGCAAGATGCGATGTGTGGGGCGTGGTGTGCATGGGCGGGGGGAAGACGCTCAACAAATGACTGCAGTCACGGCACTGCCAGTGATAAGCTCACTCCTGGCTTCTCGCATTTGGTGTGCCCAGGGCGGTGAGCCCGCCTGGAGGTCTCAGCTGCCTGTTTCGCGTGTGACCTCTGGAACGAGTGCCCCTGGGGCAGGGCCAAGCTCATCTCAGTGAGTTTGTCTGGGAACCCATGGGCCCTGCCTGGCTCACAAAGCTTTTTAACAGACGAAATGGCTTCTCTGGGCCTCTCGCATCCCCTCTGGCCAGTAGGTCACACTCCCAAGACCGCAGGCCAGCATTCTGGGCCCTGATGTCTTGCACAGGGCCAGGTGCTGGCCGTACTTTGGTTCCAATCCTGGGGGATGCCTGGCCACACCCAACTCCTCACCTTTATGAGGCAGGCGTTGGTGACCAGCTGCTTGGGGTCCACCACGTCCACAAGTGGCTCCTTTATGGCCACATCTTTGATGCAAGACATGTCAAAGCCATACACGTTCTCCCACCCTGGAGAGCAGGCAGAGAAGGGGTGAGCACACCGGGGCGCCAAGGCCCAGCCCGCCCCACCCCACGAGCTCCTCAGGGCGTGAGCTCACAGTGGATCTTGTAGTCTTTGTACTGCCGGTCCTCGATAGCCGTCACGTACAGTGTGGCTCGGTCTGGGAAAATGAGGCCATCGGGTGCCTGTGAAAGGTTAGGATGAGGACACGAAGGGTGGGGGCCAAGGCAAACCTCACCGTTTTTGTCTCTTTATCTACCCCCCTGTGCCCACCTGGGTCTGAGCTACCGACATTTCCCACCTGGGCTCCTGCAAGTGGCCTCAACAGTTCCCTGGGCTCCGTCCTCATCCTCAAGTCTCTTCTCCACATGGCTGCCAGGTGGCACCCAGGAGCATCTAAGTCAGACCTGTCCTTCAGAGGTTCTGAGGGATCCTCTGAGAGGTAACGAAGTCTCAGGAGGGTCTAAAGTTCCCACAAGACCTGCACAGGCCCCTCCACCCCTCACCTCCAACTTTACCTCCTACTGCTCTTCTAGACCCTCATTCCGCTCCAGCTTTCCTGCCATTCAACACACAGCAAGCACACTCCTGCCCTAGGAACTCTGCACTGCCCCAAATCCTCTTCCCAACATGCTCTTCCCTCAGATCCTATGCAGCTACTTCCCATCCTTTGTTCAGACCACAGTCACCTCCCCTGGGAGGCCTGCTCTGATCTGAGAACCTAGGACCACGGCTCCCAGTGTCTCCCTCCTGACTCTGTACCATCTTGGCACTGTCTAGCTTCCAAAGCCTATTACACCTTGTTTTGGTGGCGGGCCTTCCAACACCTGCGTAGTCAATCCCCTGCATTAAGTCCTCTGTGTGGGAAATATCTCGCATGGCCTTTTGTTTTCTACCTGGACCCTGACTGGTAAGTGCTCAACAAATGGCTGAAGGACCCCAGCCTGGGTTAGCAGCTCCCACCCCACTGGGGCCTCACCAGCCACTTGTCTCGGGCATAGAGCACGGTGTTGAGCATCGACTCGTAGAAGAGACAGTAGCCCATCCACTCGCTGATGATGATGTCAACCTTCTCCACCGGAAGCTCCACCTCCTCCACCTTCCCCTTGATGATGGTCACCACTGTGGGGGCAGACAGGGGGACATGCCACCAGCCCTGAGGAGACCCGTCCGCTCGCCTCCCCCGGAGGTCCAGGGCCTTGGGACCCCACAGGGCCGGGGTCTACGTTTGGACATCTTCAAAGAACTCTGTGAGCTGAAGGCAAACCTTGTTCTCTCAGTTTTAAAATTCACTCAGCACTCTAGGTGTTTTTGACGCAGCAGCAGCAATTTTACATGGATTAGGTATTAGGTGACGTTACGGTTTTGCCACTAACTGGATGGTCATGTCTTACAGACGTCCTTATCTAGTAGAAACACACACTTTTTCCTGTGGCATTTACAGGGGAAATGGTAGAACAGCTGGAATTTGGTTTCACTGGACATATTTAAAGCTGACTGATGGGTACTCACATCCAGAAAACCCACTGCCTTCCCATGTTCTCTGCTGCTCACACCATGCAAGTGGGAACTCAACAGCTACTCAACTTACATTTTTGACAGTCCTACTTTTATAAATTGATCTCACAGATATACTAGTTCGTACGTGAAATGACATCATGTGTGGGGGGATGAAAATCTCAGAAGCAGCTAAATGCGCATCACCAGGAGGCCGGTTAACGAGCTGGGGTCTATGTGTAACACAGGCTCATCAAAAAGAACAAGACCATCTCAACATCCTGCAACATGTTAAACTACACAACGAGCAGATGAAAAAAGCAAAGGGAAAAGACTTGTATGAAGTGCTATTTGCGTAAACATGATGCACATGAATATAAAAACATTTACATGTATGTGCTTGTAGGTGTAGACCTCTCACTAGGGGCCCTCAGGTGTCCACCACGACTCCATTACTCATGGAAAAATCTCAAGACTGCTTCTTGCCCTAACGTTTTAAGACTGAGGCACTAAGCTTGCGACTCCAACACTCAAATTCTAAGATGGTAGAACACGTCCATCAGGTCCTGGGCTCTGAGGAGGTCGGAGTCTCTGGCTCTTGGCAGCCCGGAGCCCACAGGGGAGGGATGGGTGAATTGTGTTTAGTGGCCCCCACCCCTTGCGGAGGGCCCCAGGGGAAGCTGGGCTCACCCGCTCCATTCCCACAAACCCATTCTCTTCCTGGGCTCACCATGGTCTAACTTGTTGGCTTTGACGATCTTCACCGCATAATCAGAGATACTGGAACACTCGATCTGGGGGCCCAGGAAGAAGGGAGGGTGAGACCCCCCCAGTCCCACCCTAAGCCCCCACTCCCCCCATCCAATCCCTGAGCCCCCCCAGGGGTCCCCTCTCGGTCCCAGGGCCCAGACCCGCGCAGCTGCCCAGGACACTCACCCCGATGACCTTTCGGGCCCCAGCCTTGGCCGCGAACATGCAGAGGATCCCTGTGCCTGAGCCCACATCCAGCACCACCTTGTCCTTGAAGAGGTGCCGGTTGTGGAACATGGAGTTGCGGTATGTGAGGGTGCGCACCTCGTCTTTCAGCATCTCCTGTGGGTGGGGGGAAGGGTACAAAGATACCATGATGGGGGCCTGCATTCCCAGCTGGAAAATGGGGTGCACTGGCCTCCGACACGCTGACAGTTTGGAGAGCTAGAGCTCAACCTCCCCACTTGCTTAATCCCCTTGGAATAAATTATTTCTCCTCCATGTGCCTCAGTTTCCCTATTTGTACAATCAGCCTGGATGGACTAAACTGCCATTAAGGACTGAAGGAATCTTCGCTAGATTCCACCACTGTATCCTAAACCTCAGGTATCCTTGGCTTTAAAAAGTCCTCAGTAACCTAACGCCCCTAACTTGTACACTTATAAAATCGTAAACTTTGTTATGTATACTTTACCACAATTAAAAATAAAAAGAGGCCTCAGCAGAAAAACAAAAGAAGAAAAAAATCCTCAGACCCCCTTCCCAGCTGCTTTCTGGGACTTCAGCCCCCACTGTGTTAAGAGGAGGAAAGCTGTCTGCACACCAGGCATGAGCAGATGGGAGACAATCCCACCGCCGGTCACTAGAGGGCGGCAGAGACCGGCAGGCCCTGACCTCCAGCTGCAGTCTCAGCCACACATGCGCACTCCCACCCTTGCTTCCCAAGAGCGGTCCTGAAGAGTGCCAGGCTAACCTCGGTCTCCAAGGCAACGGCTGGGAGAGGAGACCCGGGGTGAGTGCCTGGCATGCGCAGGGGGGCTGGCCTGCTGCCAGGGAAGGCAGTGCGCACGCGTCGGAAATTAAGTAGCAGCCTTCCCAAATATAAACTAACCCCTCAAAATTCGGCAGCCTTAGGAGCTGTCCACACTCACCTCATGGATGCCAAAGTGAGCGTAGGAGTCAAAGTAGTAATCTTTGGACGTCATGTCCTCAGCGTTGGGCTTCTCGCTGCTTTCTGCCTGGCCACAGGAGACCTGGGAGGGGGCGGAGGGGAGCATGAGTCAAACCTGAGGGCTCCCCAAAGCCTCTTAAGCCTCCAGGTCCCTACTTCTCCCTGGAGTAAACCCCCAAAAATCGTACCATGGCAACCCTCCTGCCATCTTGCCTCCCCCAGAACCCCAAAACCTAAAACCCCATTTTCCTCTTGTAGGACCCCCCCCAGAGCACCATCCAGGGAGTACCCCAATACCTCAGCCACGCCTACCATCTCTCCAGTCTCTCTGCCCCCGTCTCTAGCTCAGCCCACAGCTGGGGAGGGGAGGGGAAGGCAGAACTGGGGCAAACACAGGGAAGGGCAAAGGGGGGCTGGAAATGGAGTTAAGGAAGCAGCCACAGTATTTGGGGAGGCCTGATGGGGGCCACAAACCTGGAGGTGTTTGTACTAAGTGTTTCGGGGGTATGGGGTAAACTGGTTTGAAGCAAGAGGGATCAAGGTTAGACTGCTAGAAAGGGCCTATTGTGTGGCAAGATATCTTAATGTGGGGAAGGGTCTCACAAAAGGATATTTACTTCTTCAAGAGGCGGCTGGAGGCTCATCCCATTAGCCAAGGTGGCTACAAAATTCTAGGAGAGAGTAACAGGGAGAAAGGATTAGCTACTGGGAGTGGCTAGGGGCAGGCCAGGCCAGGGGACCCTGGCTCTTGGGGGCGGGGGAGGTGTTTCCTGCAGATTTCCTTTTCCTTGGTGGAGTGGTGACAGAGGGAGCAAGTAATGAGGCAGGGTTGTTTCCAAAAGGGGTGGGACAAGTGGGGGGAGAAGGGAGGGGTCTGTCTCAGCTGTGGCTGGAGAGATGGCGGACCACGCCCACATTACCCCTCTCTGGCCAGGCACCTGACCATACACACCTCCCCCATCTAGCCCAGAGGAACTGGCATCCGCTGGGCACACAGGCACTGCCAGCTGTCGCTCCCCCTCATCATCTAATCCCCCCAGATTAGGTGACACTTCCTGACATATACCCTCAGGCTGCAGTGCCATGAGTAGCTAGCTGGAGGAGGGGGCTGCCAGGAGGTACCCAACTGGGCATCTGCCACTTCAGCAAACGAGTCTCTTGTCTGAGAGATTCCAGAAAGGAGGTGTGGCACACAGGCACCCCCACCAGACCTGGCACTCTGGCCCCATGCTCCTGCCTTGGGCTCTGGAAGCCCCAAATAAAACCAGTTGGAGGCAATCTCTTTGCTTATTACCCTCTACCCAGAAGGAACAGTCCCTGGGAAGAGGCCAGACTGGACCCTCGAGCCCATCTCCCCCCATTCAGACACCCATCCCATGCCCAGAATCCACCCAGCTGTGGGGCCAAGTCCTGAGGCAACCTCTGGAGAAGATATTTCCTCCACCCATACAGGCCCTGGTCCAGGAACCAGCCAAGGGGGATGGGAGTCATTGGAGTGACCCTGGGGAGCTGACCTCCACTCCAGAGAATGCTACAAGGTAAGGGATGGGAGTACAGACGCCTCATCAGATTACACCTCTTCCAAAATATGACCACCTTTCATACTCCATTAAGTGTGAAGTCACTGGCATGACCCACGGGGCTCCAAGCCCCACCCCCATTCTCCCAAGCCAGTGAGGATGACTACAAAGGCCGGCTGGTAAGGGGATTTCCCACTGGGGCCCATTTCTCAATACCACTGATACCACCGCCAGACAAGGCCCAAAGGGCTTGAAACAGCGCCAGGAGCCCACATGGCTGCACAAGAACCAAGCTCTTGGGAAACCATTTCAGGGATCCAGGCCCAAGGACCCTCAAAACAGGGCTTCAGGAAAGGGGAGGTCATCTCCCACCTTCACAAATGCCGAGGGGAGAGAAAAGGGGGTAAAACTCGCAGCTTCCATTACATCCCCTTCCCAGGAGATGGATTCTCCCTCTCTTCGCCCGGGAGGCCTCCAACGGGATGGGACAGTGGGCTATGAGACACGCCCCATGAAAAAGATGTCCCACCCACACACCCAGAAATGGCCACAAGGGGGTGCCCCGCGCCTTATCTGGAAGGATCTCCTTCAAGCTTGAGGCCCCACCACCACCCAGACGGAGGTCACAGGGGCATGCCCCATCCCCCCCAGTTCCCAAAGCCCCTGCCGGGGGAGAATCCAGGGACAGGAAGTGGAGGGTGGGGGGCGGGAGGGAATCAATTCTTCGTCTTCCTCTAATCCCAACCCAAAAGTGCACAAAACCTGGACCGATGCCTAAGCAGATGCCCCTGTCCAAGGAAGGGGGTTGTAGAGTGTCGAGATACACCGCCCCTCCCAAGAGACTCTACTTCGCGGAGGGCCCCAACTAGATCCCATCCGGAGGGGTACGTCGCGATCCCCCGGGAGGAAGGCTGGGGGCCTCCGAAGGAGGGTCGGAGCCTCCTCCCCGCCCCCCCGGGGCGCCCCTCCCCCGGCCAGGGGCGGGGCCTTTGTCCAGCACGTGGAGCCCGCTGGGCCACCGGGCAAGGCACACCCCCTCCCCACCCACCGCGCCCCGGCCACGAGGGGGCCAGGCCGGAAGCACCCCAGCCCTCTTCCACTTGAGAGGGGGCACGAGACCATCGGCTTGGCGGGACAACGCAAGCCCCCGAGAGCTATGGAAACCGCACTTCAAACGGTATTCCTGAATCCGGAGCATGGGGCCTCCCTTCCGTATAGCTGGACGCCTTTAGCTCCCATCCACCAACCCGGAGCCCCTTCCCCACGACGGACCCGTGAAACACCAAGCCCCCAAACCGTCGCCCGCCCCCGGCGGCGTTCCAGATGCTCACCTCCATGATGCAGTTTGCGGCCTCGGCTGCCGCCATCTTCACCCGCACCTACTCCTCCAGCCGCCAAGACCCCCCCTTCTCCGCACTCCCCCGGGACCGCCTTATACCGGAGGGTCCGCGGCCCGCCCACCGCGACCCTGCCAAGAAATCTCATTGGTAATGGAGGCGGCCCGTCTGGGAATACCGCTTAGCAATTGGGCCAAGTAGACGCTCATCAAAGTTCAGGGGCCCTCCCAGTCTGGCGTGCAGAGTCCCGCCCCCTCAAGTCGACAGGAGTGGGAAAGACTGCCCGTCTATCGCAAGAAATGTAACTGATGATTGGCTAAAATCAAGCAGGAGTTCCCGCCCCTTCCCCCCAGCACCGCCTCAAAGCTTCCCGGCAGGCCACGCGCTAGCGGACATTTTGAAATAAATCTGTCCATCACTGAAACGACCCGCCTCTTAGCAGCCGCTACTGAGTTATCCAAAATGTGACGTCACGAAGCCTTTGGCAAGCCCTCTCCAAGCGGCTGGTCTCAAGAACACGGCGATTGGCCTACGAGGAGGGAGGAAGCAGGGCTTTAGACTCCAGCGATTGGCAAAAACTAACTGTCACTCGTCCGTTTGGTGGATTCTCCCAGTCCGAGGGGAGTCCAAGAGGAGCAAGGGTGATTGTGCTCGTCTACCTGAGGGAAAAACTGAAGCAATGAGAGGCCAAGAGAGAGAGAGCGAGCTTGTCCAGGGTCCCGATGCAAGTCAGCAATAGGACACAGAAGTCAAGGCATTTAAACTCAAGCCTTCTACTTAAGTATTCCCAGATTTTTAAACCCAGCGACCCCACTCAAACCATTTGGCCTTTGCTAAGTCCCTTCCCTGCCACAAACACCCACCTCCCTTTGTCTGCCAACTCCTCCTGTTCGTCAGTCAGGGTACAGCTTAGACACCACCTCCTCCAGGGGGTCTTTCCTCGACCTGCAGAAAAAGTTAATAGTTGGATGAAAATGAATGCAATTTGTAGAATATATCCATCTCCCCAGAAAGTTCCTTCATGACCCTTTCCAGTTAATACCTCCCCCACCCAGCCCCTGAAGCGATCACTGTTTTCTGTCGCTACAGTCTAGCTTTCACTTAGCTAAAGTTTCCAATGAATGGAATTATACAGTATGTGCTCTCTTGTGTCTGTCTTCTTTTACTCAGCATAATGCTTTTGATATTCATCCAAGTCGTTGCATATAACGGTTGTGCAATCCTTTTTATTGCTGAGGGGCACTCCATTGTATGGATGGATCAGTTTGTTTATCCATTTTCCTGTTAATGGACATCTGAGTAGTTTCCAGATTGGGGCTATTATGAACAAAGTGACTATGAACGTTCATGTACAAGTTTTTCTGTGGACACTCATTTCTCTTGTTAAATTTAGCAGCAGATTGCTGCATTGTATGCTGGGTATGTTTCATATTATAAGAAACTGCCAAAATGTTTTCTTGTGTATTCTACCATTTTGCATTCCCATCAGCGATGCACGAACAGTTCCATAGCTCCACATCCTGGCCAGCACTTGATCAGGCTTTCATTTTCACCAGTTCGGTGGGATGAAGACATCTCATTGTGGTTGTCATTTGCATTGCTCTGGCCACTCACGTTCAACCTCTTTTCCTGCGCTTAGTGGCCATTTGTGTATCTTCTTTTATCAAGTGTCTGTTTAAGTCTTTTGCCTATTTTTACAAAGGGTGTTGTTTCTTTATTTACGAACTGTAAATGTTCTTTATGGATTCTGGATGCAGGTCTCTATCAGGTATAGCTACTTTGAATATTTTATCCCAATCTGTGACCTGTCTTTTCGTTTTCTTAATGTTGTCTTTAGAAGAGCAGACATTTTAAATTTTGAGGAATTCCAATTAATCAAATATCAGATCCCACATCTTGACCCTTTTCCTGTATGCTGTATGGGTCCTAAAGCAGTTTTTTTGTTCGTTTTTGCTATTTTCCCAAATGTTTCAGCAAGGTTATTTTTGTTGTTGTTTTTTGGTTTTTCACCTTTTTGTCCCCTAATTTCCAAGTAGTGTATATCTGACCTAATAAATTACTTTTGCTCCGTACAGCTACTAAGAACAAAAAATTTTAACAAACTATTTCTACAACGCTAGGGAGTAACCTAAGATCATTGAAAAGGAGATGGCACTGGACAGGAGGACACACAGGTATACAGCTCAGGGGAGAAGTCTGAGCTGGAGTCAGAAATGGGGAAGTTGTCCCCGTCAAAGTTTGCATTTTTCAAGATGGCAGATACTTGCCACATAGGGCAATTGGTTAATGTAGTATGGCAAGTCTGAACTGAGATGTGCTGGGAATGTAAAACATACACTGGATTCTGGAGACTTCATATGAAAAAGAATCTGTAAATCCGTAATAGCTTATTAATATTTTTATGTTGATTACATGTTGAAATGATTCTATTTTGGATAAACGGGATTAATAAAAATTATTGTTAAAATTAATTGACTTGGGGCTGACCTGGTGGCTCAGGTGATGGAAGCACTGTGCTCCTAACGCCGAGTTCACAGGTTCGATTCCCACATGGGCCAGTGAGCTGCACCCTCTACAGCTAAGATTGTGAACAACAGCTCTCCCTGAAGCTGGGCTGCCAGAGCAGCCAGAGGTAGGCATGAGCTGCCCGTGGGCTGCTGTGGGTTGCTGTGTGCTGCCATGGCCTACCATGTGCTGCCAGGAGCGGCCGGTGGCCAGCGTAAGTGGCCAGCAGCCATTGTGAGCGACCGACCTCTGGCAACTGACTGCCTGGGGCGGGGGGCGGAGCGCAAGGCTCATAACACCAGCATGGGCCAGGGAGCTGTGTCCTACACAACTAGACTGAGAAACAATGGCTTGAACTGGAGTTGGGGGCTCAGGTGGAGGAAGGGGGAAAAATTAATTGACCTGTTTCTTTTTACTTTGTTTAATGTGGCCACTAGTGCATTCTAAATAACATACTATATGAGCTCATGTTATATTTCTGTTGGCCAGTGCCACACGAGGTCACAGTCCACGAAACGGACCAGATCACTGGGGAGTTGGTGTGATTAGATGTGTGGTTAGAAGCACACAGACATCTAGCAGGTATTCTTGACTTGGGTCAAATTGAAAATTCAGTTGTTTATGAGCTGGGATGATAGAAACTTAATCTCTCACTAAACCGGAACTTGGTACTTCCTTCAATTATAAATTTGGTCAACTTATCAAAGATCCTAGGATTACCTTCTGTGACCTGGTCCCCAGCATAAATCACAGATGCTTGCATGTCACATGACAGTTTTTGATAGATAGGCATATGGTGGGCAGAATTCTAAGGTGGCCCCTGTGACCTCTGTCCCCTAGTGTTACACACCAAGGAGTAGGTTGGATTATATGACAAAGGAAATGAATGTCACTCCCTTGATTAGGTTACTGTGTATGGCAAGGGTGAACTGATTTTGCAGATGCTGTTAAGGCCTCAAACAAGTGAACTTTAAATAAATCAAAAGGGAGATTTTCCTGGGTAGGCCTGACTTAATCAGATGGAAGCCCTTTAAAGGGGGCTGAGGCATTCTCTAAGGTCACTGATTCTCCTGCTGGTCTATCATCACGAGTCCTACAGGTACAAGAACATGAATTCTACCAACAGCCATGGGCGCTGGAAAGAGGACCCTGAGACTCCGATGAGGTGGAAGCTGAGACCCTGACGGCACCCTGAACAGTGCACCCAGCTAAGCTGCACCCACATCCCTGACCCACAGAAACTGTGATTAGTAAATGTGTATTAAGCCACTACACAAACTGTAAGTTCTACATTTGTGTGATTTGTTACACAGCAATAACAATAATACATCTGAAGATGTCATTCCTGCTCTATTTAGAAATATGGTTCTTAATCACTTCGTATGTTATATGAGTGCCTAACCACTGCACTGTCCACCTGAAATTAACATAAAATAATATTGAATGTTAACTGTAATAAAAAAATATATATATTTTTACACGGAATGTAAAATACAGCATAGGGAATATAGTCAATGGTATGGGACTAGCTATGTACGGTGTCAGTAGACTTGGTGGGGTTATCACTTTGTGTGGGGTGTAAATGTCTAATCATTATGTTGTTTTGTACACCTGACACTAATTTAAAAAAATAAGTAATAAAAAAATAAAATGAAAAAAGAAATATGGTTATTAGACACTTCTAATCCTAATTAATATGTTAATGAAGAGGCATGCCAGTGATTACACCACTAATTTTTATATTACCATTGAGAACCTTATTTCACTATACAGTCGATTCTTATTGTGATAGTTGTATTCTATAAAGTCGCTGCCCTCACTGACTTCGCAAGTACTGAGCCACTGTTCGCAGGGAAATACAGGGTCAGGTTCCTGTGAGCCTCTTGTCACAACACTTTTGTCAACCCTTCAATAAATCACTTGACTGTATGTGTGCTTCTGTTTCAAGACACCTTATTTAATAGATATTGTTGATTCACTCACATTGAAGTCACAGCCTAGAGCACAATAACTCATGTTTGAACGAAGCTTATCTAACCAAGGCACACAACAGCCTCTTGCACTTAAAACACTAGACAGCAATTCAGTGCTATGCTTGGGACCCTTTCAATAGCAAAATCACCACAAAAAGTACAGAAGGTAGAAAAATGGGGCACTAAATAGAGTGCGGACAGGACACGGGTTTACAGTATAAGAGCTGAAACAAGAAGGCAGGGTGTTGCCTTGTTTGACCTTAGCTAAGGTGTACATCAGGTGAGTCAAATCTTTTGCCTTATACGCATGCCCACAATGACCACGGAAGTTCTGTGAGTATTAATTTGGGAATTACACATAAATTTTAGGGCATAGGCGAATTCACAAATACAAAACCTGTGTATAACGAAGACTGACTATAATTGAGTTCCTTTGTAACCCTGTACATTTCACTGTATGCTTTTACAGACATAAATCTGTGAAAGGGGCTGTCGCCCTAAAAAGATGACAAACCCCGAGTCTACAGATAGACGAGGAAGAACCAGCAAAAAAGTTTCAGAAGGTGCAATGATTGGAAAAAAATGAGAAGAGGGTGGTGTTCTGGATGCTCATGAAGAAAGATCATAGCTTTCTTCTGGAACTAGCTGAAAAGACTCCATGAACATCAACACAGAGTTAGCTGGAATAAATAAATCACGCAATCGGGGAAAAAATGTAATTAGCCGGACACTAAATTTACAGATATCCTCAAATATGCTGTATGTTCAGGTGACAAGCACTCGTAAGTGCTCCAAATAAACATTTCTAGAATGAATGAATTGGCTGGTTCCTCAATTTACAAGCCAGAGAGATCTCTGAACCAAACGTCCCCTACTTGGAACAGTTCTCGAGTGAAAGGACAATTAAATACTTGAAAATGTTTTTAATATGAAAAAATTAAAATTTTGTTATTTTTGGCAAAACCAGGGAGGGCAACCACCCCCCCCACAGCCCTGAGTGGAACAGGAAGGCTTGGGAAAAACACAAAGAGCACAGGGACCTGAGGTCCAATCTTGTAGCAGCTTCTGAAGAAGATCTCAGTCCAGGGGTAAGTTCAAGTCCACGGGTGAAACAGCCAGGATGCCCTCCTGGAAGAAAAAGTGGCAATGCCTCATGAGCAGAGGCGTCCTCAGATCACAGCAGCACCCACACCGGCCTAGTAAGAGCAGAGACAGGGGAGGCAAGGAACCACAACACAAAGAGGAGGGGACAGAGACCAGAGATGAGGAGACAGAGACCCAGAGCAAGGATCAGAGACGCTAGAGTGGGCAGGGACAGAATCCTAAAGAGAGGAAGATACAGTGCTAGGGTTTGAATGACTGAGAGCCCTGGTTTTCTGTCAAGGTGCTGGTCGAATCCCCCACATGAGGAACTCTCCCCCTCAGCCTCCGTAACACAGGGACAGTAACCAAATCTCAGAGGGTTGTTGTGGGGCTTAAATGGGATCATTCCTCTGAAGTCCTTGGCGAGTACCTGGCCAAGCTTACCTGTGATCATTCCTTAAAAAAATAAAATAATTTTACAACCCAACAAGCTTCTGGGCTGAGTGCCAAACACTTATATCCATTGTGCCCTCATCATTTTGCTTTGAGATCTGAAGGGCGTATCTTGCTTAAATGGATCACCTCATCTCTGACTCTTCCCAAAACCTGCTTCCTCCTCGCTCTCCTCCCAACTCTTCCCCATCTCAGGGAACATCAAAGGGAGCCCTGCAGTTGCCCACGCCAGCATCCTTGACTCCTGTCTTCCACTCAGTGCCCACATCCATTCCATTAGCAAAAGCTGTCAGCTTTACCTCCAAATTAAATCCAGAATCCTCCACTCCCCCCACCCTGGTCTGATCCACACTCATCTCCTCCCTGGACCAGAGCAGTAGCCCCTCCAAGCTCCCTACTTATGTGCTCCCCCTTACGGTGTTCCCCACACCACCACCAGCGGGCACCTTTTAACACCTAAGTCCCCTGCTGTCCCTGTTCTGAGCCCTTCAGGGATTCTGGGCTCATTCAGAGTCAAAGTCCAAATTCTCACCGTGACCAAAGGCCCTGCACGACCTGGCTGCCCCTCCTGCTCTCAACTTCTGCCCTCTCCCGTTCGTTCACTCCCCTACAGCCCTAAAGGACCCTCCTCCCTGCTCCTCAAACACACCTGGCCTACTCCTGCCGCGTCTGTGAAGCACCAGTTACATCCTGAGAGCCTGGCATGCATCTTTCTCTGACTGCATCGTCACAGCAACGAGGCAGGTACGCGCCCATTGGGCAGGGGCAGACAGGTGCTCAGGGAGGTGGGGGCAGTTGCCAAGGCCACACAGCCAGTACACTGCAGCTCAGTCCAGCTCTGAACCTGGCACTGAATGCAGTGAACAAGCAAGGTTAGATTCCCTGCTCTTCTGAAGCTGATGTGTCTGTCATGATGTGTCAGACGACAAAGAGAAGTAAGTAAAACTAGTCATTTCTACCACCTGTTAGCAGGTACAGAGTGCTATGGAAGGAAGTAAAGCAGTGAAAACGGAAGGGGCATGGGTGAGAGGTAGCTAAGGTTTTAAATGGGGACCAGGGAAGGCCTCCCTGGGGGTAATACCTGAGCAGAGCAGAGGAGCAGAAAAAGTGAGGCAGGGAGATACCCGGGCAAGGGCACTCCTTCAGGCAGCAATGCCCAGGCACCACATAAACAAATGCCCTGGGAGTGCCAAGTACTTACAAGGATGATCTCATTTAATCCTCACAATAAGCCACTGATCACCACGATGCCTGGTGTACAGTAGGTGCTCAATAAACACCGAACAGGTGAATGAATGGGAGAACACCTGTGATGTCTGAAAGAACACCTCCTAAGAAGCCCTCCCCCCCCAACACACACAATTACAGTTAGGTAAATGGAGGCACAGAGAGGCTTTGGAGGCTCACCCAGCCCCCCTGGGCTTGTATCCAGGGTGTGAAGCTGTGCACGTGCTCTACGCTGAGTCCGGCTAGGGTTCCTCCCAGCCGGGCCACGCGCCGGCTCAGCTCCATGGCCAGGGCCAGGCGGGCCAGGGGCTCCGGAGAAGGCGGCGGGGGCCCGGGGCACGGCAACGAGGGGCGTGCGCAGCTGGAGTGAAGGCTGCCTTCCCGGCTTGAGAACAACTCCGCTAGGCGGGCGAAGGAGCCTGCAGAGAGTCGGGACAGCTTGCAGCGCAGGGCAGGGTCCGAAGCCAGCTGCGGAGTGGGAAGGGGAAGAGGCGGGGTCCACCTCTGTCACGCCCTCGTGGCCAGCCAATAGGAGGATGGGAGGCGTGGCTTTCTGGTTCAAGGGAGTTCTAGGAACGCTGTAAGCCATGCCCCTATCTATCACATCAGGCAATCATAATCACATTGGTCTGTGCCAAACTATTCCCAGGAAAGTAGCCTAGAACCCAAGAAGATAAGCCATGCCCCTGCTGAGGCCTCGACAGTCAATGAGGGCCAAGCCCTACTTTAGCCGACTTCTAGAATGTGAATCTTCTAGCCACACCCCCAGTGGGGTTTCCTGACAGCCCTGGAGACCAGGCCAGTGTCTTCAACAACCTTGCCTTCTACCATACAATTAATATTACAGGACCATACCCTTTGCCCAAGCTCCCCAGCCAATCGTATTCCAGGACAGAGTCACAAACCACACCTCTGGCAATCCATTTCCCCCACATTCTAAACCATGCCCCTATATAGTCAATCAGGGCTTCAGATTTTAGACAGCCTTCTCCAAACCACCACTCCCACCACTATACATCCCCTTACCTCCTCAACTGGTCCCAGTTTCTTTCCTAGATCATGTTTCTGATGGCTACACCCCCTGCCTTTAGGCCAGGCCCCTCTAAGGAGCAATGAAAGCCTCTGGCCATACTATTCAACCCTTCATTAAGCCTTGTCCTATCCTCTCCCCACCTGACCATCAAATGAGAATGCAGATCCAGCTTCTGATCCCAGTGCCCAACCATCCAGCAATTCCTATCCTAGCTAAGGGATGGAACAGACCGACCATCACCTTCTGGTTGATGTCTTCTGCTTCTTCCTCCAGCAAAGCCACCAACCTCCGCAGCAGGGCTTCCTTCTCTGTGGGTGGGGGACCCTGTAACTCTGGGGAGCAGAAGGGAATTCGGCTGGGGGCAGAACCTTGGCAACCCTTCTACTCTCATCCTCCTCCAGGGCCCCTCTGCACCTCACCTGGGCTAGGTGGGGATCTCAGTTGCTCTTGGACCAGCTGTTCCAACCGCTCGGCCACCAGGGCATAGAAGTCTGGAGTAGCTGGGCCTGGGGTGAAAAGAGCCAACAATAGGTCTCCAGGACATTAAGAAGTAATGGATTCTCTCCTCCCAGCCACTTTCCCAGGTAGCAATGATTTCCATTTCATAATGGGATAAAGTGAGGCCCAGTGAGCAAACTTGGCAAAAGATCCTTTATCGTGTCCCTCAAACTGGATTTAGAATATTAAAGCTGAACTGGACCTTGAAGATTATCCCATCCAAGGAAGGCAAACTCATGACACTGCAGCTATTACCACTCTATCTTGCCCATTTCAGGCATCATCAATTGATCACAGAACTCTTCTCTCCAGCTGGGAAATCCTTGCAAGCTAGCACTCCAGGGCTTGCATATGAGAGGAAAGCTGTTGGTCACTCTCAATCAAGTCTAATGACACACACCCCCCATTCCTATTTTGCTGTTGGAGAAACAGGAGTACAGAAGAAAAGGAGTTTCCTAGTCATGTAACTAAATAGCCAGGGAGTTGTGATTGAAAACCAGGTCTCCTGCTTCCCTATTGGGGGTACTGGTGGTTACAAAAGTCCTAAGGCAGGTGGGAAGGAGAGAGCTAACAAATAGAAAGGTACCAAAAGCCCTCCTGAAGCCAGCTCACAGAATTGATATACAGAAATCTAACTGGATTGGGCGAGGTGCACAGAATGGTGAGGGTCGGTACCGGAGACACCACACAGCTACCTACCCCCTTGGCTGAGTGATCTTGAATTAGTTCCTTGTCCTGTTTATACGTTAAGAACCAAAGTTCCTAGCCCTGCCAATTCATGGGTGATCTAGGGAAATCTTACCAGCCTCTGAACCATAGCAGGGACGGAGGGGCAGGGAGCAAGGCCGAGAAGATTCAGGGGGATTCGCTCCTCGCCCCAAGGAACAGGGAAGACATCTTCGAAGGCGGCTCAGGAAGTCTGTTGGCTCCTCCTGGGCGGGGCTCCTGGGGAAGGGGACCTCAGAGAGTGACCCCAGCAGCCTCTTGCAAGTAGCCCCTTTTTTCTCTCACTGAGGGCCTCTCCCTGCAACCCCAGGGACAAGGAATAGAGCCAGATATAAAGAGAGAGAGGAAAGGAATCAGACTGAGACCAGGAGCAAGAGTTAGGAAGGGCTCACCCCAAATGCAGGCCCCTGAAGGAAGAGGGCAACTTCTCTTACCTGGGTGGGGTTGGACCGGGGGATCCAGCAGCCTCACCCCGCCTAAGAAAGGCAGCTAGGACCCTCAGCGTGTCTTCCCGGAGCCCAAGCTCTTCTGAGCCTGCCATAGGGGCACCTGTGAGAGAGGGGGTGAGGGTGGACTGCAGGGTTCAGCGGGAAGTGAAGGCTTGGGGTCCAAATTCCTCATCCGTGAATGAGAAGGGGGCTGAGGGTCTGGACTCCTAGGTCCTTTAGGGGAATTGAGGTCTGGGGGTCCAGACTCTTGAGTCCCCAGAGAGAAGAGGGATGAGAATAAAGACTCATTGATCCTAGCAGAGCAGGATGGGGACCCGGATTCTTGGGTCTAAGGGAAGAGGGTGCTAAGGGTCTGAACTCTTGAGCCTGAGAGAGAAGGGGATTCTGCCTCAGACCTCTGAGTCTCGGAGGGAGAAAAGGGCTTGAATCTTCGATTTTTAGATTCTGAGTTAGGGGTGGCCGGTTAGCTCAGTTGGTTAGAGCTTGGTGCTGGTAGCACCAAGATTGCCGGTTCGATCCCCACATGGGCCACTGTGCGCTGTGCCCTCCTTAAAGAAAAAAAGAAAAAGAAAAAGATTCTCCGAACTAAAGCCGTTAGAGGATGGGAACTACCAATCCCAGCAGGCTTCATGGCAAACATTCCATTCGGTCCGTACTTGTTCACCGCGCAGCCTGCTGGAAGGTGTAGTTCCACTATCTGAGTATGAAATCTTGGGGATCCTGGACGCTTGGCTATCAGAGAAGAGGGACTGAGGTTCCTCTTGTTCCTGGATCCCGGCCCCCAACTCGTCCCTCCTCACCCCAACCCTCACTGCTGTTCCGCTCACCTGATCCCGGGCTCCGCCCTTGCCTCCTTTACTAAAGTTCTGTAAATTTTTCTTGATTAGTTCAACTTTCCCGCGCCTGCGCACTGGGGCCGGGTTGGTGACGGCCCAAACGTAGAAGGGGCGGTGCACTGGGTGCGCATCTGATTTGCATGGGACGTTCCCAGCATGCCCGTGCCCAGAAAGCCTAAAAAGCGCATGGGGAGGAGG
Source organism: Rhinolophus ferrumequinum (assembly GCF_004115265.2). Lineage (NCBI taxonomy): Eukaryota > Metazoa > Chordata > Mammalia > Chiroptera > Rhinolophidae > Rhinolophus > Rhinolophus ferrumequinum. The sequence continues at coordinate 44,750,645 of NC_046298.1, read as the reverse complement.
GACGTCAGGGCTGTGGGTGTTGCCTGTTTGGAGTTTGCTACGTAAATGACGATGAACTGGTTTTTATTCCAAGAAATCGATAGAAAAGAAAACTCCATTGCTCAAAAGCTCAGCTGACGGGAAGGAGGGTGTATAGCTGCGAGTTCGAGAGCTCCTGGACCCCAAAGACAGGTGGGCCCCGGGCCCCAGCACCCTGCGCGCCGGGTCTCTCTAGGTGGGTAACACGGAAGAGCTGGCCAGTTGAAGGCGTGCGGGAGTCAGGAGAAAAGATGGGTCTGCCATGATAATGGAGAGGGGTTCTGTGTACTCT